>NW_028123362.1:0-333723 GCF_965194805.1 Balaenoptera borealis
GTGATACATAAAACAAGGGTTTCAAATTAGCTCAGATACCGTTCCATAAACCCAATATGTAATAGACAAGACATACTCCTTGCTCAGAGAACTGGACTCAACACGCCCTATTCACCGCACAAGAATATATCTGACTAGTAATAATCTTAAAACCTATGTATTGATATCTCTCTGTTAGTGTGTCAAGTGGGTGTAAAGCGGCATAAACACAGCAGTGAAAAGCAGCTAAACCCCATTATAAAAATAAATTACTTTGAAAAACCCATGAAACAAAGACAGTGAAAGAGAGAGAAATTCTTACACAATGCGTTCAGGGGCTGTGATGCAACCTGGATTGACCATATCTAGACCCACAGCTGGATGAGACATAAGGGTGGACACTCTTGGGGCTGAGAGGTTTGGTGAGGTTGGGTGAGCAAACGCAGACCCTTTAAAGTAATACTGCGTGGTACCCATCGCATGGGTCCCAAATCTCCAGGTTCAAGGGCATCTTCCTACATCGAAAACATGCATGAGAAAACAAAAAGATGGTACACCATGTGATAGGGAAAGGTTTCTAAAACGCACCTCATTTCTCTTCTCCTTGTGCCCGGGTTCGCCATTCCATCCGCTTTACTAAAAATCTCCCTACTTGGAGCATCAGCACCTTTAACCTCCTGTTCCCTACAGGTTGCAATTTGTCCTGAGGATGAACGGGTAGATGGGGAACCAGTGAGAGACTAGCTCTTGGTGTTGGGACAGGCACAGGTCACTCTATTTTCCCATCAGGAAGAAGAATTAACCACAGGCTCATCCTCCCCCCCGAAACCAGAACAGGGCCTGAAGCCATCTTGCGCTTTCGCGGCCAGCTCCCAAAAAAGCGAGTTGTAAAATGGAGCTTCAGGGCACTGCAATTCCCAAACCTGCAGAGTTATAAATGATAACTCTCGTCCACAAATATATTGAGGGAAGGCAAAGAAGAGGATTTGAAATCAAGGCAGAATTGCAGGAAACAGATTTCAGGAGGTAGATTCGAATCGCCTTTAAAGCACATGAAAAGCGGCAAAACGTTGACAATGATGCCCTTGGCCAAAAAGGGCGTATGCGTTTTTTCCTGAATATATTCAGGAAAAAACGCATACGCCCTTTTTGGCCAACGAAGCCACCTGGAAAGGCAAATCAGCGCTACAAAGAAGACTCGCTACCCATCGGTCAAAAGGGCCATGCTGAAAAAAGTCTCAAAACCAGAAATGCAGGACAGGCCATGGAGAAATGGGAGCCTTGCTACACTGATGGGCGGGATGTAAATTGCCAACAGCCACTCTGGAGAAGTGTACGGTGTGTCCTGAAACATCTAAAAAACACAGCTTAGAGAGCATAGGGCACTTGCACTCATGGGGGTATAATTTGGGAAAATGAAAAATCAGCAAGACACAAGCACCCCAAAGTTTAGGGCTGCTCTGTTGACAAGGACCTCCACTTCATTCCACCTTCAATATCCCAGGAAAGAGAAAAATGGATAAAGAAGTTGTGGTCCTTATGTACAATGGAATATCACTCAGCCATGAAATCAATGTCATAAGGCTAGTAGCAGCATGATGAGTGGATTTAGGTACGACGATTCTAAGGGAAATAAGTCACACAGAAAAGGACACTTCTCATAAGGTATCACTTATAGAGGGACTGTAAAAACCGTTACACTTGAACTGAATTACAAAACAGAACAGAGTCACACATGCAGAAAACACACTATGGCTGCTTAACGGGAAAGGTGAGGTGGGGTGATACATAAAACAAGGGTTTCAAATTAGCTCAGATACCGTTCCATAAACCCAATATGTAATAGACAAGACGTACTCCTTGCTCAGAGAACTGGACTCAACACGCCCTATTCACCGCACAAGAATATATCTGACTAGTAATAATCTTAAAACCTATGTATTGATATCTCTCTGTTAGTGTGTCAAGTGGGTGTAAAGCGGCATAAACACAGCAGTGAAAAGCAGCTAAACCCCATTATAAAAATAAATTACTTTGAAAAACCCATGAAACAAAGACAGTGAAAGAGAGAGAAATTCTTACACAATGCGTTCAGGGGCTGTGATGCAACCTGGATTGACCATATCTAGACCCACAGTTGGATGAGACATAAGGGTGGACACTCTTGGGGCTGAGAGGTTTGGTGAGGTTGGGTGAGCAAACGCAGACCCTTTAAAGTAATACTGCGTGGTACCCATCGCATGGGTCCCAAATCTCCAGGTTCAAGGGCATCTTCCTACATCGAAAACATGCATGAGAAAACAAAAAGATGGTACACCATGTGATGGGGAAAGGTTTCTAAAACGCACCTCATTTCTCTTCTCCTTGTGCCCCGGTTTGCCATTCCATCCGCTTTACTAACAATCTCCCTATTTGGAGCATCAGCACCTTTAACCTCCTGTTCCGTACAGGTTGCAATTTGTCCTGAGGATGAACGGCTCGACGGGGAACCAGTGAGAGACTAGCTCTTGGTGTTGGGACAGGCACAGGTCACTCTATTTTCCCATCAGGAAGAAGAATTAACCACAGGCTCATCCTCCCCCCCGGAACCAGAACAGGGCCTGAAGCCATCCTGCGCTTTTGCGGCCAGCTCCCAAAAAAGCGAGTTGTAAAATGGAGCTTCAGGGCACTGCAATTCCCAAACCTGCAGAGTTATAAATGATAACTCTCGTCCACAAATATATTGAGGGAAGGCAAAGAAGAGGATTTGAAATCAAGGCAGAATTGCAGGAAACAGATTTCAGGAGGTAGATTCGAATCGCCTTTAAAGCACATGAAAAGCGGCAAAACGTTGACAATGATGCCCTTGGCCAAAAAGGGCGTATGCGTTTTTTCCTGAATATATTCAGGAAAAAACGCATACGCCCTTTTTGGCCAACCAAGCAACCTGGAAAGGCAAATCAGGGCTACAAAGAAGACTCGCTACCCATCGGTCAAAAGGGCCATGCTGAAAAAAGTCTCAAAACCAGAAATGCAGGACAGGCCATGGAGAAATGGGAGCCTTGCTACACTGATGGGCGGGATGTAAATTGCCAACAGCCACTCTGGAGAAGTGTACGGTGTGTCCTGAAACATCTAAAAAACACAGCTTAGAGAGCTTAGGGCACTTCCACTCATGGGGGTATAAATTGGGAAAATGAAAAATCAGCAAGACACAAGCACCCCAAAGTTTAGGGCTGCTCTGTTGACAAGGACCTCCACTTCATTCCACCTTCAATATCCCAGGAAAGAGAAAAATGGATAAAGAAGTTGTGGTCCTTATGTACAATGGAATATCACTCAGCCATGAAATCAATGTCATAAGGCTAGTAGCAGCATGATGAGTGGATTTAGGTACGACGATTCTAAGGGAAATAAGTCACATAGAAAAGGACACTTCTCATAAGGTATCACTTATAGAGGGACTGTAAAAACCGTTACACTTGAACTGAATTACAAAACAGAACAGAGTCACACATGCAGAAAACACACTATGGCTGCTTAACGGGAAGGGTGAGGTGGGGTGATACATAAAACAAGGGTTTCAAATTAGCTCAGATACCGTTCCATAAACCCAATATGTAATAGACAAGACCTACTCCTTGCTCAGAGAACTGGACTCAACACGCCCTATTCACCGCACAAGAATATATCTGACTAGTAATAATCGTAAAACCTATGTATTGATATCTCTCTGTTAGTGTGTCAAGTGGGTGTAAAGCGGCATAAACACAGCAGTGAAAAGCAGCTAAACCCCATTATAAAAATAAATTACTTTTACAAACCCATGAAACAAAGACAGTGAAAGAGAGAGAAATTCTTACACAATGCGTTCAGGGGATGTGATGCAACCTGGATTGACCATTTCTAGACCCACAGCTGGATGAGACATAAGGGTGGACACTCTTGGGGCTGAGAGGTTTGGTGAGGTTGGGTGAGCAAACGCAGACCCTTTAAAGGAATACTGCGTGGTACCCATCGCATGGGTCCCAAATCTCCAGGTTCAAGGGCATCTTCCTACATCGAAAACATGCATGAGAAAACAAAAAAGATGGTACACCATGTGATGGGGAAAGGTTTCTAGAACGCACCTCATTTCTCTTCTCCTTGTGCCCGGGGTCGCCATTCCAGCCACTTTCCTAGCAATCTCCCTACTTGGAGCATCAGCACCTTTAACCTCCTGTTCCATACAGGTTGCAATTTGTCCTGAGGATGAACGGGTAGACGGGGAACCAGTGAGAGACTAGCTCTTGTTGTTGGGACAGGCACAGGTCACTCTATTTTCCCATCAGGAAGAAGAATTAACCACAGGCTCATCCTCCCCCCTGGAACCAGAACAGGGCCTGAAGCCATCCTGCGCTTTTGCGGCCAGCTCCCAAAAAAGCGAGTTGTAAAATGGAGCTTCAGGGCACTGCAATTCACAAACCTGCAGAGTTATAAATGATAACTTTCGTCCACAAATATATTGAGGGACGCCAAAAGAGGATTTGAAATCAAGGCAGAAATGCAGGAAACAGATTTCAGGAGGTAGATTCGAATCGCCTTTAAAGAACATGAAAAGCGGCAAAACGTTGACAATGATGCCCTTGGCCAAAAAGGGCGTATGCGTTTTTTCCTGAATATATTCAGGAAAAAACGCATACGCCCTTTTTGGCCAACCAAGCCACCTGGAAAGGCAAATCAGCGCTACAAAGAAGACTCGCTACCCATCGGTCAAAAGGGCCATGCTGAAAAAAGTCTCAAAACCAGAAATGCAGGACAGGCCATGGAGAAATGGGAGCCTTGCTACACTGATGGGCGGGATGTAAATTGCCAACAGCCACTCTGGAGAAGTGTACGGTGTGTCCTGAAACATCTAAAAAACACAGCTTAGAGAGCATAGGGCACTTCCACTCATGGGGGTATAAATTGGGAAAATGAAAAATCAGCAAGACACAAGCACCCCAAAGTTTAGGGCTGCTCTGTTGACAAGGACCTCCACTTCATTCCACCTTCAATATCCCAGGAGGGAGAAAAATGGATAAAGAAGTTGTGGTCCTTATGTACAATGGAATATCACTCAGCCATGAAATCAATGTCATAAGGCTAATAGCAGCATGATGAGTGGATTTAGGTACGACGATTCTAAGTGAAATAAGTCACACAGAAAAGGATACTTCTCATAAGGTATCACTTATAGAGGGAATGTAAAAACCGTTACACTTGAACTGAATTACAAAACAGAACAGAGTCACACATGCAGAAAACACACTATGGCTGCTTAACAGGAAAGGTGAGGTGGGGTGATACATAAAACAAGGGTTTCAAATTAGCTCAGATACCGTTCCATAAACCCAATATGTAATAGACAAGACATACTCCTTGCTCAGAGAACTGGACTCAACACGCCCTACTCACCGCACAAGAATATATCTGACTAGTAATAATCTTAAAACCTATGTATTGATATCTCTCTGTTAGTGTGTCAAGTGGGTGTAAAGCGGCATAAACACAGCAGTGAAAAGCAGCTAAACCCCATTATAAAAATAAATTACTTTGAAAAACCCATGAAACAAAGACAGTGAAAGAGAGAGAAATTCTTACACAATGCGTTCAGGGGCTGTGATGCAACCTGGATTGACCATATCTAGACCCACAGCTGGATGAGACATAAGGGTGGACACTCTTGGGGCTGAGAGGTTTGGTGAGGTTGGGTGAGCAAACGCAGACCCTTTAAAGTAATACTGCGTGGTACCCATCGCATGGGTCCCAAATCTCCAGGTTCAAGGGCATCTTCCTACATCGAAAACATGCATGAGAAAACAAAAAGATGGTACACCATGTGATAGGGAAAGGTTTCTAAAACGCACCTCATTTCTCTTCTCCTTGTGCCCGGGTTCGCCATTCCATCCGCTTTACTAAAAATCTCCCTACTTGGAGCATCAGCACCTTTAACCTCCTGTTCCCTACAGGTTGCAATTTGTCCTGAGGATGAACGGGTAGATGGGGAACCAGTGAGAGACTAGCTCTTGGTGTTGGGACAGGCACAGGTCACTCTATTTTCCCATCAGGAAGAAGAATTAACCACAGGCTCATCCTCCCCCCCGGAACCAGAACAGGGCCTGAAGCCATCCTGCGCTTTCGCGGCCAGCTCCCAAAAAAGCGAGTTGTAAAATGGAGCTTCAGGGCACTGCAATTCCCAAACCTGCAGAGTTATAAATGATAACTCTCGTCCACAAATATATTGAGGGAAGGCAAAGAAGAGGATTTGAAATCAAGGCAGAATTGCAGGAAACAGATTTCAGGAGGTAGATTCGAATCGCCTTTAAAGCACATGAAAAGCGGCAAAACGTTGACAATGATGCCCTTGGCCAAAAAGGGCGTATGCGTTTTTTCCTGAATATATTCAGGAAAAAACGCATACGCCCTTTTTGGCCAACGAAGCCACCTGGAAAGGCAAATCAGCGCTACAAAGAAGACTCGCTACCCATCGGTCAAAAGGGCCATGCTGAAAAAAGTCTCAAAACCAGAAATGCAGGACAGGCCATGGAGAAATGGGAGCCTTGCTACACTGATGGGCGGGATGTAAATTGCCAACAGCCACTCTGGAGAAGTGTACGGTGTGTCCTGAAACATCTAAAAAACACAGCTTAGAGAGCATAGGGCACTTCCACTCATGGGGGTATAATTTGGGAAAATGAAAAATCAGCAAGACACAAGCACCCCAAAGTTTAGGGCTGCTCTGTTGACAAGGACCTCCACTTCATTCCACCTTCAATATCCCAGGAAAGAGAAAAATGGATAAAGAAGTTGTGGTCCTTATGTACAATGGAATATCACTCAGCCATGAAATCAATGTCATAAGGCTAGTAGCAGCATGATGAGTGGATTTAGGTACGACGATTCTAAGGGAAATAAGTCACACAGAAAAGGACACTTCTCATAAGGTATCACTTATAGAGGGACTGTAAAAACCGTTACACTTGAACTGAATTACAAAACAGAACAGAGTCACACATGCAGAAAACACACTATGGCTGCTTAACGGGAAAGGTGAGGTGGGGTGATACATAAAACAAGGGTTTCAAATTAGCTCAGATACCGTTCCATAAATCCAATATGTAATAGACAAGACGTACTCCTTGCTCAGAGAACTGGACTCAACACGCCCTATTCACCGCACAAGAATATATCTGACTAGTAATAATCTTAAAACCTATGTATTGATATCTCTCTGTTAGTGTGTCAAGTGGGTGTAAAGCGGCATAAACACAGCAGTGAAAAGCAGCTAAACCCCATTATAAAAATAAATTACTTTGAAAAACCCATGAAACAAAGACAGTGAAAGAGAGAGAAATTCTTACACAATGCGTTCAGGGGCTGTGATGCAACCTGGATTGACCATATCTAGACCCACAGCTGGATGAGACATAAGGGTGGACACTCTTGGGGCTGAGAGGTTTGGTGAGGTTGGGTGAGCAAACGCAGACCCTTTAAAGTAATACTGCGTGGTACCCATCGCATGGGTCCCAAATCTCCAGGTTCAAGGGCATCTTCCTACATCGAAAACATGCATGAGAAAACAAAAAGATGGTACACCATGTGATGGGGAAAGGTTTCTAAAACGCACCTCATTTCTCTTCTCCTTGTGCCCGGGTTTGCCATTCCATCCGCTTTACTAACAATCTCCCTATTTGGAGCATCAGCACCTTTAACCTCCTGTTCCGTACATGTTGCAATTTGTCCTGAGGATGAACGGGTAGACGGGGAACCAATGAGAGACTAGCTCTTGGTGTTGGGACAGGCACAGGTCACTCTATTTTCCCATCAGGAAGAAGAATTAACCACAGGCTCATCCTCCCCCCCGGAACCAGAACAGTGCCTGAAGCCATCCTGCGCTTTTGCGGCCAGCTCCCAAAAAAACGAGTTGTAAAATGGAGCTTCAGGGCACTGCAATTCCCAAACCTGCAGAGTTATAAATGATAACTCTCGTCCACAAATATATTGAGGGAAGGCAAAGAAGAGGATTTGAAATCAAGGCAGAATTGCAGGAAACAGATTTCAGGAGGTAGATTCGAATCGCCTTTAAAGCACATGAAAAGCGGCAAAACGTTGACAATGATGCCCTTGGCCAAAAAGGGCGTATGCGTTTTTTCCTGAATATATTCAGGAAAAAACGCATACGCCCTTTTTGGCCAACCAAGCAACCTGGAAAGGCAAATCAGGGCTACAAAGAAGACTCGCTACCCATCGGTCAAAAGGGCCATGCTGAAAAAAGTCTCAAAACCAGAAATGCAGGACAGGCCATGGAGAAATGGGAGCCTTGCTACACTGATGGGCGGGATGTAAATTGCCAACAGCCACTCTGGAGAAGTGTACGGTGTGTCCTGAAACATCTAAAAAACACAGCTTAGAGAGCTTAGGGCACTTCCACTCATGGGGGTATAAATTGGGAAAATGAAAAATCAGCAAGACACAAGCACCCCAAAGTTTAGGGCTGCTCTGTTGACAAGGACCTCCACTTCATTCCACCTTCAATATCCCAGGAAAGAGAAAAATGGATAAAGAAGTTGTGGTCCTTATGTACAATGGAATATCACTCAGCCATGAAATCAATGTCATAAGGCTAGTAGCAGCATGATGAGTGGATTTAGGTACGACGATTCTAAGTGAAATAAGTCACACAGAAAAGGACACTTCTCATAAGGTATCACTTATAGAGGGACTGTAAAAACCGTTACACTTGAACTGAATTACAAAACAGAACAGAGTCACACATGCAGAAAACACACTATGGCTGCTTAACGGGAAGGGTGAGGTGGGGTGATACATAAAACAAGGGTTTCAAATTAGCTCAGATACCGTTCCATAAACCCAATATGTAATAGACAAGACGTACTCCTTGCTCAGAGAACTGGACTCAACACGCCCTATTCACCGCACAAGAATATATCTGACTAGTAATAATCTTAAAACCTATGTATTGATATCTCTCTGTTAGTGTGTCAAGTGGGTGTAAAGCGGCATAAACACAGCAGTGAAAAGCAGCTAAACCCCATTATAAAAATAAATTACTTTTACAAACCCATGAAACAAAGACAGTGAAAGAGAGAGAAATTCTTACACAATTCGTTCAGGGGCTGTGATGCAACCTGGATTGACCATATCTAGACCCACAGCTGGATGAGACATAAGGTGGACACTCTTGAGGCTGAGAGGTTTGGTGAGGTTGGGTGAGCAAACGCAGACCCTTTAAAGTAATACTGCGTGGTACCCATCGCATGGGTCCCAAATCTCCAGGTTCAAGGGCATCTTCCTACATCGAAAACATGCATGAGAAAACAAAAAGATGGTACACCATGTGATGGGGAAAGGTTTCTAGAACGCACCTCATTTCTCTTCTCCTTGTGCCCGGGGTCGCCATTCCAGCCACTTTCCTAGCAATCTCCCTACTTGGAGCATCAGCACCTTTAACCTCCTGTTCCATACAGGTTGCAATTTGTCCTGAGGATGAACGGGTAGACGGGGAACCAGTGAGAGACTAGCTCTTGTTGTTGGGACAGGCACAGGTCACTCTATTTTCCCATCAGGAAGAAGAATTAACCACAGGCTCATCCTCCCCCCTGGAACCAGAACAGGGCCTGAAGCCATCCTGTGCTTTTGCGGCCAGCTCCCAAAAAAGCGAGTTGTAAAATGGAGCTTCAGGGCACTGCAATTCACAAACCTGCAGAGTTATAAATGATAACTTTCGTCCACAAATATATTGAGGGACGCCAAAACAGGATTTGAAATCAAGGCAGAAATGCAGGAAACAGATTTCAGGAGGTAGATTCGAATCGCCTTTAAAGCACATGAAAAGCGGCAAAACGTTGACAATGATGCCCTTGGCCAAAAAGGGCGTATGCGTTTTTTCCTGAATATATTCAGGAAAAAACGCATACGCCCTTTTTGGCCAACCAAGCCACCTGGAAAGGCAAATCAGCGCTACAAAGAAGACTCGCTACCCATCGGTCAAAAGGGCCATGCTGAAAAAAGTCTCAAAACCAGAAATGCAGGACAGGCCATGGAGAAATGGGAGCCTTGCTACACTGATGGGCGGGATGTAAATTGCCAACAGCCACTCTGGAGAAGTGTACGGTGTGTCCTGAAACATCTAAAAAACACAGCTTAGAGAGCATAGGGCACTTCCACTCATGGGGGTATAAATTGGGAAAATGAAAAATCAGCAAGACACAAGCACCCCAAAGTTTAGGGCTGCTCTGTTGACAAGGACCTCCACTTCATTCCACCTTCAATATCCCAGGAGGGAGAAAAATGGATAAAGAAGTTGTGGTCCTTATGTACAATGGAATATCACTCAGCCATGAAATCAATGTCATAAGGCTAATAGCAGCATGATGAGTGGATTTAGGTACGACGATTCTAAGTGAAATAAGTCACACAGAAAAGGATACTTCTCATAAGGTATCACTTATAGAGGGAATGTAAAAACCGTTACACTTGAATTGAATTACAAAACAGAACAGAGTCACACATGCAGAAAACACACTATGGCTGCTTAACGGGAAAGGTGAGGTGGGGTGATACATAAAACAAGGGTTTCAAATTAGCTCAGATACCGTTCCATAAACCCAATATGTAATAGACAAGACCTACTCCTTGCTCAGAGAACTGGACTCAACACGCCCTATTCACCGCACAAGAATATATCTGACTAGTAATAATCTTAAAACCTATGTATTGATATCTCTCTGTTAGTGTGTCAAGTGGGTGTAAAGCGGCATAAACACAGCAGTGAAAAGCAGCTAAACCCCATTATAAAAATAAATTACTTTGAAAAACCCATGAAACAAAGACAGTGAAAGAGAGAGAAATTCTTACACAATGCGTTCAGGGGCTGTGATGCAACCTGGATTGACCATATCTAGACCCACAGCTGGATGAGACATAAGGGTGGACACTCTTGGGGCTGAGAGGTTTGGTGAGGTTGGGTGAGCAAACGCAGACCCTTTAAAGTAATACTGCGTGGTACCCATCGCATGGGTCCCAAATCTCCAGGTTCAAGGGCATCTTCCTACATCGAAAACATGCATGAGAAAACAAAAAGATGGTACACCATGTGATAGGGAAAGGTTTCTAAAACGCACCTCATTTCTCTTCTCCTTGTGCCCGGGTTCGCCATTCCATCCGCTTTACTAAAAATCTCCCTACTTGGAGCATCAGCACCTTTAACCTCCTGTTCCCTACAGGTTGCAATTTGTCCTGAGGATGAACGGGTAGATGGGGAACCAGTGAGAGACTAGCTCTTGGTGTTGGGACAGGCACAGGTCACTCTATTTTCCCATCAGGAAGAAGAATTAACCACAGGCTCATCCTCCCCCCCGGAACCAGAACAGGGCCTGAAGCCATCCTGCGCTTTCGCGGCCAGCTCCCAAAAAAGCGAGTTGTAAAATGGAGCTTCAGGGCACTGCAATTCCCAAACCTGCAGAGTTATAAATGATAACTCTCGTCCACAAATATATTGAGGGAAGGCAAAGAAGAGGATTTGAAATCAAGGCAGAATTGCAGGAAACAGATTTCAGGAGGTAGATTCGAATCGCCTTTAAAGCACATGAAAAGCGGCAAAACGTTGACAATGATGCCCTTGGCCAAAAAGGGCGTATGCGTTTTTTCCTGAATATATTCAGGAAAAAACGCATACGCCCTTTTTGTCCAACGAAGCCACCTGGAATGGCAAATCAGCGCTACAAAGAAGACTCGCTACCCATCGGTCAAAAGGGCCATGCTGAAAAAAGTCTCAAAACCAGAAATGCAGGACAGGCCATGGAGAAATGGGAGCCTTGCTACACTGATGGGCGGGATGTAAATTGCCAACAGCCACTCTGGAGAAGTGTACGGTGTGTCCTGAAACATCTAAAAAACACAGCTTAGAGATCATAGGGCTCTTCCACTCATGGGGGTATAAATTGGGAAAATGAAAAATCAGCAAGACACAAGCACCCCAAAGTTTAGGGCTGCTCTGTTGACAAGGACCTCCACTTCATTCCACCTTCAATATCCCAGGAAAGAGAAAAATGGATAAAGAAGTTGTGGTCCTTATGTACAATGGAATATCACTCAGCCATGAAATCAATGTCATAAGGCTAGTAGCAGCATGATGAGTGGATTTAGGTACGACGATTCTAAGGGAAATAAGTCACACAGAAAAGGACACTTCTCATAAGGTATCACTTATAGAGGGACTGTAAAAACCGTTCCACTTGAACTGAATTACAAAACAGAACAGAGTCACACATGCAGAAAACACACTATGGCTGCTTAACGGGAAAGGTGAGGTGGGGTGATACATAAAACAAGGGTTTCAAATTAGCTCAGATACCGTTCCATAAACCCAATATGTAATAGACAAGACGTACTCCTTGCTCAGAGAACTGGACTCAACACGCCCTATTCACCGCACAAGAATATATCTGACTAGTAATAATCTTAAAACCTATGTATTGATATCTCTCTGTTAGTGTGTCAAGTGGGTGTAAAGCGGCATAAACACAGCAGTGAAAAGCAGCTAAACCCCATTACAAAAATAAATTACTTTGAAAAACCCATGAAACAAAGACAGTGAAAGAGAGAGAAATTCTTACACAATGCGTTCAGGGGCTGTGATGCAACCTGGATTGACCATATCTAGACCCACAGCAGGATGAGACATAAGGGTGGACACTCTTGGGGCTGAGAGGTTTGGTGAGGTTGGGTGAGCAAACGCAGACCCTTTAAAGTAATACTGCGTGGTACCCATCGCATGGGTCCCAAATCTCCAGGTTCAAGGGCATCTTCCTACATCGAAAACATGCATGAGAAAACAAAAAGATGGTACACCATGTGATGGGGAAAGGTTTCTAAAACGCACCTCATTTCTCTTCTCCTTGTGCCCGGGTTCGCCATTCCATCCGCTTTACTAACAATCTCGCTATTTGGAGCATCAGCACCTTTAACCTCCTGTTCCGTACAGGTTGCAATTTGTCCTGAGGATGAACGGGTAGACGGGGAACCAGTGAGAGACTAGCTCTTGGTGTTGGGACAGGCACAGGTCACTCTATTTTCCCATCAGGAAGAAGAATTAACCACAGGCTCATCCTCCCCCCCGGAACCAGAACAGGGCCTGAAGCCATCCTGCGCTTTCGCGGCCAGCTCCCAAAAAAGCGAGTTGTAAAATGGAGCTTCAGGGCACTGCAATTCCCAAACCTGCAGAGTTATAAATGATAACTCTCGTCCACAAATATATTGAGGGAAGGCAAAGAAGAGGATTTGAAATCAAGGCAGAATTGCAGGAAACAGATTTCAGGAGGTAGATTCGAATCGCCTTTAAAGCACATGAAAAGCGGCAAAACGTTGACAATGATGCCCTTGGCCAAAAAGGGCGTATGCGTTTTTTCCTGAATATATTCAGGAAAAAACGCATACGCCCTTTTTGGCCAACCAAGCAACCTGGAAAGGCAAATCAGGGCTACAAAGAAGACTCGCTACCCATCGGTCAAAAGGGCCATGCTGAAAAAAGTCTCAAAACCAGAAATGCAGGACAGGCCATGGAGAAATGGGAGCCTTGCTACACTGATGGGCGGGATGTAAATTGCCAACAGCCACTCTGGAGAAGTGTACGGTGTGTCCTGAAACATCTAAAAAACACAGCTTAGAGAGCTTAGGGCACTTCCACTCATGGGGGTATAAATTGGGAAAATGAAAAATCAGCAAGACACAAGCACCCCAAAGTTTAGGGCTGCTCTGTTGACAAGGACCTCCACTTCATTCCACCTTCAATATCCCAGGAAAGAGAAAAATGGATAAAGAAGTTGTGGTCCTTATGTACAATGGAATATCACTCAGCCATGAAATCAATGTCATAAGGCTAGTAGCAGCATGATGAGTGGATTTAGGTACGACGATTCTAAGGGAAATAAGTCACATAGAAAAGGACACTTCTCATAAGGTATCACTTATAGAGGGACTGTAAAAACCGTTACACTTGAACTGAATTACAAAACAGAACAGAGTCACACATGCAGAAAACACACTATGGCTGCTTAACGGGAAGGGTGAGGTGGGGTGATACATAAAACAAGGGTTTCAAATTAGCTCAGATACCGTTCCATAAACCCAATATGTAATAGACAAGACGTACTCCTTGCTCAGAGAACTGGACTCAACACGCCCTATTCACCGCACAAGAATATATCTGACTAGTAATAATCTTAAAACCTATGTATTGATATCTCTCTGTTAGTGTGTCAAGTGGGTGTAAAGCGGCATAAACACAGCAGTGAAAAGCAGCTAAACCCCATTATAAAAATAAATTACTTTTACAAACCCATGAAACAAAGACAGTGAAAGAGAGAGAAATTCTTACACAATGCGTTTAGGGGATGTGATGCAACCTGGATTGACCATTTCTAGACCCACAGCTGGATGAGACATAAGGGTGGACACTCTTGGGGCTGAGAGGTTTGGTGAGGTTGGGTGGGCAAACGCAGACCCTTTAAAGTAATACTGCGTGGTACCCATCGCATGGGTCCCAAATCTCCAGGTTCAAGGGCATCTTCCTACATCGAAAACATGCATGAGAAAACAAAAAAGATGGTACACCATGTGATGGGGAAAGGTTTCTAGAACGCACCTCATTTCTCTTCTCCTTGTGCCCGGGGTCGCCATTCCAGCCACTTTCCTAGCAATCTCCCTACTTGGAGCATCAGCACCTTTAACCTCCTGTTCCATACAGGTTGCAATTTGTCCTGAGGATGAACGGGTAGACGGGGAACCAGTGAGAGACTAGCTCTTGGTGTTGGGACAGGCACAGGTCACTCTATTTTCCCATCAGGAAGAAGAATTAACCACAGGCTCATCCTCCCCCCTGGAACCAGAACAGGGCCTGAAGCCATCCTGCGCTTTTGCGGCCAGCTCCCAAAAAAGCGAGTTGTAAAATGGAGCTTCAGGGCACTGCAATTCACAAACCTGCAGAGTTATAAATGATAACTTTCGTCCACAAATATATTGAGGGACGCCAAAAGAGGATTTGAAATCAAGGCAGAAATGCAGGAAACAGATTTCAGGAGGTAGATTCGAATCGCCTTTAAAGCACATGAAAAGCGGCAAAACGTTGACAATGATGCCCTTGGCCAAAAAGGGCGTATGCGTTTTTTCCTGAATATATTCAGGAAAAAACGCATACGCCCTTTTTGGCCAACCAAGCCACCTGGAAAGGCAAATCAGCGCTACAAAGAAGACTCGCTACCCATCGGTCAAAAGGGCCATGCTGAAAAAAGTCTCAAAACCAGAAATGCAGGACAGGCCATGGAGAAATGGGAGCCTTGCTACACTGATGGGCGGGATGTAAATTGCCAACAGCCACTCTGGAGAAGTGTACGGTGTGTCCTGAAACATCTAAAAAACACAGCTTAGAGAGCATAGGGCACTTCCACTCATGGGGGTATAAATTGGGAAAATGAAAAATCAGCAAGACACAAGCACCCCAAAGTTTAGGGCTGCTCTGTTGACAAGGACCTCCACTTCATTCCACCTTCAATATCCCAGGAGGGAGAAAAATGGATAAAGAAGTTGTGGTCCTTATGTACAATGGAATATCACTCAGCCATGAAATCAATGTCATAAGGCTAATAGCAGCATGATGAGTGGATTTAGGTACGACGATTCTAAGTGAAATAAGTCACACAGAAAAGGATACTTCTCATAAGGTATCACTGATAGAGGGAATGTAAAAACCGTTACACTTGAACTGAATTACAAAACAGAACAGAGTCACACATGCAGAAAACACACTATGGCTGCTTAACGGGAAAGGTAAGGTGGGGTGATACATAAAACAAGGGTTTCAAATTAGCTCAGATACCGTTCCATAAACCCAATATGTAATAGACAAGACCTACTCCTTGCTCAGAGAACTTGACTCAACATGCCCTATTCACCGCACAAGAATATATCTGACTAGTAATAATCTTAAAACCTATGTATTGATATCTCTCTGTTAGTGTGTCAAGTGGGTGTAAAGCGGCATAAACACAGCAGTGAAAAGCAGCTAAACCCCATTATAAAAATAAATTACTTTTACAAACCCATGAAACAAAGACAGTGAAAGAGAGAGAAATTCTTACACAATGCGTTCAGGGGCTGTGATGCAACCTGGATTGACCATATCTAGACCCACAGCTGGATGAGACATAAGGGTGGACACTCTTGGGGCTGAGAGGTTTGGTGAGGTTGGGTGAGCAAACGCAGACCCTTTAAAGTAATACTGCGTGGTACCCATCGCATGGGTCCCAAATCTCCAGGTTCAAGGGCATCTTCCTACATCGAAAACATGCATGAGAAAACAAAAAGATGGTACACCATGTGATAGGGAAAGGTTTCTAAAACGCACCTCATTTCTCTTCTCCTTGTGCCCGGGTTCGCCATTCCATCCGCTTTACTAAAAATCTCCCTACTTGGAGCATCAGCACCTTTAACCTCCTGTTCCCTACAGGTTGCAATTTGTCCTGAGGATGAACGGGTAGATGGGGAACCAGTGAGAGACTAGCTCTTGGTGTTGGGACAGGCACAGGTCACTCTATTTTCCCATCAGGAAGAAGAATTAACCACAGGCTCATCCTCCCCCCCGGAACCAGAACAGGGCCTGAAGCCATCCTGCGCTTTCGCGGCCAGCTCCCAAAAAAGCGAGTTGTAAAATGGAGCTTCAGGGCACTGCAATTCCCAAACCTGCAGAGTTATAAATGATAACTCTCGTCCACAAATATATTGAGGGAAGGCAAAGAAGAGGATTTGAAATCAAGGCAGAATTGCAGGAAACAGATTTCAGGAGGTAGATTCGAATCGCCTTTAAAGCACATGAAAAGCGGCAAAACGTTGACAATGATGCCCTTGGCCAAAAAGGGCGTATGCGTTTTTTCCTGAATATATTCAGGAAAAAACGCATACGCCCTTTTTGGCCAACGAAGCCACCTGGAAAGGCAAATCAGCGCTACAAAGAAGACTCGCTACCCATCGGTCAAAAGGGCCATGCTGAAAAAAGTGTCAAAACCAGAAATGCAGGACAGGCCATGGAGAAATGGGAGCCTTGCTACACTGATGGGCGGGATGTAAATTGCCAACAGCCACTCTGGAGAAGTGTACGGTGTGTCCTGAAACATCTAAAAAACACAGCTTAGAGAGCATAGGGCACTTCCACTCATGGGGGTATAAATTGGGAAAATGAAAAATCAGCAAGACACAAGCACCCCAAAGTTTAGGGCTGCTCTGTTGACAAGGACCTCCACTTCATTCCACCTTCAATATCCCAGGAAAGAGAAAAATGGATAAAGAAGTTGTGGTCCTTATGTACAATGGAATATCACTCAGCCATGAAATCAATGTCATAAGGCTAGTAGCAGCATGATGAGTGGATTTAGGTACGACGATTCTAAGGGAAATAAGTCACACAGAAAAGGACACTTCTCATAAGGTATCACTTATAGAGGGACTGTAAAAACCGTTACACTTGAACTGAATTACAAAACAGAACAGAGTCACACATGCAGAAAACACACTATGGCTGCTTAACGGGAAAGGTGAGGTGGGGTGATACATAAAACAAGGGTTTCAAATTAGCTCAGATACCGTTCCATAAACCCAATATGTAATAGACAAGACGTACTCCTTGCTCAGAGAACTGGACTCAACACGCCCTATTCACCGCACAAGAATATATCTGACTAGTAATAATCTTAAAACCTATGTATTGATATCTCTCTGTTAGTGTGTCAAGTGGGTGTAAAGCGGCATAAACACAGCAGTGAAAAGCAGCTAAACCCCATTATAAAAATAAATTACTTTGAAAAACCCATGAAACAAAGACAGTGAAAGAGAGAGAAATTCTTACACAATGCGTTCAGGGGCTGTGATGCAACCTGGATTGACCATATCTAGACCCACAGCTGGATGAGACATAAGGGTGGACACTCTTGGGGCTGAGAGGTTTGGTGAGGTAGGGTGAGCAAACGCAGACCCTTTAAAGTAATACTGCGTGGTACCCATCGCATGGGTCCCAAATCTCCAGGTTCAAGGGCATCTTCCTACATCGAAAACATGCATGAGAAAACAAAAAGATGGTACACCATGTGATGGGGAAAGGTTTCTAAAACGCACCTCATTTCTCTTCTCCTTGTGCCCGGGTTTGCCATTCCAGCCGCTTTACTAACAATCTCCCTATTTGGAGCATCAGCACCTTTAACCTCCTGTTCCGTACAGGTTGCAATTTGTCCTGAGGATGAACGGGTAGACGGGGAACCAGTGAGAGACTAGCTCTTGGTGTTGGGACAGGCACAGGTCACTCTATTTTCCCATCAGGAAGAAGAATTAACCACAGGCTCATCCTCCCCCCCGGAACCAGAACAGGGCCTGAAGCCATCCTGCGCTTTTGCGGCCAGCTCCCAAAAAAGCGAGTTGTAAAATGGAGCTTCAGGGCACTGCAATTCCCAAACCTGCAGAGTTATAAATGATAACTCTCGTCCACAAATATATTGAGGGAAGGCAAAGAAGAGGATTTGAAATCAAGGCAGAATTGCAGGAAACAGATTTCAGGAGGTAGATTCGAATCGCCTTTAAAGCACATGAAAAGCGGCAAAACGTTGACAATGATGCCCTTGGCCAAAAAGGGCGTATGCGTTTTTTCCTGAATATATTCAGGAAAAAACGCATACGCCCTTTTTGGCCAACCAAGCAACCTGGAAAGGCAAATCAGGGCTACAAAGAAGACTCGCTACCCATCGGTCAAAAGGGCCATGCTGAAAAAAGTCTCAAAACCAGAAATGCAGGACAGGCCATGGAGAAATGGGAGCCTTGCTACACTGATGGGCGGGATGTAAATTGCCAACAGCCACTCTGGAGAAGTGTACGGTGTGTCCTGAAACATCTAAAAAACACAGCTTAGAGAGCTTAGGGCACTTCCACTCATGGGGGTATAAATTGGGAAAATGAAAAATCAGCAAGACACAAGCACCCCAAAGTTTAGGGCTGCTCTGTTGACAAGGACCTCCACTTCATTCCACCTTCAATATCCCAGGAAAGAGAAAAATGGATAAAGAAGTTGTGGTCCTTATGTACAATGGAATATCACTCAGCCATGAAATCAATGTCATAAGGCTAGTAGCAGCATGATGAGTGGATTTAGGTACGACGATTCTAAGGGAAATAAGTCACATAGAAAAGGACACTTCTCATAAGGTATCACTTATAGAGGGACTGTAAAAACCGTTACACTTGAACTGAATTACAAAACAGAACAGAGTCACACATGCAGAAAACACACTATGGCTGCTTAACGGGAAGGGTGAGGTGGGGTGATACATAAAACAAGGGTTTCAAATTAGCTCAGATACCGTTCCATAAACCCAATATGTAATAGACAAGACCTACTCCTTGCTCAGAGAACTGGACTCAACACGCCCTATTCACCGCACAAGAATATATCTGACTAGTAATAATCGTAAAACCTATGTATTGATATCTCTCTGTTAGTGTGTCAAGTGGGTGTAAAGCGGCATAAACACAGCAGTGAAAAGCAGCTAAACCCCATTATAAAAATAAATTACTTTTACAAACCCATGAAACAAAGACAGTGAAAGAGAGAGAAATTCTTACACAATGCGTTCAGGGGATGTGATGCAACCTGGATTGACCATTTCTAGACCCACAGCTGGATGAGACATAAGGGTGGACACTCTTGGGGCTGAGAGGTTTGGTGAGGTTGGGTGAGCAAACGCAGACCCTTTAAAGTAATACTGCGTGGTACCCATCGCATGGGTCCCAAATCTCCAGGTTCAAGGGCATCTTCCTACATCGAAAACATGCATGAGAAAACAAAAAAGATGGTACACCATGTGATGGGGAAAGGTTTCTAGAACGCACCTCATTTCTCTTCTCCTTGTGCCCGGGGTCGCCATTCCAGCCACTTTCCTAGCAATCTCCCTACTTGGAGCATCAGCACCTTTAACCTCCTGATCCATACAGGTTGCAATTTGTCCTGAGGATGAACGGGTAGACGGGGAACCAGTGAGAGACTAGCTCTTGTTGTTGGGACAGGCACAGGTCACTCTATTTTCCCATCAGGAAGAAGAATTAACCACAGGCTCATCCTCCCCCCTGGAACCAGAACAGGGCCTGAAGCCATCCTGCGCTTTCGCGGCCAGCTCCCAAAAAAGCGAGTTGTAAAATGGAGCTTCAGGGCACTGCAATTCCCAAACCTGCAGAGTTATAAATGATAACTCTCGTCCACAAATATATTGAGGGAAGGCAAAGAAGAGGATTTGAAATCAAGGCAGAATTGCAGGAAACAGATTTCAGGAGGTAGATTCGAATCGCCTTTAAAGCACATGAAAAGCGGCAAAACGTTGACAATGATGCCCTTGGCCAAAAAGGGCGTATGCGTTTTTTCCTGAATATATTCAGGAAAAAACGCATACGCCCTTTTTGGCCAACGAAGCCACCTGGAAAGGCAAATCAGCGCTACAAAGAAGACTCGCTACCCATCGGTCAAAAGGGCCATGCTGAAAAAAGTCTCAAAACCAGAAATGCAGGACAGGCCATGGAGAAATGGGAGCCTTGCTACACTGATGGGCGGGATGTAAATTGCCAACAGCCACTCTGGAGAAGTGTACGGTGTGTCCTGAAACATCTAAAAAACACAGCTTAGAGAGCATAGGGCACTTCCACTCATGGGGGTATAAATTGGGAAAATGAAAAATCAGCAAGACACAAGCACCCCAAAGTTTAGGGCTGCTCTGTTGACAAGGACCTCCACTTCATTCCACCTTCAATATCCCAGGAAAGAGAAAAATGGATAAAGAAGTTGTGGTCCTTATGTACAATGGAATATCACTCAGCCATGAAATCAATGTCATAAGGCTAGTAGCAGCATGATGAGTGGATTTAGGTACGACGATTCTAAGGGAAATAAGTCACACAGAAAAGGACACTTCTCATAAGGTATCACTTATAGAGGGACTGTAAAAACCGTTACACTTGAACTGAATTACAAAACAGAACAGAGTCACACATGCAGAAAACACACTATGGCTGCTTAACGGGAAAGGTGAGGTGGGGTGATACATAAAACAAGGGTTTCAAATTAGCTCAGATACCGTTCCATAAACCCAATATGTAATAGACAAGACGTACTCCTTGCTCAGAGAACTGGACTCAACACGCCCTATTCACCGCACAAGAATATATCTGACTAGTAATAATCTTAAAACCTATGTATTGATATCTCTCTGTTAGTGTGTCAAGTGGGTGTAAAGCGGCATAAACACAGCAGTGAAAAGCAGCTAAACCCCATTATAAAAATAAATTACTTTGAAAAACCCATGAAACAAAGACAGTGAAAGAGAGAGAAATTCTTACACAATGCGTTCAGGGGCTGTGATGCAACCTGGATTGACCATATCTAGACCCACAGCTGGATGAGACATAAGGGTGGACACTCTTGGGGCTGAGAGGTTTGGTGAGGTAGGGTGAGCAAACGCAGACCCTTTAAAGTAATACTGCGTGGTACCCATCGCATGGGTCCCAAATCTCCAGGTTCAAGGGCATCTTCCTACATCGAAAACATGCATGAGAAAACAAAAAGATGGTACACCATGTGATGGGGAAAGGTTTCTAAAACGCACCTCATTTCTCTTCTCCTTGTGCCCGGGTTTGCCATTCCAGCCGCTTTACTAACAATCTCCCTATTTGGAGCATCAGCACCTTTAACCTCCTGTTCCGTACAGGTTGCAATTTGTCCTGAGGATGAACGGGTAGACGGGGAACCAGTGAGAGACTAGCTCTTGGTGTTGGGACAGGCACAGGTCACTCTATTTTCCCATCAGGAAGAAGAATTAACCACAGGCTCATCCTCCCCCCCGGAACCAGAACAGGGCCTGAAGCCATCCTGCGCTTTTGCGGCCAGCTCCCAAAAAAGCGAGTTGTAAAATGGAGCTTCAGGGCACTGCAATTCCCAAACCTGCAGAGTTATAAATGATAACTCTCGTCCACAAATATATTGAGGGAAGGCAAAGAAGAGGATTTGAAATCAAGGCAGAATTGCAGGAAACAGATTTCAGGAGGTAGATTCGAATCGCCTTTAAAGCACATGAAAAGCGGCAAAACGTTGACAATGATGCCCTTGGCCAAAAAGGGCGTATGCGTTTTTTCCTGAATATATTCAGGAAAAAACGCATACGCCCTTTTTGGCCAACCAAGCAACCTGGAAAGGCAAATCAGGGCTACAAAGAAGACTCGCTACCCATCGGTCAAAAGGGCCATGCTGAAAAAAGTCTCAAAACCAGAAATGCAGGACAGGCCATGGAGAAATGGGAGCCTTGCTACACTGATGGGCGGGATGTAAATTGCCAACAGCCACTCTGGAGAAGTGTACGGTGTGTCCTGAAACATCTAAAAAACACAGCTTAGAGAGCTTAGGGCACTTCCACTCATGGGGGTATAAATTGGGAAAATGAAAAATCAGCAAGACACAAGCACCTCAAAGTTTAGGGCTGCTCTGTTGACAAGGACCTCCACTTCATTCCACCTTCAATATCCCAGGAAAGAGAAAAATGGATAAAGAAGTTGTGGTCCTTATGTACAATGGAATATCACTCAGCCATGAAATCAATGTCATAAGGCTAGTAGCAGCATGATGAGTGGATTTAGGTACGACGATTCTAAGGGAAATAAGTCACATAGAAAAGGACACTTCTCATAAGGTATCACTTATAGAGGGACTGTAAAAACCGTTACACTTGAACTGAATTACAAAACAGAACAGAGTCACACATGCAGAAAACACACTATGGCTGCTTAACGGGAAGGGTGAGGTGGGGTGATACATAAAACAAGGGTTTCAAATTAGCTCAGATACCGTTCCATAAACCCAATATGTAATAGACAAGACCTACTCCTTGCTCAGAGAACTGGACTCAACACGCCCTATTCACCGCACAAGAATATATCTGACTAGTAATAATCGTAAAACCTATGTATTGATATCTCTCTGTTAGTGTGTCAAGTGGGTGTAAAGCGGCATAAACACAGCAGTGAAAAGCAGCTAAACCCCATTATAAAAATAAATTACTTTTACAAACCCATGAAACAAAGACAGTGAAAGAGAGAGAAATTCTTACACAATGCGTTCAGGGGCTGTGATGCAACCTGGATTGACCATATCTAGACCCACAGCTGGATGAGACATAAGGGTGGACACTCTTGGGGCTGAGAGGTTTGGTGAGGTTGGGTGAGCAAACGCAGACCCTTTAAAGTAATACTGCGTGGTACCCATCGCATGGGTCCCAAATCTCCAGGTTCAAGGGCATCTTCCTACATCGAAAACATGCATGAGAAAACAAAAAGATGGTACACCATGTGATAGGGAAAGGTTTCTAAAACGCACCTCATTTCTCTTCTCCTTGTGCCCGGGTTCGCCATTCCATCCGCTTTACTAAAAATCTCCCTACTTGGAGCATCAGCACCTTTAACCTCCTGTTCCCTACAGGTTGCAATTTGTCCTGAGGATGAACGGGTAGATGGGGAACCAGTGAGAGACTAGCTCTTGGTGTTGGGACAGGCACAGGTCACTCTATTTTCCCATCAGGAAGAAGAATTAACCACAGGCTCATCCTCCCCCCCGGAACCAG
Organism: Balaenoptera borealis; assembly: GCF_965194805.1. Taxonomy (NCBI): domain Eukaryota; kingdom Metazoa; phylum Chordata; class Mammalia; order Artiodactyla; family Balaenopteridae; genus Balaenoptera; species Balaenoptera borealis. The sequence continues at coordinate 23,688 of NW_028123362.1, forward strand.
AACAGGGCCTGAAGCCATCCTGCGCTTTCGCGGCCAGCTCCCAAAAAAGCGAGTTGTAAAATGGAGCTTCAGGGCACTGCAATTCCCAAACCTGCAGAGTTATAAATGATAACTCTCGTCCACAAATATATTGAGGGAAGGCAAAGAAGAGGATTTGAAATCAAGGCAGAATTGCAGGAAACAGATTTCAGGAGGTAGATTCGAATCGCCTTTAAAGCACATGAAAAGCGGCAAAACGTTGACAATGATGCCCTTGGCCAAAAAGGGCGTATGCGTTTTTTCCTGAATATATTCAGGAAAAAACGCATACGCCCTTTTTGGCCAACGAAGCCACCTGGAAAGGCAAATCAGCGCTACAAAGAAGACTCGCTACCCATCGGTCAAAAGGGCCATGCTGAAAAAAGTCTCAAAACCAGAAATGCAGGACAGGCCATGGAGAAATGGGAGCCTTGCTACACTGATGGGCGGGATGTAAATTGCCAACAGCCACTCTGGAGAAGTGTACGGTGTGTCCTGAAACATCTAAAAAACACAGCTTAGAGAGCATAGGGCACTTCCACTCATGGGGGTATAAATTGGGAAAATGAAAAATCAGCAAGACACAAGCACCCCAAAGTTTAGGGCTGCTCTGTTGACAAGGACCTCCACTTCATTCCACCTTCAATATCCCAGGAAAGAGAAAAATGGATAAAGAAGTTGTGGTCCTTATGTACAATGGAATATCACTCAGCCATGAAATCAATGTCATAAGGCTAGTAGCAGCATGATGAGTGGATTTAGGTACGACGATTCTAAGGGAAATAAGTCACACAGAAAAGGACACTTCTCATAAGGTATCACTTATAGAGGGACTGTAAAAACCGTTACACTTGAACTGAATTACAAAACAGAACAGAGTCACACATGCAGAAAACACACTATGGCTGCTTAACGGGAAAGGTGAGGTGGGGTGATACATAAAACAAGGGTTTCAAATTAGCTCAGATACCGTTCCATAAACCCAATATGTAATAGACAAGACGTACTCCTTGCTCAGAGAACTGGACTCAACACGCCCTATTCACCGCACAAGAATATATCTGACTAGTAATAATCTTAAAACCTATGTATTGATATCTCTCTGTTAGTGTGTCAAGTGGGTGTAAAGCGGCATAAACACAGCAGTGAAAAGCAGCTAAACCCCATTATAAAAATAAATTACTTTGAAAAACCCATGAAACAAAGACAGTGAAAGAGAGAGAAATTCTTACACAATGCGTTCAGGGGCTGTGATGCAACCTGGATTGACCATATCTAGACCCACAGCTGGATGAGACATAAGGGTGGACACTCTTGGGGCTGAGAGGTTTGGTGAGGTAGGGTGAGCAAACGCAGACCCTTTAAAGTAATACTGCGTGGTACCCATCGCATGGGTCCCAAATCTCCAGGTTCAAGGGCATCTTCCTACATCGAAAACATGCATGAGAAAACAAAAAGATGGTACACCATGTGATGGGGAAAGGTTTCTAAAACGCACCTCATTTCTCTTCTCCTTGTGCCCGGGTTTGCCATTCCAGCCGCTTTACTAACAATCTCCCTATTTGGAGCATCAGCACCTTTAACCTCCTGTTCCGTACAGGTTGCAATTTGTCCTGAGGATGAACGGGTAGACGGGGAACCAGTGAGAGACTAGCTCTTGGTGTTGGGACAGGCACAGGTCACTCTATTTTCCCATCAGGAAGAAGAATTAACCACAGGCTCATCCTCCCCCCCGGAACCAGAACAGGGCCTGAAGCCATCCTGCGCTTTTGCGGCCAGCTCCCAAAAAAGCGAGTTGTAAAATGGAGCTTCAGGGCACTGCAATTCCCAAACCTGCAGAGTTATAAATGATAACTCTCGTCCACAAATATATTGAGGGAAGGCAAAGAAGAGGATTTGAAATCAAGGCAGAATTGCAGGAAACAGATTTCAGGAGGTAGATTCGAATCGCCTTTAAAGCACATGAAAAGCGGCAAAACGTTGACAATGATGCCCTTGGCCAAAAAGGGCGTATGCGTTTTTTCCTGAATATATTCAGGAAAAAACGCATACGCCCTTTTTGGCCAACCAAGCAACCTGGAAAGGCAAATCAGGGCTACAAAGAAGACTCGCTACCCATCGGTCAAAAGGGCCATGCTGAAAAAAGTCTCAAAACCAGAAATGCAGGACAGGCCATGGAGAAATGGGAGCCTTGCTACACTGATGGGCGGGATGTAAATTGCCAACAGCCACTCTGGAGAAGTGTACGGTGTGTCCTGAAACATCTAAAAAACACAGCTTAGAGAGCTTAGGGCACTTCCACTCATGGGGGTATAAATTGGGAAAATGAAAAATCAGCAAGACACAAGCACCCCAAAGTTTAGGGCTGCTCTGTTGACAAGGACCTCCACTTCATTCCACCTTCAATATCCCAGGAAAGAGAAAAATGGATAAAGAAGTTGTGGTCCTTATGTACAATGGAATATCACTCAGCCATGAAATCAATGTCATAAGGCTAGTAGCAGCATGATGAGTGGATTTAGGTACGACGATTCTAAGGGAAATAAGTCACATAGAAAAGGACACTTCTCATAAGGTATCACTTATAGAGGGACTGTAAAAACCGTTACACTTGAACTGAATTACAAAACAGAACAGAGTCACACATGCAGAAAACACACTATGGCTGCTTAACGGGAAGGGTGAGGTGGGGTGATACATAAAACAAGGGTTTCAAATTAGCTCAGATACCGTTCCATAAACCCAATATGTAATAGACAAGACCTACTCCTTGCTCAGAGAACTGGACTCAACACGCCCTATTCACCGCACAAGAATATATCTGACTAGTAATAATCGTAAAACCTATGTATTGATATCTCTCTGTTAGTGTGTCAAGTGGGTGTAAAGCGGCATAAACACAGCAGTGAAAAGCAGCTAAACCCCATTATAAAAATAAATTACTTTTACAAACCCATGAAACAAAGACAGTGAAAGAGAGAGAAATTCTTACACAATGCGTTCAGGGGATGTGATGCAACCTGGATTGACCATTTCTAGACCCACAGCTGGATGAGACATAAGGGTGGACACTCTTGGGGCTGAGAGGTTTGGTGAGGTTGGGTGAGCAAACGCAGACCCTTTAAAGTAATACTGCGTGGTACCCATCGCATGGGTCCCAAATCTCCAGGTTCAAGGGCATCTTCCTACATCGAAAACATGCATGAGAAAACAAAAAAGATGGTACACCATGTGATGGGGAAAGGTTTCTAGAACGCACCTCATTTCTCTTCTCCTTGTGCCCGGGGTCGCCATTCCAGCCACTTTCCTAGCAATCTCCCTACTTGGAGCATCAGCACCTTTAACCTCCTGATCCATACAGGTTGCAATTTGTCCTGAGGATGAACGGGTAGACGGGGAACCAGTGAGAGACTAGCTCTTGTTGTTGGGACAGGCACAGGTCACTCTATTTTCCCATCAGGAAGAAGAATTAACCACAGGCTCATCCTCCCCCCTGGAACCAGAACAGGGCCTGAAGCCATCCTGCGCTTTCGCGGCCAGCTCCCAAAAAAGCGAGTTGTAAAATGGAGCTTCAGGGCACTGCAATTCCCAAACCTGCAGAGTTATAAATGATAACTCTCGTCCACAAATATATTGAGGGAAGGCAAAGAAGAGGATTTGAAATCAAGGCAGAATTGCAGGAAACAGATTTCAGGAGGTAGATTCGAATCGCCTTTAAAGCACATGAAAAGCGGCAAAACGTTGACAATGATGCCCTTGGCCAAAAAGGGCGTATGCGTTTTTTCCTGAATATATTCAGGAAAAAACGCATACGCCCTTTTTGGCCAACGAAGCCACCTGGAAAGGCAAATCAGCGCTACAAAGAAGACTCGCTACCCATCGGTCAAAAGGGCCATGCTGAAAAAAGTCTCAAAACCAGAAATGCAGGACAGGCCATGGAGAAATGGGAGCCTTGCTACACTGATGGGCGGGATGTAAATTGCCAACAGCCACTCTGGAGAAGTGTACGGTGTGTCCTGAAACATCTAAAAAACACAGCTTAGAGAGCATAGGGCACTTCCACTCATGGGGGTATAAATTGGGAAAATGAAAAATCAGCAAGACACAAGCACCCCAAAGTTTAGGGCTGCTCTGTTGACAAGGACCTCCACTTCATTCCACCTTCAATATCCCAGGAAAGAGAAAAATGGATAAAGAAGTTGTGGTCCTTATGTACAATGGAATATCACTCAGCCATGAAATCAATGTCATAAGGCTAGTAGCAGCATGATGAGTGGATTTAGGTACGACGATTCTAAGGGAAATAAGTCACACAGAAAAGGACACTTCTCATAAGGTATCACTTATAGAGGGACTGTAAAAACCGTTACACTTGAACTGAATTACAAAACAGAACAGAGTCACACATGCAGAAAACACACTATGGCTGCTTAACGGGAAAGGTGAGGTGGGGTGATACATAAAACAAGGGTTTCAAATTAGCTCAGATACCGTTCCATAAACCCAATATGTAATAGACAAGACGTACTCCTTGCTCAGAGAACTGGACTCAACACGCCCTATTCACCGCACAAGAATATATCTGACTAGTAATAATCTTAAAACCTATGTATTGATATCTCTCTGTTAGTGTGTCAAGTGGGTGTAAAGCGGCATAAACACAGCAGTGAAAAGCAGCTAAACCCCATTATAAAAATAAATTACTTTGAAAAACCCATGAAACAAAGACAGTGAAAGAGAGAGAAATTCTTACACAATGCGTTCAGGGGCTGTGATGCAACCTGGATTGACCATATCTAGACCCACAGCTGGATGAGACATAAGGGTGGACACTCTTGGGGCTGAGAGGTTTGGTGAGGTAGGGTGAGCAAACGCAGACCCTTTAAAGTAATACTGCGTGGTACCCATCGCATGGGTCCCAAATCTCCAGGTTCAAGGGCATCTTCCTACATCGAAAACATGCATGAGAAAACAAAAAGATGGTACACCATGTGATGGGGAAAGGTTTCTAAAACGCACCTCATTTCTCTTCTCCTTGTGCCCGGGTTTGCCATTCCAGCCGCTTTACTAACAATCTCCCTATTTGGAGCATCAGCACCTTTAACCTCCTGTTCCGTACAGGTTGCAATTTGTCCTGAGGATGAACGGGTAGACGGGGAACCAGTGAGAGACTAGCTCTTGGTGTTGGGACAGGCACAGGTCACTCTATTTTCCCATCAGGAAGAAGAATTAACCACAGGCTCATCCTCCCCCCCGGAACCAGAACAGGGCCTGAAGCCATCCTGCGCTTTTGCGGCCAGCTCCCAAAAAAGCGAGTTGTAAAATGGAGCTTCAGGGCACTGCAATTCCCAAACCTGCAGAGTTATAAATGATAACTCTCGTCCACAAATATATTGAGGGAAGGCAAAGAAGAGGATTTGAAATCAAGGCAGAATTGCAGGAAACAGATTTCAGGAGGTAGATTCGAATCGCCTTTAAAGCACATGAAAAGCGGCAAAACGTTGACAATGATGCCCTTGGCCAAAAAGGGCGTATGCGTTTTTTCCTGAATATATTCAGGAAAAAACGCATACGCCCTTTTTGGCCAACCAAGCAACCTGGAAAGGCAAATCAGGGCTACAAAGAAGACTCGCTACCCATCGGTCAAAAGGGCCATGCTGAAAAAAGTCTCAAAACCAGAAATGCAGGACAGGCCATGGAGAAATGGGAGCCTTGCTACACTGATGGGCGGGATGTAAATTGCCAACAGCCACTCTGGAGAAGTGTACGGTGTGTCCTGAAACATCTAAAAAACACAGCTTAGAGAGCTTAGGGCACTTCCACTCATGGGGGTATAAATTGGGAAAATGAAAAATCAGCAAGACACAAGCACCTCAAAGTTTAGGGCTGCTCTGTTGACAAGGACCTCCACTTCATTCCACCTTCAATATCCCAGGAAAGAGAAAAATGGATAAAGAAGTTGTGGTCCTTATGTACAATGGAATATCACTCAGCCATGAAATCAATGTCATAAGGCTAGTAGCAGCATGATGAGTGGATTTAGGTACGACGATTCTAAGGGAAATAAGTCACATAGAAAAGGACACTTCTCATAAGGTATCACTTATAGAGGGACTGTAAAAACCGTTACACTTGAACTGAATTACAAAACAGAACAGAGTCACACATGCAGAAAACACACTATGGCTGCTTAACGGGAAGGGTGAGGTGGGGTGATACATAAAACAAGGGTTTCAAATTAGCTCAGATACCGTTCCATAAACCCAATATGTAATAGACAAGACCTACTCCTTGCTCAGAGAACTGGACTCAACACGCCCTATTCACCGCACAAGAATATATCTGACTAGTAATAATCGTAAAACCTATGTATTGATATCTCTCTGTTAGTGTGTCAAGTGGGTGTAAAGCGGCATAAACACAGCAGTGAAAAGCAGCTAAACCCCATTATAAAAATAAATTACTTTTACAAACCCATGAAACAAAGACAGTGAAAGAGAGAGAAATTCTTACACAATGCGTTCAGGGGCTGTGATGCAACCTGGATTGACCATATCTAGACCCACAGCTGGATGAGACATAAGGGTGGACACTCTTGGGGCTGAGAGGTTTGGTGAGGTTGGGTGAGCAAACGCAGACCCTTTAAAGTAATACTGCGTGGTACCCATCGCATGGGTCCCAAATCTCCAGGTTCAAGGGCATCTTCCTACATCGAAAACATGCATGAGAAAACAAAAAGATGGTACACCATGTGATAGGGAAAGGTTTCTAAAACGCACCTCATTTCTCTTCTCCTTGTGCCCGGGTTCGCCATTCCATCCGCTTTACTAAAAATCTCCCTACTTGGAGCATCAGCACCTTTAACCTCCTGTTCCCTACAGGTTGCAATTTGTCCTGAGGATGAACGGGTAGATGGGGAACCAGTGAGAGACTAGCTCTTGGTGTTGGGACAGGCACAGGTCACTCTATTTTCCCATCAGGAAGAAGAATTAACCACAGGCTCATCCTCCCCCCCGGAACCAGAACAGGGCCTGAAGCCATCCTGCGCTTTCGCGGCCAGCTCCCAAAAAAGCGAGTTGTAAAATGGAGCTTCAGGGCACTGCAATTCCCAAACCTGCAGAGTTATAAATGATAACTCTCGTCCACAAATATATTGAGGGAAGGCAAAGAAGAGGATTTGAAATCAAGGCAGAATTGCAGGAAACAGATTTCAGGAGGTAGATTCGAATCGCCTTTAAAGCACATGAAAAGCGGCAAAACGTTGACAATGATGCCCTTGGCCAAAAAGGGCGTATGCGTTTTTTCCTGAATATATTCAGGAAAAAACGCATACGCCCTTTTTGGCCAACGAAGCCACCTGGAAAGGCAAATCAGCGCTACAAAGAAGACTCGCTACCCATCGGTCAAAAGGGCCATGCTGAAAAAAGTCTCAAAACCAGAAATGCAGGACAGGCCATGGAGAAATGGGAGCCTTGCTACACTGATGGGCGGGATGTAAATTGCCAACAGCCACTCTGGAGAAGTGTACGGTGTGTCCTGAAACATCTAAAAAACACAGCTTAGAGAGCATAGGGCACTTCCACTCATGGGGGTATAAATTGGGAAAATGAAAAATCAGCAAGACACAAGCACCCCAAAGTTTAGGGCTGCTCTGTTGACAAGGACCTCCACTTCATTCCACCTTCAATATCCCAGGAAAGAGAAAAATGGATAAAGAAGTTGTGGTCCTTATGTACAATGGAATATCACTCAGCCATGAAATCAATGTCATAAGGCTAGTAGCAGCATGATGAGTGGATTTAGGTACGACGATTCTAAGGGAAATAAGTCACACAGAAAAGGACACTTCTCATAAGGTATCACTTATAGAGGGACTGTAAAAACCGTTACACTTGAACTGAATTACAAAACAGAACAGAGTCACACATGCAGAAAACACACTATGGCTGCTTAACGGGAAAGGTGAGGTGGGGTGATACATAAAACAAGGGTTTCAAATTAGCTCAGATACCGTTCCATAAACCCAATATGTAATAGACAAGACGTACTCCTTGCTCAGAGAACTGGACTCAACACGCCCTATTCACCGCACAAGAATATATCTGACTAGTAATAATCTTAAAACCTATGTATTGATATCTCTCTGTTAGTGTGTCAAGTGGGTGTAAAGCGGCATAAACACAGCAGTGAAAAGCAGCTAAACCCCATTATAAAAATAAATTACTTTGAAAAACCCATGAAACAAAGACAGTGAAAGAGAGAGAAATTCTTACACAATGCGTTCAGGGGCTGTGATGCAACCTGGATTGACCATATCTAGACCCACAGCTGGATGAGACATAAGGGTGGACACTCTTGGGGCTGAGAGGTTTGGTGAGGTAGGGTGAGCAAACGCAGACCCTTTAAAGTAATACTGCGTGGTACCCATCGCATGGGTCCCAAATCTCCAGGTTCAAGGGCATCTTCCTACATCGAAAACATGCATGAGTAAACAAAAAGATGGTACACCATGTGATGGGGAAAGGTTTCTAAAACGCACCTCATTTCTCTTCTCCTTGTGCCCGGGTTTGCCATTCCAGCCGCTTTACTAACAATCTCCCTATTTGGAGCATCAGCACCTTTAACCTCCTGTTCCGTACAGGTTGCAATTTGTCCTGAGGATGAACGGGTAGACGGGGAACCAGTGAGAGACTAGCTCTTGGTGTTGGGACAGGCACAGGTCACTCTATTTTCCCATCAGGAAGAAGAATTAACCACAGGCTCATCCTCCCCCCCGGAACCAGAACAGGGCCTGAAGCCATCCTGCGCTTTTGCGGCCAGCTCCCAAAAAAGCGAGTTGTAAAATGGAGCTTCAGGGCACTGCAATTCCCAAACCTGCAGAGTTATAAATGATAACTCTCGTCCACAAATATATTGAGGGAAGGCAAAGAAGAGGATTTGAAATCAAGGCAGAATTGCAGGAAACAGATTTCAGGAGGTAGATTCGAATCGCCTTTAAAGCACATGAAAAGCGGCAAAACGTTGACAATGATGCCCTTGGCCAAAAAGGGCGTATGCGTTTTTTCCTGAATATATTCAGGAAAAAACGCATACGCCCTTTTTGGCCAACCAAGCAACCTGGAAAGGCAAATCAGGGCTACAAAGAAGACTCGCTACCCATCGGTCAAAAGGGCCATGCTGAAAAAAGTCTCAAAACCAGAAATGCAGGACAGGCCATGGAGAAATGGGAGCCTTGCTACACTGATGGGCGGGATGTAAATTGCCAACAGCCACTCTGGAGAAGTGTACGGTGTGTCCTGAAACATCTAAAAAACACAGCTTAGAGAGCTTAGGGCACTTCCACTCATGGGGGTATAAATTGGGAAAATGAAAAATCAGCAAGACACAAGCACCCCAAAGTTTAGGGCTGCTCTGTTGACAAGGACCTCCACTTCATTCCACCTTCAATATCCCAGGAAAGAGAAAAATGGATAAAGAAGTTGTGGTCCTTATGTACAATGGAATATCACTCAGCCATGAAATCAATGTCATAAGGCTAGTAGCAGCATGATGAGTGGATTTAGGTACGACGATTCTAAGGGAAATAAGTCACATAGAAAAGGACACTTCTCATAAGGTATCACTTATAGAGGGACTGTAAAAACCGTTACACTTGAACTGAATTACAAAACAGAACAGAGTCACACATGCAGAAAACACACTATGGCTGCTTAACGGGAAGGGTGAGGTGGGGTGATACATAAAACAAGGGTTTCAAATTAGCTCAGATACCGTTCCATAAACCCAATATGTAATAGACAAGACCTACTCCTTGCTCAGAGAACTGGACTCAACACGCCCTATTCACCGCACAAGAATATATCTGACTAGTAATAATCGTAAAACCTATGTATTGATATCTCTCTGTTAGTGTGTCAAGTGGGTGTAAAGCGGCATAAACACAGCAGTGAAAAGCAGCTAAACCCCATTATAAAAATAAATTACTTTTACAAACCCATGAAACAAAGACAGTGAAAGAGAGAGAAATTCTTACACAATGCGTTCAGGGGATGTGATGCAACCTGGATTGACCATTTCTAGACCCACAGCTGGATGAGACATAAGGGTGGACACTCTTGGGGCTGAGAGGTTTGGTGAGGTTGGGTGAGCAAACGCAGACCCTTTAAAGTAATACTGCGTGGTACCCATCGCATGGGTCCCAAATCTCCAGGTTCAAGGGCATCTTCCTACATCGAAAACATGCATGAGAAAACAAAAAAGATGGTACACCATGTGATGGGGAAAGGTTTCTAGAACGCACCTCATTTCTCTTCTCCTTGTGCCCGGGGTCGCCATTCCAGCCACTTTCCTAGCAATCTCCCTACTTGGAGCATCAGCACCTTTAACCTCCTGTTCCATACAGGTTGCAATTTGTCCTGAGGATGAACGGGTAGACGGGGAACCAGTGAGAGACTAGCTCTTGTTGTTGGGACAGGCACAGGTCACTCTATTTTCCCATCAGGAAGAAGAATTAACCACAGGCTCATCCTCCCCCCTGGAACCAGAACAGGGCCTGAAGCCATCCTGCGCTTTCGCGGCCAGCTCCCAAAAAAGCGAGTTGTAAAATGGAGCTTCAGGGCACTGCAATTCCCAAACCTGCAGAGTTATAAATGATAACTCTCGTCCACAAATATATTGAGGGAAGGCAAAGAAGAGGATTTGAAATCAAGGCAGAATTGCAGGAAACAGATTTCAGGAGGTAGATTCGAATCGCCTTTAAAGCACATGAAAAGCGGCAAAACGTTGACAATGATGCCCTTGGCCAAAAAGGGCGTATGCGTTTTTTCCTGAATATATTCAGGAAAAAACGCATACGCCCTTTTTGGCCAACGAAGCCACCTGGAAAGGCAAATCAGCGCTACAAAGAAGACTCGCTACCCATCGGTCAAAAGGGCCATGCTGAAAAAAGTCTCAAAACCAGAAATGCAGGACAGGCCATGGAGAAATGGGAGCCTTGCTACACTGATGGGCGGGATGTAAATTGCCAACAGCCACTCTGGAGAAGTGTACGGTGTGTCCTGAAACATCTAAAAAACACAGCTTAGAGAGCATAGGGCACTTCCACTCATGGGGGTATAAATTGGGAAAATGAAAAATCAGCAAGACACAAGCACCCCAAAGTTTAGGGCTGCTCTGTTGACAAGGACCTCCACTTCATTCCACCTTCAATATCCCAGGAAAGAGAAAAATGGATAAAGAAGTTGTGGTCCTTATGTACAATGGAATATCACTCAGCCATGAAATCAATGTCATAAGGCTAGTAGCAGCATGATGAGTGGATTTAGGTACGACGATTCTAAGGGAAATAAGTCACACAGAAAAGGACACTTCTCATAAGGTATCACTTATAGAGGGACTGTAAAAACCGTTACACTTGAACTGAATTACAAAACAGAACAGAGTCACACATGCAGAAAACACACTATGGCTGCTTAACGGGAAAGGTGAGGTGGGGTGATACATAAAACAAGGGTTTCAAATTAGCTCAGATACCGTTCCATAAACCCAATATGTAATAGACAAGACGTACTCCTTGCTCAGAGAACTGGACTCAACACGCCCTATTCACCGCACAAGAATATATCTGACTAGTAATAATCGTAAAACCTATGTATTGATATCTCTCTGTTAGTGTGTCAAGTGGGTGTAAAGCGGCATAAACACAGCAGTGAAAAGCAGCTAAACCCCATTATGAAAATAAATTACTTTGAAAAACCCATGAAACAAAGACAGTGAAAGAGAGAGAAATTCTTACACAATGCGTTCAGGGGCTGTGATGCAACCTGGATTGACCATATCTAGACCCACAGCTGGATGAGACATAAGGGTGGACACTCTTGGGGCTGAGAGGTTTGGTGAGGTTGGGTGAGCAAACGCAGACCCTTTAAAGTAATACGGCGTGGTACCCATCGCATGGGTCCCAAATCTCCAGGTTCAAGGGCATCTTCCTACATCGAAAACATGCATGAGAAACCCAGAAGATGGTACACCGTGTGATGGGGAAAGGTTTCTAAAACGCACCTCATTTCTCATCTCCTTGTGCCCGGGTTCGCCATTCCAGCCGCTTTACTAGCAATCTCCCTACTTGGAGCATCAGCACCTTTAACCTCCTGTTCCGTACAGGTTGCAATTTGTCCTGAGGATGAACGGGAAGACGGGGAACCAACGAGAGACTAGCTCTTGGTGTCGGGACAGGCAGAGGTCACTCTATTTTCCCATCAGGAAGAAGAATTAACCACAGGCTCAGCCTGCCCCCCGGAACCAGAACAGTGCCTGAAGCCATCCTGCGCTTTTGCGGCCAGCTCCCAAAAAAGCGAGTTGTAAAATGGAGGTTCAGGGCACTGCAATTCACAAACCTGCAGAGTTATAAATGATAACTTTCGTCCACAAATATATTGAGGGAAGGCAAAGAAGAGGATTTGAAATCAAGGCAGAATTGCACGAAACAGATTTCAGGAGGTAGATACGAATCGCCTTTAAAGCACATGAAAAGCGGCAAAACGTTGACAATGATGCCCTTGGCCAAAAAGGGCGTATGCGTTTTTTCCTGAATATATTCAGGAAAAAACGCATACGCCCTTTTTGGCCAACCAAGCAACCTGGAAAGGCAAATCAGTGCTACAGAGAAGTCTCGCTTCCCATCGGTCAAAAGGGCCATGCTGAAAAAAGTGTCAAAACCAGAAATGCAGTACAGGCCATGGAGAAATGGGAGCCTTGCTACACTGATGGGCGGGATGTAAATTGCCAACAGCCACTCTGGAGAAGTGTACGGTGTGTCCTGAAACATCTGAAAAACACATCTTAGAGAGCATAGGGCACTTCCACTCATGGGGGTATAAATTGGAAAAATGAAAAATCAGCAAGACACAAGCACCCCAAAGTTGAGGGCTGCTCTGTTGACAAGGACCTCCACTTCATTCCACCTTAAATATCCCAGGAAAGAGAAAAATGGATAAAGAAGTTGTGGTCCTTATGTACAATGGAATATCACTCAGCCATGAAATCAATGTCATAAGGTTAGTAGCAGCATGAGGAGTGGATTTAGGTACGACGATTCTAAGTGAAATAAGTCACACAGAAAAGGACACTTCTCATAAGTTATCACTGATAGAGGGAATGTAAAAACCGTTACACTTGAACTGAATTACAAAACAGAACAGAGTCACACATGCAGAAAACACACTATGGCTGCTTAACGGGAAAGGTGAGGTGGGGTGATACATAAAACAAGCGTTTCAAATTAGCTCAGATACCGTTCCATAAGCCCAATATGTAATAGACAAGACCTACTCCTTGCTCAGAGAACTGGACTCAACACGCCCTATTCACCGCACAAGAATATATCTGACTAGTAATAATCTTAAAACCTATGTATTGATATCTCTCTGTTAGTGTGTCAAGTGGGTGTAAAGCGGCATAAACACAGCAGTGAAAAGCAGCTAAACCCCATTATGAAAATAAATTACTTTGAAAAACCCATGAAACAACGACAGTGAAAGAGAGAGAAATTCTTACACAATGCGTTCAGGGGCTGTGATGCAACCTGGATTGACCATATCTAGACCCACAGCTGGATGAGACATAAGGGTGGACACTCTTGGGGCTGAGAGGTTTGGTGAGGTTGGGTGAGCAAACGCAGACCCTTTAAAGTAATACGGCGTGGTACCCATCGCATGGGTCCCAAATCTCCAGGTTCAAGGGCATCTTCCTACATCCAAAACATGCATGAGAAACCCAGAAGATGGTACACCGTGTGATGGGGAAAGGCTTCTAAAACGCACCTCATTTCTCATCTCCTTGTGCCCGGGTTCGCCATTCCAGCCGCTTTACTAGCAAGCTCCCTACTTGGAGCATCAGCACCTTTAACCTCCTGTTCCGTACAGGTTGCAATTTGTCCTGAGGATGAACGGGAAGACGGGGAACCAACGAGAGACTAGCTCTTGGTGTCGGGACAGGCACAGGTCACTCTATTTTCCCATCAGGAAGAAGAATTAACCACAGGCTCAGCCTGCCCCCCGGAACCAGAACAGGGCCTGAAGCCATCCTGCGCTTTTGCGGCCAGCTCCCTAAAAAGCGAGTTGTAAAATGGAGGTTCAGGACACTGCAATTCACAAACCTGCAGAGTTATAAATGATAACTCTCGTCCACAAATATATTGAGGGAAGGCAAAGAAGAGGATTTGAAATCAAGGCAGAATTGCACGAAACAGATTTCAGGAGGTAGATACGAATCGCCTTTAAAGCACATGAAAAGCGGCAAAACGTTGACAATGATGCCCTTGGCCAAAAAGGGCGTATGCGTTTTTTCCTGAATATATTCAGGAAAAAACGCATACGCCCTTTTTGGCCAACCAAGCAACCTGGAAAGGCAAATCAGCGCTACAGAGAAGTCTCGCTTCCCATCGGTCAAAAGGGCCATGCTGAAAAAAGTGTCAAAACCAGAAATGCAGTACAGGCCATGGAGAAATGGGAGCCTTGCTACACTGATGGGCGGGATGTAAATTGCCAACAGCCACTCTGGAGAAGTGTACGGTGTGTCCTGAAACATCTGAAAAACACATCTTAGAGAGCATAGGGCACTTCCACTCATGGGGGTATAAATTGGGAAAATGAAAAATCAGCAAGACACAAGCACCCCAAAGTTGAGGGCTGCTCTGTTGACAAGGACCTCCACTTCATTCCACCTTAAATATCCCAGGAAAGAGAAAAATGGATAAAGAAGTTGTGGTCCTTATGTACAATGGAATATCACTCAGCCATGAAATCAATGTCATAAGGTTAGTAGCAGCATGATGAGTGGATTTAGGTACGACGATTCTAACTGAAATAAGTCACACAGAAAAGGACACTTCTCATAAGGTATCACTGATAGAGGGAATGTAAAAACCGTTACACTTGAACTGAATTACAAAACAGAACAGAGTCACACATGCAGAAAACACACTATGGCTGCTTAACGGGAAAGGTGAGGTGGGGTGATACATAAAACAAGGGTTTCAAATTAGCTCAGATACCGTTCCATAAACCCAATATGTAATAGACAAGACCTACTCCTTGCTCAGAGAACTGGACTCAACACGCCCTATTCACCGCACAAGAATATATCTGACTAGTAATAATCTTAAAACCTATGTATTGATATCTCTCTGTTAGTGTGTCAAGTGGGTGTAAAGCGGCATAAACACAGCCGTGAAAAGCAGCTAAACCCCATTATGAAAATAAATTACTTTGAAAAACCCATGAAACAACGACAGTGAAAGAGATAGAAATTCTTACACAATGAGCTCAGGGGCTGTGATGCAACCTGGATTGACCATATCTAGACCCACAGCTGGATGAGACATAAGGGTGGACACTCTTGGGGCTGAGAGGTTTGGTGAGGTTGGGTGAGCAAACGCAGACCCTTTAAAGTAATACGGCGTGGTACCCATCGCATGGGTCCCAAATCTCCAGGTTCAAGGGCATCTTCCTACATCGAAAACATGCATGAGAAACCCAGAAGATGGTACACCGTGTGATGGGGAAAGGTTTCTAAAACGCACCTCATTTCTCATCTCCTTGTGCCCGGGTTCGCCATTCCAGCCGCTTTACTAGCAATCTCCCTACTTGGAGCATCAGCACCTTTAACCTCCTGTTCCGTACAGGTTGCAATTTGTCCTGAGGATGAACGGGAAGACGGGGAACCAACGAGAGACTAGCTCTTGGTGTCGGGACAGGCAGAGGTCACTCTATTTTCCCATCAGGAAGAAGAATTAACCACAGGCTCAGCCTGCCCCCCGGAACCAGAACAGGGCCTGAAGCCATCCTGCGCTTTTGCGGCCAGCTCCCAAAAAAGCGAGTTGTAAAATGGAGGTTCAGGGCACTGCAATTCACAAACCTGCAGAGTTATAAATGATAACTTTCGTCCAAAAATATATTGAGGGAAGGCAAAGAAGAGGATTTGAAATCAAGGCAGAATTGCACGAAACAGATTTCAGGAGGTAGATACGAATCGCCTTTAAAGCACATGAAAAGCGGCAAAACGTTGACAATGATGCCCTTGGCCAAAAAGGGCGTATGCGTTTTTTCCTGAATATATTCAGGAAAAAACGCATACGCCCTTTTTGGCCAACCAAGCAACCTGGAAAGGCAAATCAGTGCTACAGAGAAGTCTCGCTTCCCATCGGTCAAAAGGGCCATGCTGAAAAAAGTGTCAAAACCAGAAATGCAGTACAGGCCATGGAGAAATGGGAGCCTTGCTACACTGATGGGCGGGATGTAAATTGCCAACAGCCACTCTGGAGAAGTGTACGGTGTGTCCTGAAACATCTGAAAAACACATCTTAGAGAGCATAGGGCACTTCCACTCATGGGGGTATAAATTGGAAAAATGAAAAATCAGCAAGACACAAGCACCCCAAAGTTGAGGGCTGCTCTGTTGACAAGGACCTCCACTTCATTCCACCTTAAATATCCCAGGAAAGAGAAAAATGGATAAAGAAGTTGTGGTCCTTATGTACAATGGAATATCACTCAGCCATGAAATCAATGTCATAAGGTTAGTAGCAGCATGAGGAGTGGATTTAGGTACGACGATTCTAAGTGAAATAAGTCACACAGAAAAGGACACTTCTCATAAGGTATCACTGATAGAGGGAATGTAAAAACCGTTACACTTGAACTGAATTACAAAACAGAACAGAGTCACACATGCAGAAAACACACTATGGCTGCTTAACGGGAAAGGTGAGGTGGGGTGATACATAAAACAAGCGTTTCAAATTAGCTCAGATACCGTTCCATAAGCCCAATATGTAGTAGACAAGACCTACTCCTTGCTCAGAGAACTGGACTCAACACGCCCTATTCACCGCACAAGAATATATCTGACTAGTAATAATCTTAAAACCTATGTATTGATATCTCTCTGTTAGTGTGTCAAGTGGGTGTAAAGCGGCATAAACACAGCAGTGAAAAGCAGCTAAACCCCATTATGAAAATAAATTACTTTGAAAAACCCATGAAACAACGACAGTGAAAGAGAGAGAAATTCTTACACAATGCGTTCAGGGGCTGTGATGCAACCTGGATTGACCATATCTAGACCCACAGCTGGATGAGACATAAGGGTGGACACTCTTGGGGCTGAGAGGTTTGGTGAGGTTGGGTGAGCAAACGCAGACCCTTTAAAGTAATACTGCATGGTACCCATCGCATGGGTCCCAAATCTCCAGCTTCAAGGGCATCTTCCTACATCGAAAACATGCATGAGAAACCCAGAAGATGGTACACCATGTGATGGGGAAAGGTTTCTAAAACGCACCTCATTTGTCATCTCCTTGTGCCCGTGTTCGCCATTCCAGCCGCTTTACTAGCAAGCTCCCTACTTGGAGCATCAGCACCTTTAACCTCCTGTTCCGTACAGGTTGCAATTTGTCCTGAGGATGAACGGGAAGACGGGGAACCAACGAGAGACTAGCTCTTGGTGTCGGGACAGGCACAGGTCACTCTATTTTCCCATCAGGAAGAAGAATTAAACACAGGCTCAGCCTGCCCCCCGGAACCAGAACAGGGCCTGAAGCCATCCTGCGCTTTTGCGGCCAGCTCCCAAAAAAGCGAGTTGTAAAATGGAGGTTCAGGGCACTGCAATTCACAAACCTGCAGAGTTATAAATGATAACTCTCGTCCACAAATATATTGAGGGAAGGCAAAGAAGAGGATTTGAAATCAAGGCAGAATTGCACGAAACAGATTTCAGGAGGTAGATACGAATCGCCTTTAAAGCACATGAAAAGCGGCAAAACGTTGACAATGATGCCCTTGGCCAAAAAGGGCGTATGCGTTTTTTCCTGAATATATTCAGGAAAAAACGCATACGCCCTTTTTGGCCAACCAAGCAACCTGGAAAGGCAAATCAGGGCTACAGAGAAGTCTCGCTTCCCATCGGTCAAAAGGGCCATGCTGAAAAAAGTGTCAAAACCAGAAATGCAGTACAGGCCATGGAGAAATGGGAGCCTTGCTACACTGATGGGCGGGATGTAAATTGCCAACAGCCACTCTGGAGAAGTGTACGGTGTGTCCTGAAACATCTGAAAAACACATCTTAGAGAGCATAGGGCACTTCCACTCATGGGGGTATAAATTGGAAAAATGAAAAATCAGCAAGACACAAGCACCCCAAAGTTGAGGGCTGCTCTGTTGACAAGGACCTCCACTTCATTCCACCTTAAATATCCCAGGAAAGAGAAAAATGGATAAAGAAGTTGTGGTCCTTATGTACAATGGAATATCACTCAGCCATGAAATCAATGTCATAAGGTTAGTAGCAGCATGAGGAGTGGATTTAGGTACGACGATTCTAAGTGAAATAAGTCACACAGAAAAGGACACTTCTCATAAGGTATCACTGATAGAGGGAATGTAAAAACCGTTACACTTGAACTGAATTACAAAACAGAACAGAGTCACACATGCAGAAAACACACTATGGCTGCTTAACGGGAAAGGTGAGGTGGGGTGATACATAAAACAAGCGTTTCAAATTAGCTCAGATACCGTTCCATAAGCCCAATATGTAGTAGACAAGACCTACTCCTTGCTCAGAGAACTGGACTCAACACGCCCTATTCACCGCACAAGAATATATCTGACTAGTAATAATCTTAAAACCTATGTATTGATATCTCTCTGTTAGTGTGTCAAGTGGGTGTAAAGCGGCATAAACACAGCAGTGAAAAGCAGCTAAACCCCATTATGAAAATAAATTACTTTGAAAAACCCATGAAACAACGACAGTGAAAGAGAGAGAAATTCTTACACAATGCGTTCAGGGGCTGTGATGCAACCTGGATTGACCATATCTAGACCCACAGCTGGATGAGACATAAGGGTGGACACTCTTGGGGCTGAGAGGTTTGGTGAGGTTGGGTGAGCAAACGCAGACCCTTTAAAGTAATACTGCATGGTACCCATCGCATGGGTCCCAAATCTCCAGCTTCAAGGGCATCTTCCTACATCGAAAACATGCATGAGAAACCCAGAAGATGGTACACCGTGTGATGGGGAAAGGTTTCTAAAACGCACCTCATTTCTCATCTCCTTGTGCCCGTGTTCGCCATTCCAGCCGCTTTACTAGCAAGCTCCCTACTTGGAGCATCAGCACCTTTAACCTCCTGTTCCGTACAGGTTGCAATTTGTCCTGAGGATGAACGGGAAGACGGGGAACCAACGAGAGACTAGCTCTTGGTGTCGGGACAGGCACAGGTCACTCTATTTTCCCATCAGGAAGAAGAATTAAACACAGGCTCAGCCTGCCCCCCGGAACCAGAACAGGGCCTGAAGCCATCCTGCGCTTTTGCGG
Source organism: Balaenoptera borealis (assembly GCF_965194805.1). NCBI lineage: Eukaryota > Metazoa > Chordata > Mammalia > Artiodactyla > Balaenopteridae > Balaenoptera > Balaenoptera borealis. Next base: position 43,083 of record NW_028123362.1, read on the forward strand.
CCAGCTCCCAAAAAAGCGAGTTGTAAAATGGAGGTTCAGGGCACTGCAATTCACAAACCTGCAGAGTTATAAATGATAACTCTCGTCCACAAATATATTGAGGGAAGGCAAAGAAGAGGATTTGAAATCAAGGCAGAATTGCACGAAACAGATTTCAGGAGGTAGATACGAATCGCCTTTAAAGCACATGAAAAGCGGCAAAACGTTGACAATGATGCCCTTGGCCAAAAAGGGCGTATGCGTTTTTTCCTGAATATATTCAGGAAAAAACGCATACGCCCTTTTTGGCCAACCAAGCAACCTGGAAAGGCAAATCAGCGCTACAGAGAAGTCTCGCTTCCCATCGGTCAAAAGGGCCATGCTGAAAAAAGTGTCAAAACCAGAAATGCAGTACAGGCCATGGAGAAATGGGAGCCTTGCTACACTGATGGGCGGGATGTAAATTGCCAACAGCCACTCTGGAGAAGTGTACGGTGTGTCCTGAAACATCTGAAAAACACATCTTAGAGAGCATAGGGCACTTCCACTCATGGGGGTATAAATTGGGAAAATGAAAAATCAGCAAGACACAAGCACCCCAAAGTTGAGGGCTGCTCTGTTGACAAGGACCTCCACTTCATTCCACCTTAAATATCCCAGGAAAGAGAAAAATGGATAAAGAAGTTGTGGTCCTTATGTACAATGGAATATCACTCAGCCATGAAATCAATGTCATAAGGTTAGTAGCAGCATGATGAGTGGATTTAGGTACGACGATTCTAACTGAAATAAGTCACACAGAAAAGGACACTTCTCATAAGGTATCACTGATAGAGGGAATGTAAAAACCGTTACACTTGAACTGAATTACAAAACAGAACAGAGTCACACATGCAGAAAACACACTATGGCTGCTTAACGGGAAAGGTGAGGTGGGGTGATACATAAAACAAGGGTTTCAAATTAGCTCAGATACCGTTCCATAAACCCAATATGTAATAGACAAGACCTACTCCTTGCTCAGAGAACTGGACTCAACACGCCCTATTCACCGCACAAGAATATATCTGACTAGTAATAATCTTAAAACCTATGTATTGATATCTCTCTGTTAGTGTGTCAAGTGGGTGTAAAGCGGCATAAACACAGCAGTGAAAAGCAGCTAAACCCCATTATGAAAATAAATTACTTTGAAAAACCCATGAAACAACGACAGTGAAAGAGATAGAAATTCTTACACAATGAGTTCAGGGGCTGTGATGCAACCTGGATTGACCATATCTAGACCCACAGCTGGATGAGACATAAGGGTGGACACTCTTGGGGCTGAGAGGTTTGGTGAGGTTGGGTGAGCAAACGCAGACCCTTTAAAGTAATACGGCGTGGTACCCATCGCATGGGTCCCAAATCTCCAGGTTCAAGGGCATCTTCCTACATCGAAAACATGCATGAGAAACCCAGAAGATGGTACACCGTGTGATGGGGAAAGGTTTCTAAAACGCACCTCATTTCTCATCTCCTTGTGCCCGGGTTCGCCATTCCAGCCGCTTTACTAGCAATCTCCCTACTTGGAGCATCAGCACCTTTAACCTCCTGTTCCGTACAGGTTGCAATTTGTCCTGAGGATGAACGGGAAGACGGGGAACCAACGAGAGACTAGCTCTTGGTGTCGGGACAGGCAGAGGTCACTCTATTTTCCCATCAGGAAGAAGAATTAACCACAGGCTCAGCCTGCCCCCCGGAACCAGAACAGTGCCTGAAGCCATCCTGCGCTTTTGCGGCCAGCTCCCAAAAAAGCGAGTTGTAAAATGGAGGTTCAGGGCACTGCAATTCACAAACCTGCAGAGTTATAAATGATAACTTTCGTCCACAAATATATTGAGGGAAGGCAAAGAAGAGGATTTGAAATCAAGGCAGAATTGCACGAAACAGATTTCAGGAGGTAGATACGAATCGCCTTTAAAGCACATGAAAAGCGGCAAAACGTTGACAATGATGCCCTTGGCCAAAAAGGGCGTATGCGTTTTTTCCTGAATATATTCAGGAAAAAACGCATACGCCCTTTTTGGCCAACCAAGCAACCTGGAAAGGCAAATCAGTGCTACAGAGAAGTCTCGCTTCCCATCGGTCAAAAGGGCCATGCTGAAAAAAGTGTCAAAACCAGAAATGCAGTACAGGCCATGGAGAAATGGGAGCCTTGCTACACTGATGGGCGGGATGTAAATTGCCAACAGCCACTCTGGAGAAGTGTACGGTGTGTCCTGAAACATCTGAAAAACACATCTTAGAGAGCATAGGGCACTTCCACTCATGGGGGTATAAATTGGAAAAATGAAAAATCAGCAAGACACAAGCACCCCAAAGTTGAGGGCTGCTCTGTTGACAAGGACCTCCACTTCATTCCACCTTAAATATCCCAGGAAAGAGAAAAATGGATAAAGAAGTTGTGGTCCTTATGTACAATGGAATATCACTCAGCCATGAAATCAATGTCATAAGGTTAGTAGCAGCATGAGGAGTGGATTTAGGTACGACGATTCTAAGTGAAATAAGTCACACAGAAAAGGACACTTCTCATAAGGTATCACTGATAGAGGGAATGTAAAAACCGTTACACTTGAACTGAATTACAAAACAGAACAGAGTCACACATGCAGAAAACACACTATGGCTGCTTAACGGGAAAGGTGAGGTGGGGTGATACATAAAACAAGCGTTTCAAATTAGCTCAGATACCGTTCCATAAGCCCAATATGTAGTAGACAAGACCTACTCCTTGCTCAGAGAACTGGACTCAACACGCCCTATTCACCGCACAAGAATATATCTGACTAGTAATAATCTTAAAACCTATGTATTGATATCTCTCTGTTAGTGTGTCAAGTGGGTGTAAAGCGGCATAAACACAGCAGTGAAAAGCAGCTAAACCCCATTATGAAAATAAATTACTTTGAAAAACCCATGAAACAACGACAGTGAAAGAGAGAGAAATTCTTACACAATGCGTTCAGGGGCTGTGATGCAACCTGGATTGACCATATCTAGACCCACAGCTGGATGAGACATAAGGGTGGACACTCTTGGGGCTGAGAGGTTTGGTGAGGTTGGGTGAGCAAACGCAGACCCTTTAAAGTAATACTGCATGGTACCCATCGCATGGGTCCCAAATCTCCAGCTTCAAGGGCATCTTCCTACATCGAAAACATGCATGAGAAACCCAGAAGATGGTACACCATGTGATGGGGAAAGGTTTCTAAAACGCACCTCATTTGTCATCTCCTTGTGCCCGTGTTCGCCATTCCAGCCGCTTTACTAGCAAGCTCCCTACTTGGAGCATCAGCACCTTTAACCTCCTGTTCCGTACAGGTTGCAATTTGTCCTGAGGATGAACGGGAAGACGGGGAACCAACGAGAGACTAGCTCTTGGTGTCGGGACAGGCACAGGTCACTCTATTTTCCCATCAGGAAGAAGAATTAAACACAGGCTCAGCCTGCCCCCCGGAACCAGAACAGGGCCTGAAGCCATCCTGCGCTTTTGCGGCCAGCTCCCAAAAAAGCGAGTTGTAAAATGGAGGTTCAGGGCACTGCAATTCACAAACCTGCAGAGTTATAAATGATAACTCTCGTCCACAAATATATTGAGGGAAGGCAAAGAAGAGGATTTGAAATCAAGGCAGAATTGCACGAAACAGATTTCAGGAGGTAGATACGAATCGCCTTTAAAGCACATGAAAAGCGGCAAAACGTTGACAATGATGCCCTTGGCCAAAAAGGGCGTATGCGTTTTTTCCTGAATATATTCAGGAAAAAACGCATACGCCCTTTTTGGCCAACCAAGCAACCTGGAAAGGCAAATCAGGGCTACAGAGAAGTCTCGCTTCCCATCGGTCAAAAGGGCCATGCTGAAAAAAGTGTCAAAACCAGAAATGCAGTACAGGCCATGGAGAAATGGGAGCCTTGCTACACTGATGGGCGGGATGTAAATTGCCAACAGCCACTCTGGAGAAGTGTACGGTGTGTCCTGAAACATCTGAAAAACACATCTTAGAGAGCATAGGGCACTTCCACTCATGGGGGTATAAATTGGAAAAATGAAAAATCAGCAAGACACAAGCACCCCAAAGTTGAGGGCTGCTCTGTTGACAAGGACCTCCACTTCATTCCACCTTAAATATCCCAGGAAAGAGAAAAATGGATAAAGAAGTTGTGGTCCTTATGTACAATGGAATATCACTCAGCCATGAAATCAATGTCATAAGGTTAGTAGCAGCATGAGGAGTGGATTTAGGTACGACGATTCTAAGTGAAATAAGTCACACAGAAAAGGACACTTCTCATAAGGTATCACTGATAGAGGGAATGTAAAAACCGTTACACTTGAACTGAATTACAAAACAGAACAGAGTCACACATGCAGAAAACACACTATGGCTGCTTAACGGGAAAGGTGAGGTGGGGTGATACATAAAACAAGCGTTTCAAATTAGCTCAGATACCGTTCCATAAGCCCAATATGTAGTAGACAAGACCTACTCCTTGCTCAGAGAACTGGACTCAACACGCCCTATTCACCGCACAAGAATATATCTGACTAGTAATAATCTTAAAACCTATGTATTGATATCTCTCTGTTAGTGTGTCAAGTGGGTGTAAAGCGGCATAAACACAGCAGTGAAAAGCAGCTAAACCCCATTATGAAAATAAATTACTTTGAAAAACCCATGAAACAACGACAGTGAAAGAGAGAGAAATTCTTACACAATGCGTTCAGGGGCTGTGATGCAACCTGGATTGACCATATCTAGACCCACAGCTGGATGAGACATAAGGGTGGACACTCTTGGGGCTGAGAGGTTTGGTGAGGTTGGGTGAGCAAACGCAGACCCTTTAAAGTAATACTGCATGGTACCCATCGCATGGGTCCCAAATCTCCAGCTTCAAGGGCATCTTCCTACATCCAAAACATGCATGAGAAACCCAGAAGATGGTACACCGTGTGATGGGGAAAGGTTTCTAAAACGCACCTCATTTCTCATCTCCTTGTGCCCGTGTTCGCCATTCCAGCCGCTTTACTAGCAAGCTCCCTACTTGGAGCATCAGCACCTTTAACCTCCTGTTCCGTACAGGTTGCAATTTGTCCTGAGGATGAACGGGAAGACGGGGAACCAACGAGAGACTAGCTCTTGGTGTCGGGACAGGCACAGGTCACTCTATTTTCCCATCAGGAAGAAGAATTAAACACAGGCTCAGCCTGCCCCCCGGAACCAGAACAGGGCCTGAAGCCATCCTGCGCTTTTGCGGCCAGCTCCCAAAAAAGCGAGTTGTAAAATGGAGGTTCAGGGCACTGCAATTCACAAACCTGCAGAGTTATAAATGATAACTCTCGTCCACAAATATATTGAGGGAAGGCAAAGAAGAGGATTTGAAATCAAGGCAGAATTGCACGAAACAGATTTCAGGAGGTAGATACGAATCGCCTTTAAAGCACATGAAAAGCGGCAAAACGTTGACAATGATGCCCTTGGCCAAAAAGGGCGTATGCGTTTTTTCCTGAATATATTCAGGAAAAAACGCATACGCCCTTTTTGGCCAACCAAGCAACCTGGAAAGGCAAATCAGCGCTACAGAGAAGTCTCGCTTCCCATCGGTCAAAAGGGCCATGCTGAAAAAAGTGTCAAAACCAGAAATGCAGTACAGGCCATGGAGAAATGGGAGCCTTGCTACACTGATGGGCGGGATGTAAATTGCCAACAGCCACTCTGGAGAAGTGTACGGTGTGTCCTGAAACATCTGAAAAACACATCTTAGAGAGCATAGGGCACTTCCACTCATGGGGGTATAAATTGGGAAAATGAAAAATCAGCAAGACACAAGCACCCCAAAGTTGAGGGCTGCTCTGTTGACAAGGACCTCCACTTCATTCCACCTTAAATATCCCAGGAAAGAGAAAAATGGATAAAGAAGTTGTGGTCCTTATGTACAATGGAATATCACTCAGCCATGAAATCAATGTCATAAGGTTAGTAGCAGCATGATGAGTGGATTTAGGTACGACGATTCTAACTGAAATAAGTCACACAGAAAAGGACACTTCTCATAAGGTATCACTGATAGAGGGAATGTAAAAACCGTTACACTTGAACTGAATTACAAAACAGAACAGAGTCACACATGCAGAAAACACACTATGGCTGCTTAACGGGAAAGGTGAGGTGGGGTGATACATAAAACAAGGGTTTCAAATTAGCTCAGATACCGTTCCATAAACCCAATATGTAATAGACAAGACCTACTCCTTGCTCAGAGAACTGGACTCAACACGCCCTATTCACCGCACAAGAATATATCTGACTAGTAATAATCTTAAAACCTATGTATTGATATCTCTCTGTTAGTGTGTCAAGTGGGTGTAAAGCGGCATAAACACAGCAGTGAAAAGCAGCTAAACCCCATTATGAAAATAAATTACTTTGAAAAACCCATGAAACAACGACAGTGAAAGAGATAGAAATTCTTACACAATGAGTTCAGGGGCTGTGATGCAACCTGGATTGACCATATCTAGACCCACAGCTGGATGAGACATAAGGGTGGACACTCTTGGGGCTGAGAGGTTTGGTGAGGTTGGGTGAGCAAACGCAGACCCTTTAAAGTAATACGGCGTGGTACCCATCGCATGGGTCCCAAATCTCCAGGTTCAAGGGCATCTTCCTACATCGAAAACATGCATGAGAAACCCAGAAGATGGTACACCGTGTGATGGGGAAAGGTTTCTAAAACGCACCTCATTTCTCATCTCCTTGTGCCCGGGTTCGCCATTCCAGCCGCTTTACTAGCAATCTCCCTACTTGGAGCATCAGCACCTTTAACCTCCTGTTCCGTACAGGTTGCAATTTGTCCTGAGGATGAACGGGAAGACGGGGAACCAACGAGAGACTAGCTCTTGGTGTCGGGACAGGCAGAGGTCACTCTATTTTCCCATCAGGAAGAAGAATTAACCACAGGCTCAGCCTGCCCCCCGGAACCAGAACAGTGCCTGAAGCCATCCTGCGCTTTTGCGGCCAGCTCCCAAAAAAGCGAGTTGTAAAATGGAGGTTCAGGGCACTGCAATTCACAAACCTGCAGAGTTATAAATGATAACTTTCGTCCACAAATATATTGAGGGAAGGCAAAGAAGAGGATTTGAAATCAAGGCAGAATTGCACGAAACAGATTTCAGGAGGTAGATACGAATCGCCTTTAAAGCACATGAAAAGCGGCAAAACGTTGACAATGATGCCCTTGGCCAAAAAGGGCGTATGCGTTTTTTCCTGAATATATTCAGGAAAAAACGCATACGCCCTTTTTGGCCAACCAAGCAACCTGGAAAGGCAAATCAGTGCTACAGAGAAGTCTCGCTTCCCATCGGTCAAAAGGGCCATGCTGAAAAAAGTGTCAAAACCAGAAATGCAGTACAGGCCATGGAGAAATGGGAGCCTTGCTACACTGATGGGCGGGATGTAAATTGCCAACAGCCACTCTGGAGAAGTGTACGGTGTGTCCTGAAACATCTGAAAAACACATCTTAGAGAGCATAGGGCACTTCCACTCATGGGGGTATAAATTGGAAAAATGAAAAATCAGCAAGACACAAGCACCCCAAAGTTGAGGGCTGCTCTGTTGACAAGGACCTCCACTTCATTCCACCTTAAATATCCCAGGAAAGAGAAAAATGGATAAAGAAGTTGTGGTCCTTATGTACAATGGAATATCACTCAGCCATGAAATCAATGTCATAAGGTTAGTAGCAGCATGAGGAGTGGATTTAGGTACGACGATTCTAAGTGAAATAAGTCACACAGAAAAGGACACTTCTCATAAGTTATCACTGATAGAGGGAATGTAAAAACCGTTACACTTGAACTGAATTACAAAACAGAACAGAGTCACACATGCAGAAAACACACTATGGCTGCTTAACGGGAAAGGTGAGGTGGGGTGATACATAAAACAAGCGTTTCAAATTAGCTCAGATACCGTTCCATAAGCCCAATATGTAATAGACAAGACCTACTCCTTGCTCAGAGAACTGGACTCAACACGCCCTATTCACCGCACAAGAATATATCTGACTAGTAATAATCTTAAAACCTATGTATTGATATCTCTCTGTTAGTGTGTCAAGTGGGTGTAAAGCGGCATAAACACAGCAGTGAAAAGCAGCTAAACCCCATTATGAAAATAAATTACTTTGAAAAACCCATGAAACAACGACAGTGAAAGAGAGAGAAATTCTTACACAATGCGTTCAGGGGCTGTGATGCAACCTGGATTGACCATATCTAGACCCACAGCTGGATGAGACATAAGGGTGGACACTCTTGGGGCTGAGAGGTTTGGTGAGGTTGGGTGAGCAAACGCAGACCCTTTAAAGTAATACGGCGTGGTACCCATCGCATGGGTCCCAAATCTCCAGGTTCAAGGGCATCTTCCTACATCCAAAACATGCATGAGAAACCCAGAAGATGGTACACCGTGTGATGGGGAAAGGCTTCTAAAACGCACCTCATTTCTCATCTCCTTGTGCCCGGGTTCGCCATTCCAGCCGCTTTACTAGCAAGCTCCCTACTTGGAGCATCAGCACCTTTAACCTCCTGTTCCGTACAGGTTGCAATTTGTCCTGAGGATGAACGGGAAGACGGGGAACCAACGAGAGACTAGCTCTTGGTGTCGGGACAGGCACAGGTCACTCTATTTTCCCATCAGGAAGAAGAATTAACCACAGGCTCAGCCTGCCCCCCGGAACCAGAACAGGGCCTGAAGCCATCCTGCGCTTTTGCGGCCAGCTCCCTAAAAAGCGAGTTGTAAAATGGAGGTTCAGGACACTGCAATTCACAAACCTGCAGAGTTATAAATGATAACTCTCGTCCACAAATATATTGAGGGAAGGCAAAGAAGAGGATTTGAAATCAAGGCAGAATTGCACGAAACAGATTTCAGGAGGTAGATACGAATCGCCTTTAAAGCACATGAAAAGCGGCAAAACGTTGACAATGATGCCCTTGGCCAAAAAGGGCGTATGCGTTTTTTCCTGAATATATTCAGGAAAAAACGCATACGCCCTTTTTGGCCAACCAAGCAACCTGGAAAGGCAAATCAGCGCTACAGAGAAGTCTCGCTTCCCATCGGTCAAAAGGGCCATGCTGAAAAAAGTGTCAAAACCAGAAATGCAGTACAGGCCATGGAGAAATGGGAGCCTTGCTACACTGATGGGCGGGATGTAAATTGCCAACAGCCACTCTGGAGAAGTGTACGGTGTGTCCTGAAACATCTGAAAAACACATCTTAGAGAGCATAGGGCACTTCCACTCATGGGGGTATAAATTGGGAAAATGAAAAATCAGCAAGACACAAGCACCCCAAAGTTGAGGGCTGCTCTGTTGACAAGGACCTCCACTTCATTCCACCTTAAATATCCCAGGAAAGAGAAAAATGGATAAAGAAGTTGTGGTCCTTATGTACAATGGAATATCACTCAGCCATGAAATCAATGTCATAAGGTTAGTAGCAGCATGATGAGTGGATTTAGGTACGACGATTCTAACTGAAATAAGTCACACAGAAAAGGACACTTCTCATAAGGTATCACTGATAGAGGGAATGTAAAAACCGTTACACTTGAACTGAATTACAAAACAGAACAGAGTCACACATGCAGAAAACACACTATGGCTGCTTAACGGGAAAGGTGAGGTGGGGTGATACATAAAACAAGGGTTTCAAATTAGCTCAGATACCGTTCCATAAACCCAATATGTAATAGACAAGACCTACTCCTTGCTCAGAGAACTGGACTCAACACGCCCTATTCACCGCACAAGAATATATCTGACTAGTAATAATCTTAAAACCTATGTATTGATATCTCTCTGTTAGTGTGTCAAGTGGGTGTAAAGCGGCATAAACACAGCCGTGAAAAGCAGCTAAACCCCATTATGAAAATAAATTACTTTGAAAAACCCATGAAACAACGACAGTGAAAGAGATAGAAATTCTTACACAATGAGCTCAGGGGCTGTGATGCAACCTGGATTGACCATATCTAGACCCACAGCTGGATGAGACATAAGGGTGGACACTCTTGGGGCTGAGAGGTTTGGTGAGGTTGGGTGAGCAAACGCAGACCCTTTAAAGTAATACGGCGTGGTACCCATCGCATGGGTCCCAAATCTCCAGGTTCAAGGGCATCTTCCTACATCGAAAACATGCATGAGAAACCCAGAAGATGGTACACCGTGTGATGGGGAAAGGTTTCTAAAACGCACCTCATTTCTCATCTCCTTGTGCCCGGGTTCGCCATTCCAGCCGCTTTACTAGCAATCTCCCTACTTGGAGCATCAGCACCTTTAACCTCCTGTTCCGTACAGGTTGCAATTTGTCCTGAGGATGAACGGGAAGACGGGGAACCAACGAGAGACTAGCTCTTGGTGTCGGGACAGGCAGAGGTCACTCTATTTTCCCATCAGGAAGAAGAATTAACCACAGGCTCAGCCTGCCCCCCGGAACCAGAACAGGGCCTGAAGCCATCCTGCGCTTTTGCGGCCAGCTCCCAAAAAAGCGAGTTGTAAAATGGAGGTTCAGGGCACTGCAATTCACAAACCTGCAGAGTTATAAATGATAACTTTCGTCCAAAAATATATTGAGGGAAGGCAAAGAAGAGGATTTGAAATCAAGGCAGAATTGCACGAAACAGATTTCAGGAGGTAGATACGAATCGCCTTTAAAGCACATGAAAAGCGGCAAAACGTTGACAATGATGCCCTTGGCCAAAAAGGGCGTATGCGTTTTTTCCTGAATATATTCAGGAAAAAACGCATACGCCCTTTTTGGCCAACCAAGCAACCTGGAAAGGCAAATCAGTGCTACAGAGAAGTCTCGCTTCCCATCGGTCAAAAGGGCCATGCTGAAAAAAGTGTCAAAACCAGAAATGCAGTACAGGCCATGGAGAAATGGGAGCCTTGCTACACTGATGGGCGGGATGTAAATTGCCAACAGCCACTCTGGAGAAGTGTACGGTGTGTCCTGAAACATCTGAAAAACACATCTTAGAGAGCATAGGGCACTTCCACTCATGGGGGTATAAATTGGAAAAATGAAAAATCAGCAAGACACAAGCACCCCAAAGTTGAGGGCTGCTCTGTTGACAAGGACCTCCACTTCATTCCACCTTAAATATCCCAGGAAAGAGAAAAATGGATAAAGAAGTTGTGGTCCTTATGTACAATGGAATATCACTCAGCCATGAAATCAATGTCATAAGGTTAGTAGCAGCATGAGGAGTGGATTTAGGTACGACGATTCTAAGTGAAATAAGTCACACAGAAAAGGACACTTCTCATAAGGTATCACTGATAGAGGGAATGTAAAAACCGTTACACTTGAACTGAATTACAAAACAGAACAGAGTCACACATGCAGAAAACACACTATGGCTGCTTAACGGGAAAGGTGAGGTGGGGTGATACATAAAACAAGCGTTTCAAATTAGCTCAGATACCGTTCCATAAGCCCAATATGTAGTAGACAAGACCTACTCCTTGCTCAGAGAACTGGACTCAACACGCCCTATTCACCGCACAAGAATATATCTGACTAGTAATAATCTTAAAACCTATGTATTGATATCTCTCTGTTAGTGTGTCAAGTGGGTGTAAAGCGGCATAAACACAGCAGTGAAAAGCAGCTAAACCCCATTATGAAAATAAATTACTTTGAAAAACCCATGAAACAACGACAGTGAAAGAGAGAGAAATTCTTACACAATGCGTTCAGGGGCTGTGATGCAACCTGGATTGACCATATCTAGACCCACAGCTGGATGAGACATAAGGGTGGACACTCTTGGGGCTGAGAGGTTTGGTGAGGTTGGGTGAGCAAACGCAGACCCTTTAAAGTAATACTGCATGGTACCCATCGCATGGGTCCCAAATCTCCAGCTTCAAGGGCATCTTCCTACATCCAAAACATGCATGAGAAACCCAGAAGATGGTACACCGTGTGATGGGGAAAGGTTTCTAAAACGCACCTCATTTCTCATCTCCTTGTGCCCGTGTTCGCCATTCCAGCCGCTTTACTAGCAAGCTCCCTACTTGGAGCATCAGCACCTTTAACCTCCTGTTCCGTACAGGTTGCAATTTGTCCTGAGGATGAACGGGAAGACGGGGAACCAACGAGAGACTAGCTCTTGGTGTCGGGACAGGCACAGGTCACTCTATTTTCCCATCAGGAAGAAGAATTAAACACAGGCTCAGCCTGCCCCCCGGAACCAGAACAGGGCCTGAAGCCATCCTGCGCTTTTGCGGCCAGCTCCCAAAAAAGCGAGTTGTAAAATGGAGGTTCAGGGCACTGCAATTCACAAACCTGCAGAGTTATAAATGATAACTCTCGTCCACAAATATATTGAGGGAAGGCAAAGAAGAGGATTTGAAATCAAGGCAGAATTGCACGAAACAGATTTCAGGAGGTAGATACGAATCGCCTTTAAAGCACATGAAAAGCGGCAAAACGTTGACAATGATGCCCTTGGCCAAAAAGGGCGTATGCGTTTTTTCCTGAATATATTCAGGAAAAAACGCATACGCCCTTTTTGGCCAACCAAGCAACCTGGAAAGGCAAATCAGCGCTACAGAGAAGTCTCGCTTCCCATCGGTCAAAAGGGCCATGCTGAAAAAAGTGTCAAAACCAGAAATGCAGTACAGGCCATGGAGAAATGGGAGCCTTGCTACACTGATGGGCGGGATGTAAATTGCCAACAGCCACTCTGGAGAAGTGTACGGTGTGTCCTGAAACATCTGAAAAACACATCTTAGAGAGCATAGGGCACTTCCACTCATGGGGGTATAAATTGGGAAAATGAAAAATCAGCAAGACACAAGCACCCCAAAGTTGAGGGCTGCTCTGTTGACAAGGACCTCCACTTCATTCCACCTTAAATATCCCAGGAAAGAGAAAAATGGATAAAGAAGTTGTGGTCCTTATGTACAATGGAATATCACTCAGCCATGAAATCAATGTCATAAGGTTAGTAGCAGCATGATGAGTGGATTTAGGTACGACGATTCTAACTGAAATAAGTCACACAGAAAAGGACACTTCTCATAAGGTATCACTGATAGAGGGAATGTAAAAACCGTTACACTTGAACTGAATTACAAAACAGAACAGAGTCACACATGCAGAAAACACACTATGGCTGCTTAACGGGAAAGGTGAGGTGGGGTGATACATAAAACAAGGGTTTCAAATTAGCTCAGATACCGTTCCATAAACCCAATATGTAATAGACAAGACCTACTCCTTGCTCAGAGAACTGGACTCAACACGCCCTATTCACCGCACAAGAATATATCTGACTAGTAATAATCTTAAAACCTATGTATTGATATCTCTCTGTTAGTGTGTCAAGTGGGTGTAAAGCGGCATAAACACAGCAGTGAAAAGCAGCTAAACCCCATTATGAAAATAAATTACTTTGAAAAACCCATGAAACAACGACAGTGAAAGAGATAGAAATTCTTACACAATGAGTTCAGGGGCTGTGATGCAACCTGGATTGACCATATCTAGACCCACAGCTGGATGAGACATAAGGGTGGACACTCTTGGGGCTGAGAGGTTTGGTGAGGTTGGGTGAGCAAACGCAGACCCTTTAAAGTAATACGGCGTGGTACCCATCGCATGGGTCCCAAATCTCCAGGTTCAAGGGCATCTTCCTACATCGAAAACATGCATGAGAAACCCAGAAGATGGTACACCGTGTGATGGGGAAAGGTTTCTAAAACGCACCTCATTTCTCATCTCCTTGTGCCCGGGTTCGCCATTCCAGCCGCTTTACTAGCAATCTCCCTACTTGGAGCATCAGCACCTTTAACCTCCTGTTCCGTACAGGTTGCAATTTGTCCTGAGGATGAACGGGAAGACGGGGAACCAACGAGAGACTAGCTCTTGGTGTCGGGACAGGCAGAGGTCACTCTATTTTCCCATCAGGAAGAAGAATTAACCACAGGCTCAGCCTGCCCCCCGGAACCAGAACAGTGCCTGAAGCCATCCTGCGCTTTTGCGGCCAGCTCCCAAAAAAGCGAGTTGTAAAATGGAGGTTCAGGGCACTGCAATTCACAAACCTGCAGAGTTATAAATGATAACTTTCGTCCACAAATATATTGAGGGAAGGCAAAGAAGAGGATTTGAAATCAAGGCAGAATTGCACGAAACAGATTTCAGGAGGTAGATACGAATCGCCTTTAAAGCACATGAAAAGCGGCAAAACGTTGACAATGATGCCCTTGGCCAAAAAGGGCGTATGCGTTTTTTCCTGAATATATTCAGGAAAAAACGCATACGCCCTTTTTGGCCAACCAAGCAACCTGGAAAGGCAAATCAGTGCTACAGAGAAGTCTCGCTTCCCATCGGTCAAAAGGGCCATGCTGAAAAAAGTGTCAAAACCAGAAATGCAGTACAGGCCATGGAGAAATGGGAGCCTTGCTACACTGATGGGCGGGATGTAAATTGCCAACAGCCACTCTGGAGAAGTGTACGGTGTGTCCTGAAACATCTGAAAAACACATCTTAGAGAGCATAGGGCACTTCCACTCATGGGGGTATAAATTGGAAAAATGAAAAATCAGCAAGACACAAGCACCCCAAAGTTGAGGGCTGCTCTGTTGACAAGGACCTCCACTTCATTCCACCTTAAATATCCCAGGAAAGAGAAAAATGGATAAAGAAGTTGTGGTCCTTATGTACAATGGAATATCACTCAGCCATGAAATCAATGTCATAAGGTTAGTAGCAGCATGAGGAGTGGATTTAGGTACGACGATTCTAAGTGAAATAAGTCACACAGAAAAGGACACTTCTCATAAGTTATCACTGATAGAGGGAATGTAAAAACCGTTACACTTGAACTGAATTACAAAACAGAACAGAGTCACACATGCAGAAAACACACTATGGCTGCTTAACGGGAAAGGTGAGGTGGGGTGATACATAAAACAAGCGTTTCAAATTAGCTCAGATACCGTTCCATAAGCCCAATATGTAATAGACAAGACCTACTCCTTGCTCAGAGAACTGGACTCAACACGCCCTATTCACCGCACAAGAATATATCTGACTAGTAATAATCTTAAAACCTATGTATTGATATCTCTCTGTTAGTGTGTCAAGTGGGTGTAAAGCGGCATAAACACAGCAGTGAAAAGCAGCTAAACCCCATTATGAAAATAAATTACTTTGAAAAACCCATGAAACAACGACAGTGAAAGAGAGAGAAATTCTTACACAATGCGTTCAGGGGCTGTGATGCAACCTGGATTGACCATATCTAGACCCACAGCTGGATGAGACATAAGGGTGGACACTCTTGGGGCTGAGAGGTTTGGTGAGGTTGGGTGAGCAAACGCAGACCCTTTAAAGTAATACGGCGTGGTACCCATCGCATGGGTCCCAAATCTCCAGGTTCAAGGGCATCTTCCTACATCCAAAACATGCATGAGAAACCCAGAAGATGGTACACCGTGTGATGGGGAAAGGCTTCTAAAACGCACCTCATTTCTCATCTCCTTGTGCCCGGGTTCGCCATTCCAGCCGCTTTACTAGCAAGCTCCCTACTTGGAGCATCAGCACCTTTAACCTCCTGTTCCGTACAGGTTGCAATTTGTCCTGAGGATGAACGGGAAGACGGGGAACCAACGAGAGACTAGCTCTTGGTGTCGGGACAGGCACAGGTCACTCTATTTTCCCATCAGGAAGAAGAATTAACCACAGGCTCAGCCTGCCCCCCGGAACCAGAACAGGGCCTGAAGCCATCCTGCGCTTTTGCGGCCAGCTCCCTAAAAAGCGAGTTGTAAAATGGAGGTTCAGGACACTGCAATTCACAAACCTGCAGAGTTATAAATGATAACTCTCGTCCACAAATATATTGAGGGAAGGCAAAGAAGAGGATTTGAAATCAAGGCAGAATTGCACGAAACAGATTTCAGGAGGTAGATACGAATCGCCTTTAAAGCACATGAAAAGCGGCAAAACGTTGACAATGATGCCCTTGGCCAAAAAGGGCGTATGCGTTTTTTCCTGAATATATTCAGGAAAAAACGCATACGCCCTTTTTGGCCAACCAAGCAACCTGGAAAGGCAAATCAGCGCTACAGAGAAGTCTCGCTTCCCATCGGTCAAAAGGGCCATGCTGAAAAAAGTGTCAAAACCAGAAATGCAGTACAGGCCATGGAGAAATGGGAGCCTTGCTACACTGATGGGCGGGATGTAAATTGCCAACAGCCACTCTGGAGAAGTGTACGGTGTGTCCTGAAACATCTGAAAAACACATCTTAGAGAGCATAGGGCACTTCCACTCATGGGGGTATAAATTGGGAAAATGAAAAATCAGCAAGACACAAGCACCCCAAAGTTGAGGGCTGCTCTGTTGACAAGGACCTCCACTTCATTCCACCTTAAATATCCCAGGAAAGAGAAAAATGGATAAAGAAGTTGTGGTCCTTATGTACAATGGAATATCACTCAGCCATGAAATCAATGTCATAAGGTTAGTAGCAGCATGATGAGTGGATTTAGGTACGACGATTCTAACTGAAATAAGTCACACAGAAAAGGACACTTCTCATAAGGTATCACTGATAGAGGGAATGTAAAAACCGTTACACTTGAACTGAATTACAAAACAGAACAGAGTCACACATGCAGAAAACACACTATGGCTGCTTAACGGGAAAGGTGAGGTGGGGTGATACATAAAACAAGGGTTTCAAATTAGCTCAGATACCGTTCCATAAACCCAATATGTAATAGACAAGACCTACTCCTTGCTCAGAGAACTGGACTCAACACGCCCTATTCACCGCACAAGAATATATCTGACTAGTAATAATCTTAAAACCTATGTATTGATATCTCTCTGTTAGTGTGTCAAGTGGGTGTAAAGCGGCATAAACACAGCCGTGAAAAGCAGCTAAACCCCATTATGAAAATAAATTACTTTGAAAAACCCATGAAACAACGACAGTGAAAGAGATAGAAATTCTTACACAATGAGCTCAGGGGCTGTGATGCAACCTGGATTGACCATATCTAGACCCACAGCTGGATGAGACATAAGGGTGGACACTCTTGGGGCTGAGAGGTTTGGTGAGGTTGGGTGAGCAAACGCAGACCCTTTAAAGTAATACGGCGTGGTACCCATCGCATGGGTCCCAAATCTCCAGGTTCAAGGGCATCTTCCTACATCGAAAACATGCATGAGAAACCCAGAAGATGGTACACCGTGTGATGGGGAAAGGTTTCTAAAACGCACCTCATTTCTCATCTCCTTGTGCCCGGGTTCGCCATTCCAGCCGCTTTACTAGCAATCTCCCTACTTGGAGCATCAGCACCTTTAACCTCCTGTTCCGTACAGGTTGCAATTTGTCCTGAGGATGAACGGGAAGACGGGGAACCAACGAGAGACTAGCTCTTGGTGTCGGGACAGGCAGAGGTCACTCTATTTTCCCATCAGGAAGAAGAATTAACCACAGGCTCAGCCTGCCCCCCGGAACCAGAACAGGGCCTGAAGCCATCCTGCGCTTTTGCGGCCAGCTCCCAAAAAAGCGAGTTGTAAAATGGAGGTTCAGGGCACTGCAATTCACAAACCTGCAGAGTTATAAATGATAACTTTCGTCCAAAAATATATTGAGGGAAGGCAAAGAAGAGGATTTGAAATCAAGGCAGAATTGCACGAAACAGATTTCAGGAGGTAGATACGAATCGCCTTTAAAGCACATGAAAAGCGGCAAAACGTTGACAATGATGCCCTTGGCCAAAAAGGGCGTATGCGTTTTTTCCTGAATATATTCAGGAAAAAACGCATACGCCCTTTTTGGCCAACCAAGCAACCTGGAAAGGCAAATCAGTGCTACAGAGAAGTCTCGCTTCCCATCGGTCAAAAGGGCCATGCTGAAAAAAGTGTCAAAACCAGAAATGCAGTACAGGCCATGGAGAAATGGGAGCCTTGCTACACTGATGGGCGGGATGTAAATTGCCAACAGCCACTCTGGAGAAGTGTACGGTGTGTCCTGAAACATCTGAAAAACACATCTTAGAGAGCATAGGGCACTTCCACTCATGGGGGTATAAATTGGAAAAATGAAAAATCAGCAAGACACAAGCACCCCAAAGTTGAGGGCTGCTCTGTTGACAAGGACCTCCACTTCATTCCACCTTAAATATCCCAGGAAAGAGAAAAATGGATAAAGAAGTTGTGGTCCTTATGTACAATGGAATATCACTCAGCCATGAAATCAATGTCATAAGGTTAGTAGCAGCATGAGGAGTGGATTTAGGTACGACGATTCTAAGTGAAATAAGTCACACAGAAAAGGACACTTCTCATAAGGTATCACTGATAGAGGGAATGTAAAAACCGTTACACTTGAACTGAATTACAAAACAGAACAGAGTCACACATGCAGAAAACACACTATGGCTGCTTAACGGGAAAGGTGAGGTGGGGTGATACATAAAACAAGCGTTTCAAATTAGCTCAGATACCGTTCCATAAGCCCAATATGTAGTAGACAAGACCTACTCCTTGCTCAGAGAACTGGACTCAACACGCCCTATTCACCGCACAAGAATATATCTGACTAGTAATAATCTTAAAACCTATGTATTGATATCTCTCTGTTAGTGTGTCAAGTGGGTGTAAAGCGGCATAAACACAGCAGTGAAAAGCAGCTAAACCCCATTATGAAAATAAATTACTTTGAAAAACCCATGAAACAACGACAGTGAAAGAGAGAGAAATTCTTACACAATGCGTTCAGGGGCTGTGATGCAACCTGGATTGACCATATCTAGACCCACAGCTGGATGAGACATAAGGGTGGACACTCTTGGGGCTGAGAGGTTTGGTGAGGTTGGGTGAGCAAACGCAGACCCTTTAAAGTAATACTGCATGGTACCCATCGCATGGGTCCCAAATCTCCAGCTTCAAGGGCATCTTCCTACATCGAAAACATGCATGAGAAACCCAGAAGATGGTACACCATGTGATGGGGAAAGGTTTCTAAAACGCACCTCATTTGTCATCTCCTTGTGCCCGTGTTCGCCATTCCAGCCGCTTTACTAGCAAGCTCCCTACTTGGAGCATCAGCACCTTTAACCTCCTGTTCCGTACAGGTTGCAATTTGTCCTGAGGATGAACGGGAAGACGGGGAACCAACGAGAGACTAGCTCTTGGTGTCGGGACAGGCACAGGTCACTCTATTTTCCCATCAGGAAGAAGAATTAAACACAGGCTCAGCCTGCCCCCCGGAACCAGAACAGGGCCTGAAGCCATCCTGCGCTTTTGCGGCCAGCTCCCAAAAAAGCGAGTTGTAAAATGGAGGTTCAGGGCACTGCAATTCACAAACCTGCAGAGTTATAAATGATAACTCTCGTCCACAAATATATTGAGGGAAGGCAAAGAAGAGGATTTGAAATCAAGGCAGAATTGCACGAAACAGATTTCAGGAGGTAGATACGAATCGCCTTTAAAGCACATGAAAAGCGGCAAAACGTTGACAATGATGCCCTTGGCCAAAAAGGGCGTATGCGTTTTTTCCTGAATATATTCAGGAAAAAACGCATACGCCCTTTTTGGCCAACCAAGCAACCTGGAAAGGCAAATCAGGGCTACAGAGAAGTCTCGCTTCCCATCGGTCAAAAGGGCCATGCTGAAAAAAGTGTCAAAACCAGAAATGCAGTACAGGCCATGGAGAAATGGGAGCCTTGCTACACTGATGGGCGGGATGTAAATTGCCAACAGCCACTCTGGAGAAGTGTACGGTGTGTCCTGAAACATCTGAAAAACACATCTTAGAGAGCATAGGGCACTTCCACTCATGGGGGTATAAATTGGAAAAATGAAAAATCAGCAAGACACAAGCACCCCAAAGTTGAGGGCTGCTCTGTTGACAAGGACCTCCACTTCATTCCACCTTAAATATCCCAGGAAAGAGAAAAATGGATAAAGAAGTTGTGGTCCTTATGTACAATGGAATATCACTCAGCCATGAAATCAATGTCATAAGGTTAGTAGCAGCATGAGGAGTTGATTTAGGTACGACGATTCTAAGTGAAATAAGTCACACAGAAAAGGACACTTCTCATAAGGTATCACTGATAGAGGGAATGTAAAAACCGTTACACTTGAACTGAATTACAAAACAGAACAGAGTCACACATGCAGAAAACACACTATGGCTGCTTAACGGGAAAGGTGAGGTGGGGTGATACATAAAACAAGCGTTTCAAATTAGCTCAGATACCGTTCCATAAGCCCAATATGTAGTAGACAAGACCTACTCCTTGCTCAGAGAACTGGACTCAACACGCCCTATTCACCGCACAAGAATATATCTGACTAGTAATAATCTTAAAACCTATGTATTGATATCTCTCTGTTAGTGTGTCAAGTGGGTGTAAAGCGGCATAAACACAGCAGTGAAAAGCAGCTAAACCCCATTATGAAAATAAATTACTTTGAAAAACCCATGAAACAACGACAGTGAAAGAGAGAGAAATTCTTACACAATGCGTTCAGGGGCTGTGATGCAACCTGGATTGACCATATCTAGACCCACAGCTGGATGAGACATAAGGGTGGACACTCTTGGGGCTGAGAGGTTTGGTGAGGTTGGGTGAGCAAACGCAGACCCTTTAAAGTAATACTGCATGGTACCCATCGCATGGGTCCCAAATCTCCAGCTTCAAGGGCATCTTCCTACATCGAAAACATGCATGAGAAACCCAGAAGATGGTACACCATGTGATGGGGAAATGTTTCTAAAACGCACCTCATTTGTCATCTCCTTGTGCCCGTGTTCGCCATTCCAGCCGCTTTACTAGCAAGCTCCCTACTTGGAGCATCAGCACCTTTAACCTCCTGTTCCGTACAGGTTGCAATTTGTCCTGAGGATGAACGGGAAGACGGGGAACCAACGAGAGACTAGCTCTTGGTGTCGGGACAGGCACAGGTCACTCTATTTTCCCATCAGGAAGAAGAATTAACCACAGGCTCAGCCTGCCCCCCGGAACCAGAACAGGGCCTGAAGCCATCCTGCGCTTTTGCGGCCAGCTCCCAAAAAAGCGAGTTGTAAAATGGAGGTTCAGGGCACTGCAATTCACAAACCTGCAGAGTTATAAATGATAACTCTCGTCCACAAATATATTGAGGGAAGGCAAAGAAGAGGATTTGAAATCAAGGCAGAATTGCACGAAACAGATTTCAGGAGGTAGATACGAATCGCCTTTAAAGCACATGAAAAGCGGCAAAACGTTGACAATGATGCCCTTGGCCAAAAAGGGCGTATGCGTTTTTTCCTGAATATATTCAGGAAAAAACGCATACGCCCTTTTTGGCCAACCAAGCAACCTGGAAAGGCAAATCAGGGCTACAAAGAAGACTCGCTACCCATCGGTCAAAAGGGCCATGCTGAAAAAAGTGTCAAAACCAGAAATGCAGTACAGGCCATGGAGAAATGGGAGCCTTGCTACACTGATGGGCGGGATGTAAATTGCCAACAGCCACTCTGGAGAAGTGTACGGTGTGTCCTGAAACATCTGAAAAACACATCTTAGAGAGCATAGGGCACTTCCACTCATGGGGGTATAAATTGGGAAAATGAAAAATCAGCAAGACACAAGCACCCCAAAGTTGAGGGCTGCTCTGTTGACAAGGACCTCCACTTCATTCCACCTTAAATATCCCAGGAAAGAGAAAAATGGATAAAGAAGTTGTGGTGCTTATGTACAATGGAATATCACTCAGCCATGAAATCAATGTCATAAGGTTAGTAGCAGCATGATGAGTGGATTTAGGTACGACGATTCTAACTGAAATAAGTCACACAGAAAAGGACACTTCTCATAAGGTATCACTGATAGAGGGAATGTAAAAACCGTTACACTTGAACTGAATTACAAAACAGAACAGAGTCACACATGCAGAAAACACACTATGGCTGCTTAACGGGAAAGGTGAGGTGGGGTGATACATAAAACAAGGGTTTCAAATTAGCTCAGATACCGTTCCATAAACCCAATATGTAATAGACAAGACCTACTCCTTGCTCAGAGAACTGGACTCAACACGCCCTATTCACCGCACAAGAATATATCTGACTAGTAATAATCTTAAAACCTATGTATTGATATCTCTCTGTTAGTGTGTCAAGTGGGTGTAAAGCGGCATAAACACAGCAGTGAAAAGCAGCTAAACCCCATTATGAAAATAAATTACTTTGAGAAACCCATGAAACAACGACAGTGAAAGAGATAGAAATTCTTACACAATGAGTTCAGGGGCTGTGATGCAACCTGGATTGACCATATCTAGACCCACAGCTGGATGAGACATAAGGGTGGACACTCTTGGGGCTGAGAGGTTTGGTGAGGTTGGGTGAGCAAACGCAGACCCTTTAAAGTAATACGGCGTGGTACCCATCGCATGGGTCCCAAATCTCCAGGTTCAAGGGCATCTTCCTACATCCAAAACATGCATGAGAAACCCAGAAGATGGTACACCGTGTGATGGGGAAAGGCTTCTAAAACGCACCTCATTTCTCATCTCCTTGTGCCCGGGTTCGCCATTCCAGCCGCTTTACTAGCAATCTCCCTACTTGGAGCATCAGCACCTTTAACCTCCTGTTCCGTACAGGTTGCAATTTGTCCTGAGGATGAACGGGAAGACGGGGAAACAACGAGAGACTAGCTCTTGGTGTCGGGACAGGCACAGGTCACTCTATTTTCCCATCAGGAAGAAGAATTAACCACAGGCTCAGCCTGCCCCCCGGAACCAGAACAGGGCCTGAAGCCATCCTGCGCTTTTGCGGCCAGCTCCCTAAAAAGCGAGTTGTAAAATGGAGGTTCAGGACACTGCAATTCACAAACCTGCAGAGTTATAAATGATAACTCTCGTCCACAAATATATTGAGGGAAGGCAAAGAAGAGGATTTGAAATCAAGGCAGAATTGCACGAAACAGATTTCAGGAGGTAGATACGAATCGCCTTTAAAGCACATGAAAAGCGGCAAAACGTTGACAATGATGCCCTTGGCCAAAAAGGGCGTATGCGTTTTTTCCTGAATATATTCAGGAAAAAACGCATACGCCCTTTTTGGCCAACCAAGCAACCTGGAAAGGCAAATCAGCGCTACAGAGAAGTCTCGCTTCCCATCGGTCAAAAGGGCCATGCTGAAAAAAGTGTCAAAACCAGAAATGCAGGACAGGCCATGGAGAAATGGGAGCCTTGCTACACTGATGGGCGGGATGTAAATTGCCAACAGCCACTCTGGAGAAGTGTACGGTGTGTCCTGAAACATCTGAAAAACACATCTTAGAGAGCATAGGGCACTTCCACTCATGGGGGTATAAATTGGGAAAATGAAAAATCAGCAAGACACAAGCACCCCAAAGTTGAGGGCTGCTCTGTTGACAAGGACCTCCACTTCATTCCACCTTAAATATCCCAGGAAAGAGAAAAATGGATAAAGAAGTTGTGGTCCTTATGTACAATGGAATATCACTCAGCCATGAAATCAATGTCATAAGGTTAGTAGCAGCATGATGAGTGGATTTAGGTACGACGATTCTAAGTGAAATAAGTCACACAGAAAAGGACACTTCTCATAAGGTATCACTGATAGAGGGAATGTAAAAACCGTTACACTTGAACTGAATTACAAAACAGAACAGAGTCACACATGCAGAAAACACACTATGGCTGCTTAACGGGAAAGGTGAGGTGGGGTGATACATAAAACAAGGGTTTCAAATTAGCTCAGATACCGTTCCATAAACCCAATATGTAATAGACAAGACCTACTCCTTGCTCAGAGAACTGGACTCAACACGCCCTATTCACCGCACAAGAATATATCTGACTAGTAATAATCTTAAAACCTATGTATTGATATCTCTCTGTTAGTGTGTCAAGTGGGTGTAAAGCGGCATAAACACAGCAGTGAAAAGCAGCTAAACCCCATTATGAAAATAAATTACTTTGAAAAACCCATGAAACAACGACAGTGAAAGAGATAGAAATTCTTACACAATGAGTTCAGGGGCTGTGATGCAACCTGGATTGACCATATCTAGACCCACAGCTGGATGAGACATAAGGGTGGACACTCTTGGGGCTGAGAGGTTTGGTGAGGTTGGCTGAGCAAACGCAGACCCTTTAAAGTAATACGGCGTGGTACCCATCGCATGGGTCCCAAATCTCCAGGTTCAAGGGCATCTTCCTACATCGAAAACATGCATGAGAAACCCAGAAGATGGTACACCGTGTGATGGGGAAAGGTTTCTAAAATGCACCTCATTTCTCATCTCCTTGTGCCCGGGTTCGCCATTCCAGCCGCTTTACTAGCAATCTCCCTACTTGGAGCATCAGCACCTTTAACCTCCTGTTCCGTACAGGTTGCAATTTGTCCTGAGGATGAACGGGAAGACGGGGAACCAACGAGAGACTAGCTCTTGGTGTCGGGACAGGCAGAGGTCACTCTATTTTCCCATCAGGAAGAAGAATTAACCACAGGCTCAGCCTGCCCCCCGGAACCAGAACAGGGCCTGAAGCCATCCTGCGCTTTTGCGGCCAGCTCCCAAAAAAGCGAGTTGTAAAATGGAGGTTCAGGGCACTGCAATTCACAAACCTGCAGAGTTATAAATGATAACTTTCGTCCACAAATATATTGAGGGAAGGCAAAGAAGAGGATTTGAAATCAAGGCAGAATTGCACGAAACAGATTTCAGGAGGTAGATACGAATCGCCTTTAAAGCACATGAAAAGCGGCAAAACGTTGACAATGATGCCCTTGGCCAAAAAGGGCGTATGCGTTTTTTCCTGAATATATTCAGGAAAAAACGCATACGCCCTTTTTGGCCAACCAAGCAACCTGGAAAGGCAAATCAGTGCTACAGAGAAGTC
This sequence comes from Balaenoptera borealis, assembly GCF_965194805.1. Taxonomy (NCBI): domain Eukaryota; kingdom Metazoa; phylum Chordata; class Mammalia; order Artiodactyla; family Balaenopteridae; genus Balaenoptera; species Balaenoptera borealis. Next base: position 68,056 of record NW_028123362.1, read on the forward strand.
TCGCTTCCCATCGGTCAAAAGGGCCATGCTGAAAAAAGTGTCAAAACCAGAAATGCAGTACAGGCCATGGAGAAATGGGAGCCTTGCTACACTGATGGGCGGGATGTAAATTGCCAACAGCCACTCTGGAGAAGTGTACGGTGTGTCCTGAAACATCTGAAAAACACATCTTAGAGAGCATAGGGCACTTCCACTCATGGGGGTATAAATTGGAAAAATGAAAAATCAGCAAGACACAAGCACCCCAATGTTGAGGGCTGCTCTGTTGACAAGGACCTCCACTTCATTCCACCTTAAATATCCCAGGAAAGAGAAAAATGGATAAAGAAGTTGTGGTCCTTATGTACAATGGAATATCACTCAGCCATGAAATCAATGTCATAAGGTTAGTAGCAGCATGAGGAGTGGATTTAGGTACGACGATTCTAAGTGAAATAAGTCACACAGAAAAGGACACTTCTCATAAGTTATCACTGATAGAGGGAATGTAAAAACCGTTACACTTGAACTGAATTACAAAACAGAACAGAGTCACACATGCAGAAAACACACTATGGCTGCTTAACGGGAAAGGTGAGGTGGGGTGATACATAAAACAAGCGTTTCAAATTAGCTCAGATACCGTTCCATAAACCCAATATGTAATAGACAAGACCTACTCCTTGCTCAGAGAACTGGACTCAACACGCCCTATTCACCGCACAAGAATATATCTGACTAGTAATAATCTTAAAACCTATGTATTGATATCTCTCTGTTAGTGTGTCAAGTGGGTGTAAAGCGGCATAAACACAGCAGTGAAAAGCAGCTAAACCCCATTATGAAAATAAATTACTTTGAAAAACCCATGAAACAACGACAGTGAAAGAGAGAGAAATTCTTACACAATGCGTTCAGGGGCTGTGATGCAACCTGGATTGACCATATCTAGACCCACAGCTGGATGAGACATAAGGGTGGACACTCTTGGGGCTGAGAGGTTTGGTGAGGTTGGGTGAGCAAACGCAGACCCTTTAAAGTAATACTGCATGGTACCCATCGCATGGGTCCCAAATCTCCAGCTTCAAGGGCATCTTCCTACATCGAAAACATGCATGAGAAACCCAGAAGATGGTACACCGTGTGATGGGGAAAGGTTTCTAAAACGCACCTCATTTCTCATCTCCTTGTGCCCGTGTTCGCCATTCCAGCCGCTTTACTAGCAAGCTCCCTACTTGGAGCATCAGCACCTTTAACCTCCTGTTCCGTACAGGTTGCAATTTGTCCTGAGGATGAACGGGAAGACGGGGAACCAACGAGAGACTAGCTCTTGGTGTCGGGACAGGCACAGGTCACTCTATTTTCCCATCAGGAAGAAGAATTAAACACAGGCTCAGCCTGCCCCCCGGAACCAGAACAGGGCCTGAAGCCATCCTGCGCTTTTGCGGCCAGCTCCCAAAAAAGCGAGTTGTAAAATGGAGGTTCAGGGCACTGCAATTCACAAACCTGCAGAGTTATAAATGATAACTCTCGTCCACAAATATATTGAGGGAAGGCAAAGAAGAGGATTTGAAATCAAGGCAGAATTGCACGAAACAGATTTCAGGAGGTAGATACGAATCGCCTTTAAAGCACATGAAAAGCGGCAAAACGTTGACAATGATGCCCTTGGCCAAAAAGGGCGTATGCGTTTTTTCCTGAATATATTCAGGAAAAAACGCATACGCCCTTTTTGGCCAACCAAGCAACCTGGAAAGGCAAATCAGCGCTACAGAGAAGTCTCGCTTCCCATCGGTCAAAAGGGCCATGCTGAAAAAAGTGTCAAAACCAGAAATGCAGTACAGGCCATGGAGAAATGGGAGCCTTGCTACACTGATGGGCGGGATGTAAATTGCCAACAGCCACTCTGGAGAAGTGTACGGTGTGTCCTGAAACATCTGAAAAACACATCTTAGAGAGCATAGGGCACTTCCACTCATGGGGGTATAAATTGGGAAAATGAAAAATCAGCAAGACACAAGCACCCCAAAGTTGAGGGCTGCTCTGTTGACAAGGACCTCCACTTCATTCCACCTTAAATATCCCAGGAAAGAGAAAAATGGATAAAGAAGTTGTGGTCCTTATGTACAATGGAATATCACTCACCCATGAAATCAATGTCATAAGGTTAGTAGCAGCATGATGAGTGGATTTAGGTACGACGATTCTAACTGAAATAAGTCACACAGAAAAGGACACTTCTCATAAGGTATCACTGATAGAGGGAATGTAAAAACCGTTACACTTGAACTGAATTACAAAACAGAACAGAGTCACACATGCAGAAAACACACTATGGCTGCTTAACGGGAAAGGTGAGGTGGGGTGATACATAAAACAAGGGTTTCAAATTAGCTCAGATACCGTTCCATAAACCCAATATGTAATAGACAAGACCTACTCCTTGCTCAGAGAACTGGACTCAACACGCCCTATTCACCGCACAAGAATATATCTGACTAGTAATAATCTTAAAACCTATGTATTGATATCTCTCTGTTAGTGTGTCAAGTGGGTGTAAAGCGGCATAAACACAGCAGTGAAAAGCAGCTAAACCCCATTATGAAAATAAATTACTTTGAAAAACCCATGAAACAACGACAGTGAAAGAGATAGAAATTCTTACACAATGAGTTCAGGGGCTGTGATGCAACCTGGATTGACCATATCTAGACCCACAGCTGGATGAGACATAAGGGTGGACACTCTTGGGGCTGAGAGGTTTGGTGAGGTTGGGTGAGCAAACGCAGACCCTTTAAAGTAATACGGCGTGGTACCCATCGCATGGGTCCCAAATCTCCAGCTTCAAGGGCATCTTCCTACATCGAAAACATGCATGAGAAACCCAGAAGATGGTACACCGTGTGATGGGGAAAGGTTTCTAAAACGCACCTCATTTCTCATCTCCTTGTGCCCGGGTTCGCCATTCCAGCCGCTTTACTAGCAATCTCCCTACTTGGAGCATCAGCACCTTTAACCTCCTGTTCCGTACAGGTTGCAATTTGTCCTGAGGATGAACGGGAAGACGCGGAACCAACGAGAGACTAGCTCTTGGTGTCGGGACAGGCAGAGGTCACTCTATTTTCCCATCAGGAAGAAGAATTAACCACAGGCTCAGCCTGCCCCCCGGAACCAGAACAGGGCCTGAAGCCATCCTGCGCTTTTGCGGCCAGCTCCCAAAAAAGCGAGTTGTAAAATGGAGGTTCAGGGCACTGCAATTCACAAACCTGCAGAGTTATAAATGATAACTTTCGTCCACAAATATATTGAGGGAAGGCAAAGAAGAGGATTTGAAATCAAGGCAGAATTGCACGAAACAGATTTCAGGAGGTAGATACGAATCGCCTTTAAAGCACATGAAAAGCGGCAAAACGTTGACAATGATGCCCTTGGCCAAAAAGGGCGTATGCGTTTTTTCCTGAATATATTCAGGAAAAAACGCATACGCCCTTTTTGGCCAACCAAGCAACCTGGAAAGGCAAATCAGTGCTACAGAGAAGTCTCGCTTCCCATCGGTCAAAAGGGCCATGCTGAAAAAAGTGTCAAAACCAGAAATGCAGTACAGGCCATGGAGAAATGGGAGCCTTGCTACACTGATGGGCGGGATGTAAATTGCCAACAGCCACTCTGGAGAAGTGTACGGTGTGTCCTGAAACATCTGAAAAACACATCTTAGAGAGCATAGGGCACTTCCACTCATGGGGGTATAAATTGGAAAAATGAAAAATCAGCAAGACACAAGCACCCCAATGTTGAGGGCTGCTCTGTTGACAAGGACCTCCACTTCATTCCACCTTAAATATCCCAGGAAAGAGAAAAATGGATAAAGAAGTTGTGGTCCTTATGTACAATGGAATATCACTCAGCCATGAAATCAATGTCATAAGGTTAGTAGCAGCATGAGGAGTGGATTTAGGTACGACGATTCTAAGTGAAATAAGTCACACAGAAAAGGACACTTCTCATAAGTTATCACTGATAGAGGGAATGTAAAAACCGTTACACTTGAACTGAATTACAAAACAGAACAGAGTCACACATGCAGAAAACACACTATGGCTGCTTAACGGGAAAGGTGAGGTGGGGTGATACATAAAACAAGCGTTTCAAATTAGCTCAGATACCGTTCCATAAACCCAATATGTAATAGACAAGACCTACTCCTTGCTCAGAGAACTGGACTCAACACGCCCTATTCACCGCACAAGAATATATCTGACTAGTAATAATCTTAAAACCTATGTATTGATATCTCTCTGTTAGTGTGTCAAGTGGGTGTAAAGCGGCATAAACACAGCAGTGAAAAGCAGCTAAACCCCATTATGAAAATAAATTACTTTGAAAAACCCATGAAACAACGACAGTGAAAGAGAGAGAAATTCTTACACAATGCGTTCAGGGGCTGTGATGCAACCTGGATTGACCATATCTAGACCCACAGCTGGATGAGACATAAGGGTGGACACTCTTGGGGCTGAGAGGTTTGGTGAGGTTGGGTGAGCAAACGCAGACCCTTTAAAGTAATACTGCATGGTACCCATCGCATGGGTCCCAAATCTCCAGCTTCAAGGGCATCTTCCTACATCGAAAACATGCATGAGAAACCCAGAAGATGGTACACCGTGTGATGGGGAAAGGTTTCTAAAACGCACCTCATTTCTCATCTCCTTGTGCCCGTGTTCGCCATTCCAGCCGCTTTACTAGCAAGCTCCCTACTTGGAGCATCAGCACCTTTAACCTCCTGTTCCGTACAGGTTGCAATTTGTCCTGAGGATGAACGGGAAGACGGGGAACCAACGAGAGACTAGCTCTTGGTGTCGGGACAGGCACAGGTCACTCTATTTTCCCATCAGGAAGAAGAATTAAACACAGGCTCAGCCTGCCCCCCGGAACCAGAACAGGGCCTGAAGCCATCCTGCGCTTTTGCGGCCAGCTCCCAAAAAAGCGAGTTGTAAAATGGAGGTTCAGGGCACTGCAATTCACAAACCTGCAGAGTTATAAATGATAACTCTCGTCCACAAATATATTGAGGGAAGGCAAAGAAGAGGATTTGAAATCAAGGCAGAATTGCACGAAACAGATTTCAGGAGGTAGATACGAATCGCCTTTAAAGCACATGAAAAGCGGCAAAACGTTGACAATGATGCCCTTGGCCAAAAAGGGCGTATGCGTTTTTTCCTGAATATATTCAGGAAAAAACGCATACGCCCTTTTTGGCCAACCAAGCAACCTGGAAAGGCAAATCAGCGCTACAGAGAAGTCTCGCTTCCCATCGGTCAAAAGGGCCATGCTGAAAAAAGTGTCAAAACCAGAAATGCAGTACAGGCCATGGAGAAATGGGAGCCTTGCTACACTGATGGGCGGGATGTAAATTGCCAACAGCCACTCTGGAGAAGTGTACGGTGTGTCCTGAAACATCTGAAAAACACATCTTAGAGAGCATAGGGCACTTCCACTCATGGGGGTATAAATTGGGAAAATGAAAAATCAGCAAGACACAAGCACCCCAAAGTTGAGGGCTGCTCTGTTGACAAGGACCTCCACTTCATTCCACCTTAAATATCCCAGGAAAGAGAAAAATGGATAAAGAAGTTGTGGTCCTTATGTACAATGGAATATCACTCACCCATGAAATCAATGTCATAAGGTTAGTAGCAGCATGATGAGTGGATTTAGGTACGACGATTCTAACTGAAATAAGTCACACAGAAAAGGACACTTCTCATAAGGTATCACTGATAGAGGGAATGTAAAAACCGTTACACTTGAACTGAATTACAAAACAGAACAGAGTCACACATGCAGAAAACACACTATGGCTGCTTAACGGGAAAGGTGAGGTGGGGTGATACATAAAACAAGGGTTTCAAATTAGCTCAGATACCGTTCCATAAACCCAATATGTAATAGACAAGACCTACTCCTTGCTCAGAGAACTGGACTCAACACGCCCTATTCACCGCACAAGAATATATCTGACTAGTAATAATCTTAAAACCTATGTATTGATATCTCTCTGTTAGTGTGTCAAGTGGGTGTAAAGCGGCATAAACACAGCAGTGAAAAGCAGCTAAACCCCATTATGAAAATAAATTACTTTGAAAAACCCATGAAACAACGACAGTGAAAGAGATAGAAATTCTTACACAATGAGTTCAGGGGCTGTGATGCAACCTGGATTGACCATATCTAGACCCACAGCTGGATGAGACATAAGGGTGGACACTCTTGGGGCTGAGAGGTTTGGTGAGGTTGGGTGAGCAAACGCAGACCCTTTAAAGTAATACGGCGTGGTACCCATCGCATGGGTCCCAAATCTCCAGCTTCAAGGGCATCTTCCTACATCGAAAACATGCATGAGAAACCCAGAAGATGGTACACCGTGTGATGGGGAAAGGTTTCTAAAACGCACCTCATTTCTCATCTCCTTGTGCCCGGGTTCGCCATTCCAGCCGCTTTACTAGCAATCTCCCTACTTGGAGCATCAGCACCTTTAACCTCCTGTTCCGTACAGGTTGCAATTTGTCCTGAGGATGAACGGGAAGACGCGGAACCAACGAGAGACTAGCTCTTGGTGTCGGGACAGGCAGAGGTCACTCTATTTTCCCATCAGGAAGAAGAATTAACCACAGGCTCAGCCTGCCCCCCGGAACCAGAACAGGGCCTGAAGCCATCCTGCGCTTTTGCGGCCAGCTCCCAAAAAAGCGAGTTGTAAAATGGAGGTTCAGGGCACTGCAATTCACAAACCTGCAGAGTTATAAATGATAACTTTCGTCCACAAATATATTGAGGGAAGGCAAAGAAGAGGATTTGAAATCAAGGCAGAATTGCACGAAACAGATTTCAGGAGGTAGATACGAATCGCCTTTAAAGCACATGAAAAGCGGCAAAACGTTGACAATGATGCCCTTGGCCAAAAAGGGCGTATGCGTTTTTTCCTGAATATATTCAGGAAAAAACGCATACGCCCTTTTTGGCCAACCAAGCAACCTGGAAAGGCAAATCAGTGCTACAGAGAAGTCTCGCTTCCCATCGGTCAAAAGGGCCATGCTGAAAAAAGTGTCAAAACCAGAAATGCAGTACAGGCCATGGAGAAATGGGAGCCTTGCTACACTGATGGGCGGGATGTAAATTGCCAACAGCCACTCTGGAGAAGTGTACGGTGTGTCCTGAAACATCTGAAAAACACATCTTAGAGAGCATAGGGCACTTCCACTCATGGGGGTATAAATTGGAAAAATGAAAAATCAGCAAGACACAAGCACCCCAAAGTTGAGGGCTGCTCTGTTGACAAGGACCTCCACTTCATTCCACCTTAAATATCCCAGGAAAGAGAAAAATGGATAAAGAAGTTGTGGTCCTTATGTACAATGGAATATCACTCAGCCATGAAATCAATGTCATAAGGTTAGTAGCAGCATGAGGAGTGGATTTAGGTACGACGATTCTAAGTGAAATAAGTCACACAGAAAAGGACACTTCTCATAAGGTATCACTGATAGAGGGAATGTAAAAACCGTTACACTTGAACTGAATTACAAAACAGAACAGAGTCACACATGCAGAAAACACACTATGGCTGCTTAACGGGAAAGGTGAGGTGGGGTGATACATAAAACAAGGGTTTCAAATTAGCTCAGATACCGTTCCATAAGCCCAATATGTAATAGACAAGACCTACTCCTTGCTCAGAGAACTGGACTCAACACGCCCTATTCACCGCACAAGAATATATCTGACTAGTAATAATCTTAAAACCTATGTATTGATATCTCTCTGTTAGTGTGTCAAGTGGGTGTAAAGCGGCATAAACACAGCAGTGAAAAGCAGCTAAACCCCATTATGAAAATAAATTACTTTGAAAAACCCATGAAACAACGACAGTGAAAGAGAGAGAAATTCTTACACAATGCGTTCAGGGGCTGTGATGCAACCTGGATTGACCATATCTAGACCCACAGCTGGATGAGACATAAGGGTGGACACTCTTGGGGCTGAGAGGTTTGGTGACGTTGGGTGAGCAAACGCAGACCCTTTAAAGTAATACTGCATGGTACCCATCGCATGGGTCCCAAATCTCCAGCTTCAAGGGCATCTTCCTACATCGAAAACATGCATGAGAAACCCAGAAGATGGTACACCGTGTGATGGGGAAAGGTTTCTAAAACGCACCTCATTTGTCATCTCCTTGTGCCCGTGTTCGCCATTCCAGCCGCTTTACTAGCAAGCTCCCTACTTGGAGCATCAGCACCTTTAACCTCCTGTTCCGTACAGGTTGCAATTTGTCCTGAGGATGAACGGGAAGACGGGGAACCAACGAGAGACTAGCTCTTGGTGTCGGGACAGGCACAGGTCACTCTATTTTCCCATCAGGAAGAAGAATTAAACACAGGCTCAGCCTGCCCCCCGGAACCAGAACAGGGCCTGAAGCCATCCTGCGCTTTTGCGGCCAGCTCCCAAAAAAGCGAGTTGTAAAATGGAGGTTCAGGGCACTGCAATTCACAAACCTGCAGAGTTATAAATGATAACTCTCGTCCACAAATATATTGAGGGAAGGCAAAGAAGAGGATTTGAAATCAAGGCAGAATTGCACGAAACAGATTTCAGGAGGTAGATACGAATCGCCTTTAAAGCACATGAAAAGCGGCAAAACGTTGACAATGATGCCCTTGGCCAAAAAGGGCGTATGCGTTTTTTCCTGAATATATTCAGGAAAAAACGCATACGCCCTTTTTGGCCAACCAAGCAACCTGGAAAGGCAAATCAGCGCTACAGAGAAGTCTCGCTTCCCATCGGTCAAAAGGGCCATGCTGAAAAAAGTGTCAAAACCAGAAATGCAGTACAGGCCATGGAGAAATGGGAGCCTTGCTACACTGATGGGCGGGATGTAAATTGCCAACAGCCACTCTGGAGAAGTGTACGGTGTGTCCTGAAACATCTGAAAAACACATCTTAGAGAGCATAGGGCACTTCCACTCATGGGGGTATAAATTGGGAAAATGAAAAATCAGCAAGACACAAGCACCCCAAAGTTGAGGGCTGCTCTGTTGACAAGGACCTCCACTTCATTCCACCTTAAATATCCCAGGAAAGAGAAAAATGGATAAAGAAGTTGTGGTCCTTATGTACAATGGAATATCACTCAGCCATGAAATCAATGTCATAAGGTTAGTAGCAGCATGATGAGTGGATTTAGGTACGACGATTCTAACTGAAATAAGTCACACAGAAAAGGACACTTCTCATAAGGTATCACTGATAGAGGGAATGTAAAAACCGTTACACTTGAACTGAATTACAAAACAGAACAGAGTCACACATGCAGAAAACACACTATGGCTGCTTAACGGGAAAGGTGAGGTGGGGTGATACATAAAACAAGGGTTTCAAATTAGCTCAGATACCGTTCCATAAACCCAATATGTAATAGACAAGACCTACTCCTTGCTCAGAGAACTGGACTCAACACGCCCTATTCACCGCACAAGAATATATCTGACTAGTAATAATCTTAAAACCTATGTATTGATATCTCTCTGTTAGTGTGTCAAGTGGGTGTAAAGCGGCATAAACACAGCAGTGAAAAGCAGCTAAACCCCATTATGAAAATAAATTACTTTGAAAAACCCATGAAACAACGACAGTGAAAGAGATAGAAATTCTTACACAATGAGTTCAGGGGCTGTGATGCAACCTGGATTGACCATATCTAGACCCACAGCTGGATGAGACATAAGGGTGGACACTCTTGGGGCTGAGAGGTTTGGTGAGGTTGGGTGAGCAAACGCAGACCCTTTAAAGTAATACGGCGTGGTACCCATCGCATGGGTCCCAAATCTCCAGGTTCAAGGGCATCTTCCTACATCCAAAACATGCATGAGAAACCCAGAAGATGGTACACCGTGTGATGGGGAAAGGCTTCTAAAACGCACCTCATTTCTCATCTCCTTGTGCCCGGGTTCGCCATTCCAGCCGCTTTACTAGCAAGCTCCCTACTTGGAGCATCAGCACCTTTAACCTCCTGTTCCGTACAGGTTGCAATTTGTCCTGAGGATGAACGGGAAGACGGGGAACCAACGAGAGACTAGCTCTTGGTGTCGGGACAGGCACAGGTCACTCTATTTTCCCATCAGGAAGAAGAATTAAACACAGGCTCAGCCTGCCCCCCGGAACCAGAACAGGGCCTGAAGCCATCCTGCGCTTTTGCGGCCAGCTCCCTAAAAAGCGAGTTGTAAAATGGAGGTTCAGGACACTGCAATTCACAAACCTGCAGAGTTATAAATGATAACTCTCGTCCACAAATATATTGAGGGAAGGCAAAGAAGAGGATTTGAAATCAAGGCAGAATTGCACGAAACAGATTTCAGGAGGTAGATACGAATCGCCTTTAAAGCACATGAAAAGCAGCAAAACGTTGACAATGATGCCCTTGGCCAAAAAGGGCGTATGCGTTTTTTCCTGAATATATTCAGGAAAAAACGCATACGCCCTTTTTGGCCAACCAAGCCACCTGGAAAGGCAAATCAGCGCTACAAAGAAGACTCGCTACCCATCGGTCAAAAGGGCCATGCTGAAAAAAGTGTCAAAACCAGAAATGCAGTACAGGCCATGGAGAAATGGGAGCCTTGCTACACTGATGGGCGGGATGTAAATTGCCAACAGCCACTCTGGAGAAGTGTACGGTGTGTCCTGAAACATCTGAAAAACACATCTTAGAGAGTATAGGGCACTTCCACTCATGGGGGTATAAATTGGGAAAATGAAAAATCAGCAAGACACAAGCACCCCAAAGTTGAGGGCTGCTCTGTTGACAAGGACCTCCACTTCATTCCACCTTAAATATCCCAGGAAAGAGAAAAATGGATAAAGAAGTTGTGGTCCTTATGTACAATGGAATATCACTCAGCCATGAAATCAATGTCATAAGGTTAGTAGCAGCATGATGAGTGGATTTAGGTACGACGATTCTAACTGAAATAAGTCACACAGAAAAGGACACTTCTCATAAGGTATCACTGATAGAGGGAATGTAAAAACCGTTACACTTGAACTGAATTACAAAACAGAACAGAGTCACACATGCAGAAAACACACTATGGCTGCTTAACGGGAAAGGTGAGGTGGGGTGATACATAAAACAAGGGTTTCAAATTAGCTCAGATACCGTTCCATAAACCCAATATGTAATAGACAAGACCTACTCCTTGCTCAGAGAACTGGACTCAACACGCCCTATTCACCGCACAAGAATATATCTGACTAGTAATAATCTTAAAACCTATGTATTGATATCTCTCTGTTAGTGTGTCAAGTGGGTGTAAAGCGGCATAAACACAGCCGTGAAAAGCAGCTAAACCCCATTATGAAAATAAATTACTTTGAAAAACCCATGAAACAACGACAGTGAAAGAGATAGAAATTCTTACACAATGAGTTCAGGGGCTGTGATGCAACCTGGATTGACCATATGTAGACCCACAGCTGGATGAGACATAAGGGTGGACACTCTTGGGGCTGAGAGGTTTGGTGAGGTTGGGTGAGCAAACGCAGACCCTTTAAAGTAATACGGCGTGGTACCCATCGCATGGGTCCCAAATCTCCAGGTTCAAGGGCATCTTCCTACATCGAAAACATGCATGAGAAACCCAGAAGATGGTACACCGTGTGATGGGGAAAGGTTTCTAAAACGCACCTCATTTCTCATCTCCTTGTGCCCGGGTTCGCCATTCCAGCCGCTTTACTAGCAATCTCCCTACTTGGAGCATCAGCACCTTTAACCTCCTGTTCCGTACAGGTTGCAATTTGTCCTGAGGATGAACGGGAAGACGGGGAACCAACGAGAGACTAGCTCTTGGTGTCGGGACAGGCAGAGGTCACTCTATTTTCCCATCAGGAAGAAGAATTAACCACAGGCTCAGCCTGCCCCCCGGAACCAGAACAGGGCCTGAAGCCATCCTGCGCTTTTGCGGCCAGCTCCCAAAAAAGCGAGTTGTAAAATGGAGGTTCAGGGCACTGCAATTCACAAACCTGCAGAGTTATAAATGATAACTTTCGTCCACAAATATATTGAGGGAAGGCAAAGAAGAGGATTTGAAATCAAGGCAGAATTGCACGAAACAGATTTCAGGAGGTAGATACGAATCGCCTTTAAAGCACATGAAAAGCGGCAAAACGTTGACAATGATGCCCTTGGCCAAAAAGGGCGTATGCGTTTTTTCCTGAATATATTCAGGAAAAAACGCATAGGCCCTTTTTGGCCAACCAAGCAACCTGGAAAGGCAAATCAGTGCTACAGAGAAGTCTCGCTTCCCATCGGTCAAAAGGGCCATGCTGAAAAAAGTGTCAAAACCAGAAATGCAGTACAGGCCATGGAGAAATGGGAGCCTTGCTACACTGATGGGCGGGATGTAAATTGCCAACAGCCACTCTGGAGAAGTGTACGGTGTGTCCTGAAACATCTGAAAAACACATCTTAGAGAGCATAGGGCACTTCCACTCATGGGGGTATAAATTGGAAAAATGAAAAATCAGCAAGACACAAGCACCCCAAAGTTGAGGGCTGCTCTGTTGACAAGGACCTCCACTTCATTCCACCTTAAATATCCCAGGAAAGAGAAAAATGGATAAAGAAGTTGTGGTCCTTATGTACAATGGAATATCACTCAGCCATGAAATCAATGTCATAAGGTTAGTAGCAGCATGAGGAGTGGATTTAGGTACGACGATTCTAAGTGAAATAAGTCACACAGAAAAGGACACTTCTCATAAGGTATCACTGATAGAGGGAATGTAAAAACCGTTACACTTGAACTGAATTACAAAACAGAACAGAGTCACACATGCAGAAAACACACTATGGCTGCTTAACGGGAAAGGTGAGGTGGGGTGATACATAAAACAAGCGTTTCAAATTAGCTCAGATACCGTTCCATAAGCCCAATATGTAATAGACAAGACCTACTCCTTGCTCAGAGAACTGGACTCAACACGCCCTATTCACCGCACAAGAATATATCTGACTAGTAATAATCTTAAAACCTATGTATTGATATCTCTCTGTTAGTGTGTCAAGTGGGTGTAAAGCGGCATAAACACAGCAGTGAAAAGCAGCTAAACCCCATTATGAAAATAAATTACTTTGAAAAACCCATGAAACAACGACAGTGAAAGAGAGAGAAATTCTTACACAATGCGTTCAGGGGCTGTGATGCAACCTGGATTGACCATATCTAGACCCACAGCTGGATGAGACATAAGGGTGGACACTCTTGGGGCTGAGAGGTTTGGTGACGTTGGGTGAGCAAACGCAGACCCTTTAAAATAATACTGCATGGTACCCATCGCATGGGTCCCAAATCTCCAGCTTCAAGGGCATCTTCCTACATCGAAAACATGCATGAGAAACCCAGAAGATGGTACACCGTGTGATGGGGAAAGGTTTCTAAAACGCACCTCATTTGTCATCTCCTTGTGCCCGTGTTCGCCATTCCAGCCGCTTTACTAGCAAGCTCCCTACTTGGAGCATCAGCACCTTTAACCTCCTGTTCCGTACAGGTTGCAATTTGTCCTGAGGATGAACGGGAAGACGGGGAACCAACGAGAGACTAGCTCTTGGTGTTGGGACAGGCACAGGTCACTCTATTTTCCCATCAGGAAGAAGAATTAACCACAGGCTCAGCCTGCCCCCCGGAACCAGAACAGGGCCTGAAGCCATCCTGCGCTTTTGCGGCCAGCTCCCTAAAAAGCGAGTTGTAAAATGGAGGTTCAGGACACTGCAATTCACAAACCTGCAGAGTTATAAATGATAACTCTCGTCCACAAATATATTGAGGGAAGGCAAAGAAGAGGATTTGAAATCAAGGCAGAATTGCACGAAACAGATTTCAGGAGGTAGATACGAATCGCCTTTAAAGCACATGAAAAGCGGCAAAACGTTGACAATGATGCCCTTGGCCAAAAAGGGCGTATGCGTTTTTTCCTGAATATATTCAGGAAAAAACGCATACGCCCTTTTTGGCCAACCAAGCAACCTGGAAAGGCAAATCAGCGCTACAGAGAAGTCTCGCTTCCCATCGGTCAAAAGGGCCATGCTGAAAAAAGTGTCAAAACCAGAAATGCAGTACAGGCCATGGAGAAATGGGAGCCTTGCTACACTGATGGGCGGGATGTAAATTGCCAACAGCCACTCTGGAGAAGTGTACGGTGTGTCCTGAAACATCTGAAAAACACATCTTAGAGAGCATAGGGCACTTCCACTCATGGGGGTATAAATTGGGAAAATGAAAAATCAGCAAGACACAAGCACCCCAAAGTTGAGGGCTGCTCTGTTGACAAGGACCTCCACTTCATTCCACCTTAAATATCCCAGGAAAGAGAAAAATGGATAAAGAAGTTGTGGTCCTTATGTACAATGGAATATCACTCAGCCATAAAATCAATGTCATAAGGTTAGTAGCAGCATGATGAGTGGATTTAGGTACGACGATTCTAACTGAAATAAGTCACACAGAAAAGGACACTTCTCATAAGGTATCACTGATAGAGGGAATGTAAAAACCGTTACACTTGAACTGAATTACAAAACAGAACAGAGTCACACATGCAGAAAACACACTATGGCTGCTTAACGGGAAAGGTGAGGTGGGGTGATACATAAAACAAGAGTTTCAAATTAGCTCAGATACCGTTCCATAAACCCAATATGTAATAGACAAGACCTACTCCTTGCTCAGAGAACTGGACTCAACACGCCCTATTCACCGCACAAGAATATATCTGACTAGTAATAATCTTAAAACCTATGTATTGATATCTCTCTGTTAGTGTGTCAAGTGGGTGTAAAGCGGCATAAACACAGCAGTGAAAAGCAGCTAAACCCCATTATGAAAATAAATTACTTTGAAAAACCCATGAAACAACGACAGTGAAAGAGAGAGAAATTCTTACACAATGCGTTCAGGGGCTGTGATGCAACCTGGATTGACCATATCTAGACCCACAGCTGGATGAGACATAAGGGTGGACACTCTTGGGGCTGAGAGGTTTGGTGACGTTGGGTGAGCAAACGCAGACCCTTTAAAATAATACTGCATGGTACCCATCGCATGGGTCCCAAATCTCCAGCTTCAAGGGCATCTTCCTACATCGAAAACATGCATGAGAAACCCAGAAGATGGTACACCGTGTGATGGGGAAAGGTTTCTAAAACGCACCTCATTTGTCATCTCCTTGTGCCCGTGTTCGCCATTCCAGCCGCTTTACTAGCAAGCTCCCTACTTGGAGCATCAGCACCTTTAACCTCCTGTTCCGTACAGGTTGCAATTTGTCCTGAGGATGAACGGGAAGACGGGGAACCAACGAGAGACTAGCTCTTGGTGTTGGGACAGGCACAGGTCACTCTATTTTCCCATCAGGAAGAAGAATTAACCACAGGCTCAGCCTGCCCCCCGGAACCAGAACAGGGCCTGAAGCCATCCTGCGCTTTTGCGGCCAGCTCCCTAAAAAGCGAGTTGTAAAATGGAGGTTCAGGACACTGCAATTCACAAACCTGCAGAGTTATAAATGATAACTCTCGTCCACAAATATATTGAGGGAAGGCAAAGAAGAGGATTTGAAATCAAGGCAGAATTGCACGAAACAGATTTCAGGAGGTAGATACGAATCGCCTTTAAAGCACATGAAAAGCGGCAAAACGTTGACAATGATGCCCTTGGCCAAAAAGGGCGTATGCGTTTTTTCCTGAATATATTCAGGAAAAAACGCATACGCCCTTTTTGGCCAACCAAGCAACCTGGAAAGGCAAATCAGCGCTACAGAGAAGTCTCGCTTCCCATCGGTCAAAAGGGCCATGCTGAAAAAAGTGTCAAAACCAGAAATGCAGTACAGGCCATGGAGAAATGGGAGCCTTGCTACACTGATGGGCGGGATGTAAATTGCCAACAGCCACTCTGGAGAAGTGTACGGTGTGTCCTGAAACATCTGAAAAACACATCTTAGAGAGCATAGGGCACTTCCACTCATGGGGGTATAAATTGGGAAAATGAAAAATCAGCAAGACACAAGCACCCCAAAGTTGAGGGCTGCTCTGTTGACAAGGACCTCCACTTCATTCCACCTTAAATATCCCAGGAAAGAGAAAAATGGATAAAGAAGTTGTGGTCCTTATGTACAATGGAATATCACTCAGCCATAAAATCAATGTCATAAGGTTAGTAGCAGCATGATGAGTGGATTTAGGTACGACGATTCTAACTGAAATAAGTCACACAGAAAAGGACACTTCTCATAAGGTATCACTGATAGAGGGAATGTAAAAACCGTTACACTTGAACTGAATTACAAAACAGAACAGAGTCACACATGCAGAAAACACACTATGGCTGCTTAACGGGAAAGGTGAGGTGGGGTGATACATAAAACAAGAGTTTCAAATTAGCTCAGATACCGTTCCATAAACCCAATATGTAATAGACAAGACCTACTCCTTGCTCAGAGAACTGGACTCAACACGCCCTATTCACCGCACAAGAATATATCTGACTAGTAATAATCTTAAAACCTATGTATTGATATCTCTCTGTTAGTGTGTCAAGTGGGTGTAAAGCGGCATAAACACAGCAGTGAAAAGCAGCTAAACCCCATTATGAAAATAAATTACTTTGAAAAACCCATGAAACAACGACAGTGAAAGAGATAGAAATTCTTACACAATGAGTTCAGGGGCTGTGATGCAACCTGGATTGACCATATCTAGACCCACAGCTGGATGAGACATAAGGGTGGACACTCTTGGGGCTGAGAGGTTTGGTGAGGTTGGGTGAGCAAACGCAGACCCTTTAAAGTAATACGGCGTGGTACCCATCGCATGGGTCCCAAATCTCCAGGTTCAAGGGCATCTTCCTACATCGAAAACATGCATGAGAAACCCAGAAGATGGTACACCGTGTGATGGGGAAAGGTTTCTAAAACGCACCTCATTTCTCATCTCCTTGTGCCCGGGTTCGCCATTCCAGCCGCTTTACTAGCAATCTCCCTACTTGGAGCATCAGCACCTTTAACCTCCTGTTCCGTACAGGTTGCAATTTGTCCTGAGGATGAACGGGAAGACGGGGAACCAACGAGAGACTAGCTCTTGGTGTCGGGACAGGCAGAGGTCACTCTATTTTCCCATCAGGAAGAAGAATTAACCACAGGCTCAGCCTGCCCCCCGGAACCAGAACAGGGCCTGAAGCCATCCTGCGCTTTTGCGGCCAGCTCCCAAAAAAGCGAGTTGTAAAATGGAGGTTCAGGGCACTGCAATTCACAAACCTGCAGAGTTATAAATGATAACTTTCGTCCACAAATATATTGAGGGAAGGCAAAGAAGAGGATTTGAAATCAAGGCAGAATTGCACGAAACAGATTTCAGGAGGTAGATACGAATCGCCTTTAAAGCACATGAAAAGCGGCAAAACGTTGACAATGATGCCCTTGGCCAAAAAGGGCGTATGCTTTTTTTCCTGAATATATTCAGGAAAAAACGCATAGGCCCTTTTTGGCCAACCAAGCAACCTGGAAAGGCAAATCAGTGCTACAGAGAAGTCTCGCTTCCCATCGGTCAAAAGGGCCATGCTGAAAAAAGTGTCAAAACCAGAAATGCAGTACAGGCCATGGAGAAATGGGAGCCTTGCTACACTGATGGGCGGGATGTAAATTGCCAACAGCCACTCTGGAGAAGTGTACGGTGTGTCCTGAAACATCTGAAAAACACATCTTAGAGAGCATAGGGCACTTCCACTCATGGGGGTATAAATTGGAAAAATGAAAAATCAGCAAGACACAAGCACCCCAAAGTTGAGGGCTGCTCTGTTGACAAGGACCTCCACTTCATTCCACCTTAAATATCCCAGGAAAGAGAAAAATGGATAAAGAAGTTGTGGTCCTTATGTACAATGGAATATCACTCAGCCATGAAATCAATGTCATAAGGTTAGTAGCAGCATGAGGAGTGGATTTAGGTACGACGATTCTAAGTGAAATAAGTCACACAGAAAAGGACACTTCTCATAAGGTATCACTGATAGAGGGAATGTAAAAACCGTTACACTTGAACTGAATTACAAAACAGAACAGAGTCACACATGCAGAAAACACACTATGGCTGCTTAACGGGAAAGGTGAGGTGGGGTGATACATAAAACAAGCGTTTCAAATTAGCTCAGATACCGTTCCATAAGCCCAATATGTAATAGACAAGACCTACTCCTTGCTCAGAGAACTGGACTCAACACGCCCTATTCACCGCACAAGAATATATCTGACTAGTAATAATCTTAAAACCTATGTATTGATATCTCTCTGTTAGTGTGTCAAGTGGGTGTAAAGCGGCATAAACACAGCAGTGAAAAGCAGCTAAACCCCATTATGAAAATAAATTACTTTGAAAAACCCATGAAACAACGACAGTGAAAGAGAGAGAAATTCTTACACAATGCGTTCAGGGGCTGTGATGCAACCTGGATTGACCATATCTAGACCCACAGCTGGATGAGACATAAGGGTGGACACTCTTGGGGCTGAGAGGTTTGGTGACGTTGGGTGAGCAAACGCAGACCCTTTAAAGTAATACTGCATGGTACCCATCGCATGGGTCCCAAATCTCCAGCTTCAAGGGCATCTTCCTACATCGAAAACATGCATGAGAAACCCAGAAGATGGTACACCGTGTGATGGGGAAAGGTTTCTAAAACGCACCTCATTTGTCATCTCCTTGTGCCCGTGTTCGCCATTCCAGCCGCTTTACTAGCAAGCTCCCTACTTGGAGCATCAGCACCTTTAACCTCCTGTTCCGTACAGGTTGCAATTTGTCCTGAGGATGAACGGGAAGACGGGGAACCAACGAGAGACTAGCTCTTGGTGTTGGGACAGGCACAGGTCACTCTATTTTCCCATCAGGAAGAAGAATTAACCACAGGCTCAGCCTGCCCCCCGGAACCAGAACAGGGCCTGAAGCCATCCTGCGCTTTTGCGGCCAGCTCCCTAAAAAGCGAGTTGTAAAATGGAGGTTCAGGACACTGCAATTCACAAACCTGCAGAGTTATAAATGATAACTCTCGTCCACAAATATATTGAGGGAAGGCAAAGAAGAGGATTTGAAATCAAGGCAGAATTGCACGAAACAGATTTCAGGAGGTAGATACGAATCGCCTTTAAAGCACATGAAAAGCGGCAAAACGTTGACAATGATGCCCTTGGCCAAAAAGGGCGTATGCGTTTTTTCCTGAATATATTCAGGAAAAAACGCATACGCCCTTTTTGGCCAACCAAGCAACCTGGAAAGGCAAATCAGCGCTACAGAGAAGTCTCGCTTCCCATCGGTCAAAAGGGCCATGCTGAAAAAAGTGTCAAAACCAGAAATGCAGTACAGGCCATGGAGAAATGGGAGCCTTGCTACACTGATGGGCGGGATGTAAATTGCCAACAGCCACTCTGGAGAAGTGTACGGTGTGTCCTGAAACATCTGAAAAACACATCTTAGAGAGCATAGGGCACTTCCACTCATGGGGGTATAAATTGGGAAAATGAAAAATCAGCAAGACACAAGCACCCCAAAGTTGAGGGCTGCTCTGTTGACAAGGACCTCCACTTCATTCCACCTTAAATATCCCAGGAAAGAGAAAAATGGATAAAGAAGTTGTGGTCCTTATGTACAATGGAATATCACTCAGCCATAAAATCAATGTCATAAGGTTAGTAGCAGCATGATGAGTGGATTTAGGTACGACGATTCTAACTGAAATAAGTCACACAGAAAAGGACACTTCTCATAAGGTATCACTGATAGAGGGAATGTAAAAACCGTTACACTTGAACTGAATTACAAAACAGAACAGAGTCACACATGCAGAAAACACACTATGGCTGCTTAACGGGAAAGGTGAGGTGGGGTGATACATAAAACAAGAGTTTCAAATTAGCTCAGATACCGTTCCATAAACCCAATATGTAATAGACAAGACCTACTCCTTGCTCAGAGAACTGGACTCAACACGCCCTATTCACCGCACAAGAATATATCTGACTAGTAATAATCTTAAAACCTATGTATTGATATCTCTCTGTTAGTGTGTCAAGTGGGTGTAAAGCGGCATAAACACAGCAGTGAAAAGCAGCTAAACCCCATTATGAAAATAAATTACTTTGAAAAACCCATGAAACAACGACAGTGAAAGAGATAGAAATTCTTACACAATGAGTTCAGGGGCTGTGATGCAACCTGGATTGACCATATCTAGACCCACAGCTGGATGAGACATAAGGGTGGACACTCTTGGGGCTGAGAGGTTTGGTGAGGTTGGGTGAGCAAACGCAGACCCTTTAAAGTAATACGGCGTGGTACCCATCGCATGGGTCCCAAATCTCCAGGTTCAAGGGCATCTTCCTACATCGAAAACATGCATGAGAAACCCAGAAGATGGTACACCGTGTGATGGGGAAAGGTTTCTAAAACGCACCTCATTTCTCATCTCCTTGTGCCCGGGTTCGCCATTCCAGCCGCTTTACTAGCAATCTCCCTACTTGGAGCATCAGCACCTTTAACCTCCTGTTCCGTACAGGTTGCAATTTGTCCTGAGGATGAACGGGAAGACGGGGAACCAACGAGAGACTAGCTCTTGGTGTCGGGACAGGCAGAGGTCACTCTATTTTCCCATCAGGAAGAAGAATTAACCACAGGCTCAGCCTGCCCCCCGGAACCAGAACAGGGCCTGAAGCCATCCTGCGCTTTTGCGGCCAGCTCCCAAAAAAGCGAGTTGTAAAATGGAGGTTCAGGGCACTGCAATTCACAAACCTGCAGAGTTATAAATGATAACTTTCGTCCACAAATATATTGAGGGAAGGCAAAGAAGAGGATTTGAAATCAAGGCAGAATTGCACGAAACAGATTTCAGGAGGTAGATACGAATCGCCTTTAAAGCACATGAAAAGCGGCAAAACGTTGACAATGATGCCCTTGGCCAAAAAGGGCGTATGCTTTTTTTCCTGAATATATTCAGGAAAAAACGCATAGGCCCTTTTTGGCCAACCAAGCAACCTGGAAAGGCAAATCAGTGCTACAGAGAAGTCTCGCTTCCCATCGGTCAAAAGGGCCATGCTGAAAAAAGTGTCAAAACCAGAAATGCAGTACAGGCCATGGAGAAATGGGAGCCTTGCTACACTGATGGGCGGGATGTAAATTGCCAACAGCCACTCTGGAGAAGTGTACGGTGTGTCCTGAAACATCTGAAAAACACATCTTAGAGAGCATAGGGCACTTCCACTCATGGGGGTATAAATTGGAAAAATGAAAAATCAGCAAGACACAAGCACCCCAAAGTTGAGGGCTGCTCTGTTGACAAGGACCTCCACTTCATTCCACCTTAAATATCCCAGGAAAGAGAAAAATGGATAAAGAAGTTGTGGTCCTTATGTACAATGGAATATCACTCAGCCATGAAATCAATGTCATAAGGTTAGTAGCAGCATGAGGAGTGGATTTAGGTACGACGATTCTAAGTGAAATAAGTCACACAGAAAAGGACACTTCTCATAAGGTATCACTGATAGAGGGAATGTAAAAACCGTTACACTTGAACTGAATTACAAAACAGAACAGAGTCACACATGCAGAAAACACACTATGGCTGCTTAACGGGAAAGGTGAGGTGGGGTGATACATAAAACAAGCGTTTCAAATTAGCTCAGATACCGTTCCATAAGCCCAATATGTAATAGACAAGACCTACTCCTTGCTCAGAGAACTGGACTCAACACGCCCTATTCACCGCACAAGAATATATCTGACTAGTAATAATCTTAAAACCTATGTATTGATATCTCTCTGTTAGTGTGTCAAGTGGGTGTAAAGCGGCATAAACACAGCAGTGAAAAGCAGCTAAACCCCATTATGAAAATAAATTACTTTGAAAAACCCATGAAACAACGACAGTGAAAGAGAGAGAAATTCTTACACAATGCGTTCAGGGGCTGTGATGCAACCTGGATTGACCATATCTAGACCCACAGCTGGATGAGACATAAGGGTGGACACTCTTGGGGCTGAGAGGTTTGGTGACGTTGGGTGAGCAAACGCAGACCCTTTAAAGTAATACTGCATGGTACCCATCGCATGGGTCCCAAATCTCCAGCTTCAAGGGCATCTTCCTACATCGAAAACATGCATGAGAAACCCAGAAGATGGTACACCGTGTGATGGGGAAAGGTTTCTAAAACGCACCTCATTTGTCATCTCCTTGTGCCCGTGTTCGCCATTCCAGCCGCTTTACTAGCAAGCTCCCTACTTGGAGCATCAGCACCTTTAACCTCCTGTTCCGTACAGGTTGCAATTTGTCCTGAGGATGAACGGGAAGACGGGGAACCAACGAGAGACTAGCTCTTGGTGTTGGGACAGGCACAGGTCACTCTATTTTCCCATCAGGAAGAAGAATTAACCACAGGCTCAGCCTGCCCCCCGGAACCAGAACAGGGCCTGAAGCCATCCTGCGCTTTTGCGGCCAGCTCCCTAAAAAGCGAGTTGTAAAATGGAGGTTCAGGACACTGCAATTCACAAACCTGCAGAGTTATAAATGATAACTCTCGTCCACAAATATATTGAGGGAAGGCAAAGAAGAGGATTTGAAATCAAGGCAGAATTGCACGAAACAGATTTCAGGAGGTAGATACGAATCGCCTTTAAAGCACATGAAAAGCGGCAAAACGTTGACAATGATGCCCTTGGCCAAAAAGGGCGTATGCGTTTTTTCCTGAATATATTCAGGAAAAAACGCATACGCCCTTTTTGGCCAACCAAGCAACCTGGAAAGGCAAATCAGCGCTACAGAGAAGTCTCGCTTCCCATCGGTCAAAAGGGCCATGCTGAAAAAAGTGTCAAAACCAGAAATGCAGTACAGGCCATGGAGAAATGGGAGCCTTGCTACACTGATGGGCGGGATGTAAATTGCCAACAGCCACTCTGGAGAAGTGTACGGTGTGTCCTGAAACATCTGAAAAACACATATTAGAGAGCATAGGGCACTTCCACTCATGGGGGTATAAATTGGGAAAATGAAAAATCAGCAAGACACAAGCACCCCAAAGTTGAGGGCTGCTCTGTTGACAAGGACCTCCACTTCATTCCACCTTAAATATCCCAGGAAAGAGAAAATTGGATAAAGAAGTTGTGGTCCTTATGTACAATGGAATATCACTCAGCCATAAAATCAATGTCATAAGGTTAGTAGCAGCATGATGAGTGGATTTAGGTACGACGATTCTAACTGAAATAAGTCACACAGAAAAGGACACTTCTCATAAGGTATCACTGATAGAGGGAATGTAAAAACCGTTACACTTGAACTGAATTACAAAACAGAACAGAGTCACACATGCAGAAAACACACTATGGCTGCTTAACGGGAAAGGTGAGGTGGGGTGATACATAAAACAAGAGTTTCAAATTAGCTCAGATACCGTTCCATAAACCCAATATGTAATAGACAAGACCTACTCCTTGCTCAGAGAACTGGACTCAACACGCCCTATTCACCGCACAAGAATATATCTGACTAGTAATAATCTTAAAACCTATGTATTGATATCTCTCTGTTAGTGTGTCAAGTGGGTGTAAAGCGGCATAAACACAGCAGTGAAAAGCAGCTAAACCCCATTATGAAAATAAATTACTTTGAAAAACCCATGAAACAACGACAGTGAAAGAGATAGAAATTCTTACACAATGAGTTCAGGGGCTGTGATGCAACCTGGATTGACCATATCTAGACCCACAGCTGGATGAGACATAAGGGTGGACACTCTTGGGGCTGAGAGGTTTGGTGAGGTTGGGTGAGCAAACGCAGACCCTTTAAAGTAATACGGCGTGGTACCCATCGCATGGGTCCCATATCTCCAGCTTCAAGGGCATCTTCCTACATCGAAAACATGCATGAGAAACCCAGAAGATGGTACACCGTGTGATGGGGAAAGGTTTCTAAAACGCACATCATTTCTCATCTCCTTGTGCCCGGGTTCGCCATTCCAGCCGTTTACTAGCAATCTCCCTACTTGGAGCATCAGCACCTTTAACCTCCTGTTCCGTACAGGTTGCAATTTGTCCTGAGGATGAACGGGAAGACGGGGAACCAACGAGAGACTAGCTCTTGGTGTTGGGACAGGCACAGGTCACTCTATTTTCCCATCAGGAAGAAGAATTAACCACAGGCTCAGCCTGCCCCCCGGAACCAGAACAGGGCCTGAAGCCATTCTGCGATTTTGCGGCCAGCTCCCAAAAAAGCGAGTTGTAAAATGGAGGTTCAGGGCACTGCAATTCACAAACCTGCAGAGTTATAAATGATAACTCTCGTCCACAAATATATTGAGGGAAGGCAAAGAAGAGGATTTGAAATCAAGGCAGAATTGCACGAAGCAGATTTCAGGAGGTAGATACGAATCGCCTTTAAAGCACATGAAAAGCGGCAAAACGTTGACAATGATGCCCTTGGCCAAAAAGGGCGTATGCGTTTTTTCCTGAATATATTCAGGAAAAATCGCATACGCCCTTTTTGGCCAACCAAGCAACCTGGAAAGGCAAATCAGCGCTACAGAGAAGTCTCGCTTCCCATCGGTCAAAAGGGCCATGCTGAAAAAAGTGTCAAAACCAGAAATGCAGTACAGGCCATGGAGAAATGGGAGCCTTGCTACACTGATGGGCGGGATGTAAATTGCCAACAGCCACTCTGGAAAAGTGTACGGTGTGTCCTGAAACATCTGAAAAACACAGCTTAGAGAGCATAGGGCACTTCCACTCAAGGGGGTATAAATTGGAAAAATTAAAAATCAGCAAGACACAAGCACCCCAAAGTTGAGGGCTGCTCTGTTGACAAGGACCTCCACTTCATTCCACCTTCAATATCCCAGGAAAGAGAAAAATGGATAAAGAAGTTGTGGTCCTTATGTACAATGGAATATCACTCAGCCATGAAATCAATGTCATAAGGTTAGTAGCAGCATGATGAGTGGATTTAGGTACGACGATTCTAAGTGAAATAAGTCACACAGAAAAGGACACTTCTCATAAGGTATCACTGATAGAGGGAATGTAAAAACCGTTACACTTGAACTGAATTACAAAACAGAACAGAGTCACACATGCAGAAAACACACTATGGCTGCTTAACGGGAAAGGTGAGGTGGGGTGATACATAAAACAAGGGTATCAAATTAGCTCAGATACCGTTCCATAAACCCAATATGTAATAGACAAGACCTACTCCTTGCTCAGAGAACTGGACTCAACACGCCCTATTCACCGCACAAGAATATATCTGACTAATAATAATCGTAAAACCTATGTATTGATATCTCTCTGTTAGTGTGTCAAGTGGGTGTAAAGCGGCATAAACACAGCAGTGAAAAGCAGCTAAACCCCATTATAAAAATAAATTACTTTGAAACACCCATGAAACAAAGACAGTGAAAGAGAGAGAAATTCTTACACAATGCGTTCAGGGGCTGTGATGCAACCTGGATTGACCATATCTAGACGCACAGCTGGATGAGACATAAGGGTGGACACTCTTGGGGCTGAGAGGTTTGGTGAGGTTGGGTGAGCAAACGCAGACCCTTTAAAGTAATACTGCGTGGTACCCATCGCATGGGTCCCAAATCTCCAGGTTCAAGGGCATCTTCCTACATCGAAAACATGCATGAGAAACCCAGAAGATGGTACACCGTGTGATGGGGAAAGGCTTCTAAAACGCACCTCATTTCTCATCTCCTTGTGCCCGGGTTCGCCATTCCAGCCGCTTTACTAGCAAGCTCCCTACTTGGAGCATCAGCACCTTTAACCTCCTGTTCCGTACAGGTTGCAATTTGTCCTGAGGATAAACGGGAAGACGTGGAACCAAAGAGAAACTAGCTCTTGGTGTTGGGACAGGCACAGGTCACTCTATTTTCCCATCAGAAAGAAGAATTAACCACAGGCTCAGCCTGCCCCCCGGAACCAGAACAGGGCCTGAAGCCATTCTGCGATTTTGCGGCCAGCTCCCATAAAAACGAGTTGTAAAACGGAGGTTCAGGGCACTGCAATTCACAAACCTGCAGAGTTATAAATGATAACTCTCGTCCACAAATATATTGAGGGAAGGCAAAGAAGAGGATTTGAAATCAAGGCAGAATTGCAGGAAACAGATTTCAGGAGGTAGATACGAATCGCCTTTAAAGCACATGAAAAGCGGCAAAACGTTGACAATGATGCCCTTGGCCAAAAAGGGCGTATGCGTTTTTTCCTGAATATATTCAGGAAAAAACGCATACGCCCTTTTTGGCCAACCAAGCAACCTGGAAAGGCAAATCAGCGCTACAAAGAAGTCTCGCTTCCCATCGGTCAAAAGGGCCATGCTGAAAAGAGTGTCAAAACCAGAAATGCAGGACAGGCCATGGAGAAATGGGAGCCTTGCTACACTGATGGGCGGGATGTAAATTGCCAAGAGCCACTCTGGAGAAGTGTCCGGTGAGTCCTGAAACATCTGAAAAACACAGCTTAGAGAGCATAGGGCACTTCCACTCATGGGGGTATAAATTGGGAAAATTAAAAATCAGCAAGACACAAGCACCCCAAAGTTTAGGGCTGCTCTGTTGACCAGGACCTCCACTTCATTCCACCTTAAATATCCCAGGAAAGAGAAAAATGGATAAAGAAGTTGTGGTCCTTATGTACAATGGAATATCACTCAGCCATGAAATCAATGCCGTAAGGTTAGTAGCAGCATGATGAGTGGATTTAGGTACGACGATTCTAAGTGAAATAAGTCACACAGAAAAGGACACTTCTCATAAGGTATCACTTTTAGAGGGAATGTAAAAACCGTTACACTTGAACTGAATTACAAAACAGAACAGAGTCACACATGCAGAAAACAGACTATGGCTGCTTAACGGGAAAGGTGAGGTGGGGTGATACATAAAACAAGGGTATCAAATTAGCTCAGATACCGTTCCATAAACCCAATATGTAGTAGACAAGACCTACTCCTTGCTCAGAGAACTGGACTCAACACGCCCTATTCACCGCACAAGAATATATCTGACTAGTAATAATCTTAAAACCTATGTATTGATATCTCTCTGTTAGTGTGTCAAGTGGGTGTAAAGCGGCATAAACACAGCCGTGAAAAGCAGCTAAACCCCATTATGAAAATAAATTACTTTGAAAAACCCATGAAACAACGACAGTGAAAGAGATAGAAATTCTTACACAATGAGTTCAGGGGCTGTGATGCAACCTAGATTGACCATATCTAGACCCACAGCTGGATGAGACATAAGGGTGGACACTCTTGGGGCTGAGAGGTTTGGTGAGGTTGGGTGAGCAAACGCAGACCGTTTAAAGTAATACGGCGTGGTACCCATCGCATGGGTCCCAAATCTCCAGGTTCAAGGGCATCTTCCTACATCGAAAACATGCATGAGAAACCCAGAAAATGGTACACCGTGTGATGGGGAAAGGTTTCTAAAACGCACCTCATTTCTCATCTCCTTGTGCCCGGGTTCGCCATTCCAGCCGCTTTACTAGCAAGCTCCCTACTTGGAGCATCAGCACCTTTAACCTCCTTTTCCGTACAGGTTGCAATTTGTCCTGAGGATGAACGGGAAGACGGGGAACCAACGAGAGACTAGCTCTTGGTGTCGGGACAGGCACAGGTCACTCTATTTTCCCATCAGGAAGAAGAATTAACCACAGGCTCAGCCTGCCCCCCGGAACCAGAACAGGGCCTGAAGCCATCCTGCGCTTTTGCGGCCAGCTCCCAAAAAAGCGAGTTGTAAAATGGAGGTTCAGGGCACTGCAATTCACAAACCTGCAGAGTTATAAATGATAACTCTCGTCCACAAATATATTGAGGGAAGGCAAAGAAGAGGATTTGAAATCAAGGCAGAATTGCACGAAACAGATTTCAGGAGGTAGATACGAATCGCCTTTAAAGCACATGAAAAGCGGCAAAACGTTGACAATGATGCCCTTGGCCAAAAAGGGCGTATGCGTTTTTTCCTGAATATATTCAGGAAAAAACGCATACGCCCTTTTTGGCCAACCAAGCAACCTGGAAAGGCAAATCAGTGCTACAGAGAAGTCTCGCTTCCCATCGGTCAAAAGGGCCATGCTGAAAAAAGTGTCAAAACCAGAAATGCAGTACAGGCCATGGAGAAATGGGAGCCTTGCTACACTGATGGGCGGGATATAAATTGCCAACAGCCACTCTGGAGAAGTGTACGGTGTGTCCTGAATCATCTGAAAAACACAGCTTAGAGAGCATAGGGCACTTCCACTCATGGGGGTATAAATTGGAAAAATTAAAAATCAGCAAGACACAAGCACCCCAAAGTTGAGGGCTGCTCTGTTGACAAGGACCTCCACTTCATTCCACCTTAAATATCCCAGGAAAGAGAAAAATGGATAAAGAAGTTGTGGTCCTTATGTACAATGGAATATCACTCAGCCATGAAATCAATGTCATAAGGTTAGTAGCAGCATGATGAGTGGATTTAGGTACGACGATTCTAAGTGAAATAAGTCACACAGAAAAGGACACTTCTCATAAGGTATCACTGATAGAGGGAATGTAAAAACCGTTACACTTGAACTGAATTACAAAACAGAACAGAGTCACACATGCAGAAAACACACTATGGCTGCTTAACGGGAAAGGTGAGGTGGGGTGATACATAAAACAAGGGTTTCAAATTAGCTCAGATACCGTTCCATAAACCCAATATGTAATAGACAAGACCTACTCCTTGCTCAGAGAACTGGACTCAACACGCCCTATTCACCGCACAAGAATATATCTGACTAGTAATAATCTTAAAACCTATGTATTGATATCTCTCTGTTAGTGTGTCAAGTGGGTGTAAAGCGGCATAAACACAGCAGTGAAAAGCAGCTAAACCCCAGTATAAAAATAAATTACTTCGTAAAACCCATGAAACAAAGACAGTGAAAGAGAGAGAAATTCTTACACAATGCGTTCAGGGGCTGTGATGCAACCTGGATTGACCATATCTAGACCCACAGCTGGATGAGACATAAGGGTGGACACTCTTGGGGCTGAGAGGTTTGGTGAGGTTGGGTGAGCAAACGCAGACCCTTTAAAGTAATACTGCGTGGTACCCATCGCATGGGTCCCAAATCTCCAGGTTCAAGGGCATCTTCCTACATCGAAAACATGCATGAGAAAACAAAAAGATGGTACACCATGTGATGGGGAAAGGTTTCTAAAACGCACCTCATTTCTCTTCTCCTTGTGCCCGGGTTCGCCATTCCATCCGCTTTACTAACAATCTCCCTACTTGGAGCATCAGCACCTTTAACCTCCTGTTCCGTGCAGGTTGCAATTTGTCCTGAGGATGAACGGGAAGACGGGGAACCAGTGAGAGACTAGCTCTTGGTGTTGGGACAGGCACAGGTCACTCTATTTTCCCATCAGGAAGAAGAATTCACCACAGGCTCATCATCCCCCCCGGAACCAGAACAGGGCCTGAAGCCATCCAGCGCTTTTGTGGCCAGCTCCCAAAAAAGCGAGTTGTAAAATGGAGCTTCAGGGCACTGCAATTCACAAACCTGCAGAGTTATAAATGATAACTCTCGTCCACAAATATATTGAGGGAAGGCAAAGAAGAGGATTTGAAATCAAGGCAGAATTGCAGGAAACAGATTTCAGGAGGTAGATTCGAATCGCCTTTAAAGCACATGAAAAGCGGCAAAACGTTGACAATGATGCCCTTGGCCAAAAAGGGCGTATGCGTTTTTTCCTGAATATATTCAGGAAAAAACCCATACGCCCTTTTTGGCCAACCAAGCAACCTGGAAAGGCAAATCAGGGCTACAAAGAAGACTCGCTACCCATCGGTCAAAAGGGCCATGCTGAAAAAAGTCTCAAAACCAGAAATGCAGGACAGGCCATGGAGAAATGGGAGCCTTGCTACACTGATGGGCGCGATGTAAATTGCCAACAGCCACTCTGGAGAAGTGTACGGTGTGTCTTCAAACATCTAAAAAACACAGCTTAGAGAGCATAGGGCACTTCCACTCATGGGGGTATAAATTGGGAAAATGAAAAATCAGCAAGACACAAGCACCCCAAAGTTTAGGGCTGCTCTGTTGACAAGGACCTCCACTTCATTCCACCTTCAATATCCCAGGAAAGAGAAAAATGGATAAAGAAGTTGTGGTCCTTATGTACAATGGAATATCACTCAGCCATGAAATCAATGTCATAAGGCTAGTAGCAGCATGATGAGTGGATTTAGGTACGACGATTCTAAGTGAAATAAGTCACACAGAAAAGGACACTTCTCATAAGGTATCACTTATACAGGGAATGTAAAAACCGTTACACTTGAACTGAATTACAAAACAGAACAGAGTCACACATGCAGAAAACACACTATGGCTGCTTAAAGGGAAAGGTGAGGTGGGGTGATACATAAAACAAGGGTTTCAAATTAGCTCAGATACCGTTCCATAAACCCAATATGTAATAGACAAGACCTACTCCTTGCTCAGAGAACTGGACTCAACACGCCCTATTCACCACACAAGAATATATCTGACTAGTAATAATCTTAAAACCTATGTATTGATATCTCTCTGTTAGTGTGTCAAGTGGGTGTAAAGCAGCATAAACACAGCAGTGAAAAGCAGCTAAACCCCATTATAAAAATAAATTACTTTTACAAACCCATGAAACAAAGACAGTGAAAGAGATAGAAATTCTTACACAATGCGTTCAGGGGCTGTGATGCAACCTGGATTGACCATATCTAGACCCACAGCTGGATGAGACATAAGGGTGGACACTCTTGGGGCTGAGAGGTTTGGTGAGGTTGGGTGAGCAAACGCAGACCCTTTAAAGTAATACTGCGTGGTACCCATCCCATGGGTCCCAAATCTCCAGGTTCAAGGGCATCTTCCTACATTGAAAACATGCACGAGAAACCCAGAAGATGGTACACCGTGTGATGGGGAAAGGTTTCTAAAACGCACATCATTTCTCTTCTCCTTGTGCCCGGGTTCGCCATTCCAGCCGCTTTACTAACAATCTCCCTACTTGGAGCATCAGCACCTTTAACCTCCTGTTCCGTACAGGTTGCAATTTGTCCTGAGGATGAACGGGTAGACGGGGAACCAGTGAGAGACTAGCTCTTGGTGTTGGGACAGGCACAGGTCACTCTATCTTCCCATCAGGAAGAAGAATTAACCACAGGCTCATCATCCCCCCCGGAACCAGAACAGGGCCTGAAGCCATCCAGCGCTTTTGCGGCCAGCTCCCAAAAAAGCGAGTTGTAAAATGGAGCTTCAGGGCACTGCAATTCACAAACCTGCAGAGTTATAAATGATAACTCTCGTCCACAAATATATTGAGGGAAGGCAAAGAAGAGGATTTGAAATCAAGGCAGAATTGCAGGAAACAGATTTCAGGAGGTAGATTCGAATCGCCTTTAAAGCACATGAAAAGCGGCAAAACGTTGACAATGATGCCCTTGGCCAAAAAGGGCGTATGCGTTTTTTCCTGAATATATTCAGGAAAAAATGCATACGCCCTTTTTGGCCAACCAAGCAACCTGGAAAGGCAAATCAGCGCTACAAAGAAGACTCGCTACCCATCGGTCAAAAGGGCCATGCTGAAAAAAGTCTCAAAACCAGAAATGCGGGACAGGCCATGGAGAAATGGGAGCCTTGCTACACTGATGGGCGGGATGTAAATTGCCAACAGCCACTCTGGAGAAGTGTACGGTGTGTCTTGAAACATCTAAAAAACACAGCTTAGAGAGCATAGGGCACTTCCACTCATGGGGGTATAAATTGGGAAAATGAAAAATCAGCAAGACACAAGCACCCCAAAGTTTAGGGCTGCTCTGTTGACAAGGACCTCCACTTCATTCCACCTTAAATATCCCAGGAAAGAGAAAAATGGGTAAAGAAGTTGTGGTCCTTATGTACAATGGAATATCACTCAGCCATGAAATCGATGTCATAAGGCTAGTAGCAGCATGATGAGTGGATTTAGGTACGACGATTCTAAGTGAAATAAGTCACACAGAAAAGGACACTTCTCATAAGGTATCACTTATAGAGGGAATGTAAAAACTGTTACACTTGAACTGAATTACAAAACAGAACAGAGTCACACATGCAGAAAACACACTATGGCTGCTTATCGGGAAAGGTGAGGTGGGGTGATACATAAAACAAGGGTTTCAAATTAGCTCAGATACCGTTCCATAAACCCAATATGTAATAGACAAGACCTACTCCTTGCTCAGAGAACTGGACTCAACACGCCCTATTCACCGCA
The DNA here is from genome assembly GCF_965194805.1 of Balaenoptera borealis. Taxonomy (NCBI): domain Eukaryota; kingdom Metazoa; phylum Chordata; class Mammalia; order Artiodactyla; family Balaenopteridae; genus Balaenoptera; species Balaenoptera borealis. The sequence continues at coordinate 100,437 of NW_028123362.1, forward strand.
CAAGAATACATCTGACTAGTAATAATCTTAAAACCTATTTATTGATATCTCTCTGTTAGTGTGTCAAGTGGGTGTAAAGCGGCATAAACACAGCAGTGAAAAGCAGCTAAACCCCATTATAAAAATAAATTACTTTGAAAAACCAATGAAACAAAGACAGTGAAAGAGAGAGAAATACTTACACAATGCGTTCAGGGGCTGTGATGCAACTTGGATTGACCATATGTAGACCCACAGCTGGATGAGACATAAGGGTGGACACTCTTGGGGCTGAGAGGTTTGTTGAGGTTGGGTGAGCAAACGCAGACCCCTTAAAGTAATACTGCGTGGTACCCATCGCATGGGTCCCAAATCTCCAGATTCAAGGACATCTTCCTACATCGAAAACATGCATGAGAAAACAAAATGATGGTACACCGTGTGATGGGGAAAGGTTTCTAAAACGCACATCATTTCTCTTCTCCTTGTGCCCGGGTTCGCCATTCCAGCCGCTTTACTAACAATCTCCCTACTTGGAGCATCAGCACCTTTAACCTCCTGTTCCGTACAGGTTGCAATTTGTCCTGAGGATGAACGGGTAGACGGGGAACCAGTGAGAGACTAGCTCTTGGTGTTGGGAAAGGCACAGGTCACTCTATCTTCCCATCAGGAAGAAGAATTAACCACAGGCTCATCATCCCCCCCGGAACCAGAACAGGGCCTGAAGCCATCCAGCGCTTTTGCGGCCAGCTCCCAAAAAAGCGAGTTGTAAAATGGAGCTTCAGGGCACTGCAATTCACAAACCTGCAGAGTTATAAATGATAACTCTCGTCCACAAATATATTGAGGGAAGGCAAAGAAGAGGATTTGAAATCAAGGCAGAATTGCAGGAAACAGATTTCAGGAGGTAGATTCGAATCGCCTTTAAAGCACATGAAAAGCGGCAAAACGTTGACAATGATGCCCTTGGCCAAAAAGGGCGTATGCGTTTTTTCCTGAATATATTCAGGAAAAAATGCATACGCCCTTTTTGGCCAACCAAGCAACCTGGAAAGGCAAATCAGCGCTACAAAGAAGACTCGCTACCCATCGGTCAAAAGGGCCATGCTGAAAAAAGTCTCAAAACCAGAAATGCGGGACAGGCCATGGAGAAATGGGAGCCTTGCTACACTGATGGGCGGGATGTAAATTGCCAACAGCCACTCTGGAGAAGTGTACGGTGTGTCTTGAAACATCTAAAAAACACAGCTTAGAGAGCATAGGGCACTTCCACTCATGGGGGTATAAATTGGGAAAATGAAAAATCAGCAAGACACAAGCACCCCAAAGTTTAGGGCTGCTCTGTTGACAAGGACCTCCACTTCATTCCACCTTAAATATCCCAGGAAAGAGAAAAATGGGTAAAGAAGTTGTGGTCCTTATGTACAATGGAATATCACTCAGCCATGAAATCGATGTCATAAGGCTAGTAGCAGCATGATGAGTGGATTTAGGTACGACGATTCTAAGTGAAATAAGTCACACAGAAAAGGACACTTCTCATAAGGTATCACTTATAGAGGGAATGTAAAAACTGTTACACTTGAACTGAATTACAAAACAGAACAGAGTCACACATGCAGAAAACACACTATGGCTGCTTATCGGGAAAGGTGAGGTGGGGTGATACATAAAACAAGGGTTTCAAATTAGCTCAGATACCGTTCCATAAACCCAATATGTAATAGACAAGACCTACTCCTTGCTCAGAGAACTGGACTCAACACGCCCTATTCACCGCACAAGAATATATCTGACTAGTAATAATCTTAAAACCTATGTATTGATATCTCTCTGTTAGTGTGTCAAGTGGGTGTAAAGCGGCATAAACACAGCAGTGAAAAGCAGCTAAACCCCATTATAAAAATAAATTACTTTGAAAAACCAATGAAACAAAGACAGTGAAAGCGAGAGAAATACTTACACAATGCGTTCAGGGGCTGTGATGCAACCTGGATTGACCATATCTAGACCCACAGCTGGATGAGACATAAGGGTGGACACTCTTGGGGCTGAGAGGTTTGGTGAGGTTGGGTGAGCAAACGCAGACCCTTTAAAGTAATACTGCGTGGTACCCATCGCATGGGTCCCAAATCTCCAGGTTCAAGGACATCTTCCTACATCGAAAACATGCATGAGAAAACAAAAAGATGGTACACCATGTGATGGGGAAAGGTTTCTAAAACGCACCTCATTTCTCTTCTCCTTGTGCCCGGGGTCGCCATTCCAGCCGCTTTACTAACAATCTCCCTACTTGGAGCATCAGCACCTTTAACCTCCTGTTCCGTACAGGTTGCAATTTGTCCTGAGGCTGAACGGGAAGATGGGGAACCAGTGAGAGACTACCTCTTGTTGTTGGGACAGGAACAGGTCACTCTATTTTCCCATCAGGAAGAAGAATTAACCACAGGCTCATCCTCCCCCCCCCCCGGAACCAGAACATGGCCTGAAGCCATCCTGCGCTTTTGCGGCCAGCTCCCAAAAAAGCGAGTTGTAAAATGGAGCTTCAGGGCACTGCAATTCACAAACCTGCAGAGTTATAAATGATAACTCTCGTCCACAAATATATTGAGGGAAGGCAAAGAAGAGGATTTGAAATCAAGGCAGAATTGCAGGAAACAGATTTCAGGAGGTAGATTCGAATCGCCTTTAAAGCACATGAAAAGCGGCAAAACGTTGACAATGATGCCCTTGGCCAAAAAGGGCGTATGCGTTTTTTCCTGAATATATTCAGGAAAAAATGCATACGCCCTTTTTGGCCAACCAAGCAAACTGGAAAGGCAAATCAGGGCAACAAAGAAGACACGCTACCCATCGGTCAAAAGGGCCATGCTGAAAAAAGTCTCAAAACCAGAAATGCAGGACAGGCCATGGAGAAATGGGAGCCTTGCTACACTGATGGGCGCGATGTAAATTGCCAACAGCCACTCTGGAGGAGTGTACGGTGTGTCCTGAAACATCTAAAAAACACAGCTTAGAGAGCATAGGGCACTTCCACTCATGGGGGTATAAATTGGGAAAATGAAAAATCAGCAAGACACAAACACCCCAAAGTTTAGGGCTGCTCTGTTGACAAGGACCTCCACTTCATTCCACCTTCAATATCCCAGGAAAGAGAAAAATGGATAAAGAAGTTGTGGTCCTTATGTACAATGGAATATCACTCAGCCATGAAATCAATGTCATAAGGCTAGTAGCAGCATGATGAGTGGATTTAGGTACGACGATTCTAAGTGAAATAAGTCACACAGAAAAGGACACTTCTCATAAGGTATCACTTATAGAGGGAATGTAAAAAGCGTTACACTTGAACTGAATTACAAAACAGAACAGAGTCACACATGCAGAAAACACACTATGGCTGCTTAACGGGAAAGGTGAGGTGGCGTGATACATAAAACAAGGGTTTCAAATTAGCTCAGATACCGTTCCATAAACCCAATATGTAATAGACAAGACCTACTCCTTGCTCAGAGAACTAGACTCAACAGGCCCTATTCACTGCACAAGAATATATCTGACTAGTAATAATCTTAAAACCTATGTATTGATATCTCTCTGTTAGTGTGTCAAGTGGGTGTAAAGCGCCATAAACACAGCAGTGAAAAGCAGCTAAACCCCAGTATAAAAATAAATTACTTCGAAAAACCCATGAAACAAAGACAGTGAAAGAGAGAGAAATTCTTACACAATGCGTTCAGGGGCTGTGATGCAACCTAGATTGACCATATCTAGACCCACAGCTGGATGAGACATAAGGGTGGACACTCTTGGGGCTGAGAGGTTTGGTGAGGTTGGGTGAGCAAACGCAGACCCTTTAAAGTAATACTGCGTGGTACCCATCGCATGGGTCCCAAATCTCCAGGTTCAAGGACATCTTCCTACATCGAAAACATGCATGAGAAAACAAAAAGATGGTACACCATGTGATGGGGAAAGGTTTCTAAAACGCACCTCATTTCTCTTCTCCTTGTGCCCGGGTTCGCCATTCCAGCCGCTTTACTAACAATCTCCCTACTTGGAGCATCAGCACCTTTAACCTCCTGTTCCGTACAGGTTGCAATTTGTCCTGAGGATGAACGGGTAGACGGGGAACCAGTGAGAGACTAGCTCTTGTTGTTGGCACAGGCACAGGTCACTCTATTTTCCCATCAGGAAGAAGAATTAACCACAGGCTCATCATCCCCCCCGGAACCAGAACAGGGCCTGAAGCCATCCAGCGCTTTTGCGGCCAGCTCCCAAAAAAGCGAGTTGTAAAATGGAGCTTCAGGGCACTGCAATTCACAAACCTGCAGAGTTATAAATGATAACTCTCGTCCACAAATATATTGAGGGAAGGCAAAGAAGAGGATTTGAAATCAAGGCAGAATTGCAGGAAACAGATTTCAGGAGGTAGATTCGAATCGCCTTTAAAGCACATGAAAAGCGGCAAAACGTTGACAATGATGCCCTTGGCCAAAAAGGGCGTATGCGTTTTTTCCTGAATATATTCAGGAAAAAATGCATACGCCCTTTTTGGCCAACCAAGCAACCTGGAAAGGCAAATCAGGGCTACAAAGAAGACTCGCTACCCATCGGTCAAAAGGGCCATGCTGAAAAAAGTCTCAAAACCAGAAATGCGGGACAGGCCATGGAGAAATGGGAGCCTTGCTACACTGATGGGCGGGATGTAAATTGCCAACAGCCACTCTGGAGAAGTGTACGGTGTGTCTTGAAACATCTAAAAAACACAGCTTAGAGAGCATAGGGCACTTCCACTCATGGGGGTATAAATTGGGAAAATGAAAAATCAGCAAGACACAAGCACCCCAAAGTTTAGGGCTGCTCTGTTGACAAGGACCTCCACTTCATTCCACCTTAAATATCCCAGGAAAGAGAAAAATGGGTAAAGAAGTTGTGGTCCTTATGTACAATGGAATATCACTCAGCCATGAAATCGATGTCATAAGGCTAGTAGCAGCATGATGAGTGGATTTAGGTACGACGATTCTAAGTGAAATAAGTCACACAGAAAAGGACACTTCTCATAAGGTATCACTTATAGAGGGAATGTAAAAACTGTTACACTTGAACTGAATTACAAAACAGAACAGAGTCACACATGCAGAAAACACACTATGGCTGCTTATCGGGAAAGGTGAGGTGGGGTGATACATAAAACAAGGGTTTCAAATTAGCTCAGATACCGTTCCATAAACCCAATATGTAATAGACAAGACCTACTCCTTGCTCAGAGAACTGGACTCAACACGCCCTATTCACCGCACAAGAATATATCTGACTAGTAATAATCTTAAAACCTATTTATTGATATCTCTCTGTTAGTGTGTCAAGTGGGTGTAAAGCGGCATAAACACAGCAGTGAAAAGCAGCTAAACCCCATTATAAAAATAAATTACTTTGAAAAACCAATGAAACAAAGACAGTGAAAGAGAGAGAAATACTTACACAATGCGTTCAGGGGCTGTGATGCAACTTGGATTGACCATATGTAGACCCACAGCTGGATGAGACATAAGGGTGGACACTCTTGGGGCTGAGAGGTTTGTTGAGGTTGGGTGAGCAAACGCAGACCCCTTAAAGTAATACTGCGTGGTACCCATCGCATGGGTCCCAAATCTCCAGATTCAAGGACATCTTCCTACATCGAAAACATGCATGAGAAAACAAAATGATGGTACACCGTGTGATGGGGAAAGGTTTCTAAAACGCACATCATTTCTCTTCTCCTTGTGCCCGGGTTCGCCATTCCAGCCGCTTTACTAACAATCTCCCTACTTGGAGCATCAGCACCTTTAACCTCCTGTTCCGTACAGGTTGCAATTTGTCCTGAGGATGAACGGGTAGACGGGGAACCAGTGAGAGACTAGCTCTTGGTGTTGGGAAAGGCACAGGTCACTCTATCTTCCCATCAGGAAGAAGAATTAACCACAGGCTCATCATCCCCCCCGGAACCAGAACAGGGCCTGAAGCCATCCAGCGCTTTTGCGGCCAGCTCCCAAAAAAGCGAGTTGTAAAATGGAGCTTCAGGGCACTGCAATTCACAAACCTGCAGAGTTATAAATGATAACTCTCGTCCACAAATATATTGAGGGAAGGCAAAGAAGAGGATTTGAAATCAAGGCAGAATTGCAGGAAACAGATTTCAGGAGGTAGATTCGAATCGCCTTTAAAGCACATGAAAAGCGGCAAAACGTTGACAATGATGCCCTTGGCCAAAAAGGGCGTATGCGTTTTTTCCTGAATATATTCAGGAAAAAATGCATACGCCCTTTTTGGCCAACCAAGCAACCTGGAAAGGCAAATCAGCGCTACAAAGAAGACTCGCTACCCATCGGTCAAAAGGGCCATGCTGAAAAAAGTCTCAAAACCAGAAATGCGGGACAGGCCATGGAGAAATGGGAGCCTTGCTACACTGATGGGCGGGATGTAAATTGCCAACAGCCACTCTGGAGAAGTGTACGGTGTGTCTTGAAACATCTAAAAAACACAGCTTAGAGAGCATAGGGCACTTCCACTCATGGGGGTATAAATTGGGAAAATGAAAAATCAGCAAGACACAAGCACCCCAAAGTTTAGGGCTGCTCTGTTGACAAGGACCTCCACTTCATTCCACCTTAAATATCCCAGGAAAGAGAAAAATGGGTAAAGAAGTTGTGGTCCTTATGTACAATGGAATATCACTCAGCCATGAAATCGATGTCATAAGGCTAGTAGCAGCATGATGAGTGGATTTAGGTACGACGATTCTAAGTGAAATAAGTCACACAGAAAAGGACACTTCTCATAAGGTATCACTTATAGAGGGAATGTAAAAACTGTTACACTTGAACTGAATTACAAAACAGAACAGAGTCACACATGCAGAAAACACACTATGGCTGCTTATCGGGAAAGGTGAGGTGGGGTGATACATAAAACAAGGGTTTCAAATTAGCTCAGATACCGTTCCATAAACCCAATATGTAATAGACAAGACCTACTCCTTGCTCAGAGAACTGGACTCAACACGCCCTATTCACCGCACAAGAATATATCTGACTAGTAATAATCTTAAAACCTATGTATTGATATCTCTCTGTTAGTGTGTCAAGTGGGTGTAAAGCGGCATAAACACAGCAGTGAAAAGCAGCTAAACCCCATTATAAAAATAAATTACTTTGAAAAACCAATGAAACAAAGACAGTGAAAGAGAGAGAAATACTTACACAATGCGTTCAGGGGCTGTGATGCAACCTGGATTGACCATATCTAGACCCACAGCTGGATGAGACATAAGGGTGGACACTCTTGGGGCTGAGAGGTTTGTTGAGGTTGGGTGAGCAAACGCAGACCCTTTAAAGTAATACTGCGTGGTACCCATCGCATGGGTCCCAAATCTCCAGATTCAAGGACATCTTCCTACATCGAAAACATGCATGAGAAAACAAAATGATGGTACACCGTGTGATGGGGAAAGGTTTCTAAAACGCACATCATTTCTCTTCTCCTTGTGCCCGGGTTCGCCATTCCAGCCGCTTTACTAACAATCTCCCTACTTGGAGCATCAGCACCTTTAACCTCCTGTTCCGTACAGGTTGCAATTTGTCCTGAGGATGAACGGGTAGACGGGGAACCAGTGAGAGACTAGCTCTTGGTGTTGGGACAGGCACAGGTCACTCTATCTTCCCATCAGGAAGAAGAATTAACCACAGGCTCATCATCCCCCCCGGAACCAGAACAGGGCCTGAAGCCATCCAGCGCTTTTGCGGCCAGCTCCCAAAAAAGCGAGTTGTAAAATGGAGCTTCAGGGCACTGCAATTCACAAACCTGCAGAGTTATAAATGATAACTCTCGTCCACAAATATATTGAGGGAAGGCAAAGAAGAGGATTTGAAATCAAGGCAGAATTGCAGGAAACAGATTTCAGGAGGTAGATTCGAATCGCCTTTAAAGCACATGAAAAGCGGCAAAACGTTGACAATGATGCCCTTGGCCAAAAAGGGCGTATGCGTTTTTTCCTGAATATATTCAGGAAAAAATGCATACGCCCTTTTTGGCCAACCAAGCAACCTGGAAAGGCAAATCAGCGCTACAAAGAAGACTCGCTACCCATCGGTCAAAAGGGCCATGCTGAAAAAAGTCTCAAAACCAGAAATGCGGGACAGGCCATGGAGAAATGGGAGCCTTGCTACACTGATGGGCAGGATGTAAATTGCCAACAGCCACTCTGGAGAAGTGTACGGTGTGTCTTGAAACATCTAAAAAACACAGCTTAGAGAGCATAGGGCACTTCCACTCATGGGGGTATAAATTGGGAAAATGAAAAATCAGCAAGACACAAGCACCCCAAAGTTTAGGGCTGCTCTGTTGACAAGGACCTCCACTTCATTCCACCTTAAATATCCCAGGAAAGAGAAAAATGGGTAAAGAAGTTGTGGTCCTTATGTACAATGGAATATCACTCAGCCATGAAATCGATGTCATAAGGCTAGTAGTAGCATGATGAGTGGATTTAGGTTCGACGATTCTAAGTGAAATAAGTCACACAGAAAAGGACACTTCTCATAAGGTATCACTTATAGAGGGAATGTAAAAACCGTTACACTTGAACTGAATTACAAAACAGAACAGAGTCACACATGCAGAAAACACACTATGGCTGCTTAACGGGAAAGGTGAGGTGGGGTGATACATAAAACAAGCGTTTCAAATTAGCTCAGATACCGTTCCATAAACCCAATATGTAATAGACAAGACCTACTCCTTGCTCAGAGAACTGGACTCAACACGCCCTATTCACCGCACAAGAATATATCTGACTAGTAATAATCTTAAAACCTATGTATTGATATCTCTCTGTTAGTGTGTCAAGTGGGTGTAAAGCGGCATAAACACAGCAGTGAAAAGCAGCTAAACTCCAGTATAAAAATAAATTACTTCGAAAAACCCATGAAACAAAGACAGTGAAAGAGAGAGAAATTCTTACACAATGCGTTCAGGGGCTGTGATGCAACCTGGATTGACCATATCTAGACCCACAGCTGGATGAGACATAAGGGTGGACACTCTTGGGGCTGAGAGGTTTGGTGAGGTTGGGTGAGCAAACGCAGACCCTTTAAAGTAATACTGCGTGGTACCCATCGCATGGGTCCCAAATCTCCAGGTTCAAGGACATCTTCCTACATCGAAATCATGCATGAGAAAACAAAATGATGGTACACCATGTGATGGGGAAAGGTTTCTAAAACGCACCTCATTTCTCTTCTCCTTGTGCCCGGGGTCGCCATTCCAGCCGCTTTACTAACAATCTCCCTACTTGGAGCATCAGCACCTTTAACCTCCTGTTCCGTACAGGTTGCAATTTGTCCTGAGGATGAACGGGTAGACGGGGAACCAGTGAGAGACTAGCTCTTGGTGTTGGGACAGGCACAGGTCACTCTATCTTCCCATCAGGAAGAAGAATTAACCACAGGCTCATCCACCCCCCGGGAACCAGAACAGGGCCTGAAGCCATCCTGCGCTTTTGCGGCCAGCTCCCAAAAAAGCGAGTTGTAAAATGGAGCTTCAGGGCACTGCAATTCACAAACCTGCAGAGTTATAAATCATAACTCTGGTCCACAAATATATTGAGGGAAGGCAAAGAAGAGGATTTGAAATCAAGGCAGATTTGCAGGAAACAGATTCCAGGAGGTAGATTCGAATCGCCTTTAAAGCACATGAAAAGCGGCAAAACGTTGACAATGATGCCCTTGGCCAAAAAGGGCGTATGCGTTTTTTCCTGAATATATTCAGGAAAAAACGCATACGCCCTTTTTGGCCAACCAAGCAACCTGGAAAGGCAAATCAGGGCTACAAAGAAGACTCGCTACCCATCGGTCAAAAGGGCCATGCTGAAAAAAGTCTCAAAACCAGAAATGCAGGACAGGCCATGGAGAAATGGGAGCCTTGCTACACTGATGGGCGGGATGTAAATTGCCAACAGCCACTCTGGAGAAGTGTACGGTGTGTCCTGAAACATCTAAAAAACACAGCTTAGAGAGCATAGGGCACTTCCACTCATGGGGGTATAAATTGGGAAAATGAAAAATCAGCAAGACACAAGCACCCCAAAGTTTAGGGCTGCTCTGTTGACAAGGACCTCCACTTCATTCCACCTTCAATATCCCAGGAAAGAGAAAAATGGATAAAGAAGTTGTGGTCCTTATGTACAATGGAATATCACTCAGCCATGAAATCAATGTCATAAGGCTAGTAGCAGCATGATGAGTGGATTTAGGTTCGACGATTCTAAGTGAAATAATTCACACAGAAAAGGACACTTCTCATAAGGTATCACTTATAGAGGGAATGTAAAAACCGTTACACTTGAACTGAATTACAAAACAGAACAGAGTCACACATGCAGAAAACACACTATGGCTACTTAACGGGAAAGGTGAGGTGGGGTGATACATAAAACAAGGGTTTCAAATTAGCTCAGATACCGTTCCATAAACCCAATATGTAATAGACAAGACCTACTCCTTGCTCAGAGAACTGGACTCAACACGCCCTATTCACCGCACAAGAATATATCTGACTAGTAATAATCTTAAAACCTATATATTGATGTCTCTCTGTTAGTGTGTCAAGTGGGTGTAAAGTGGCATAAACACAGCAGTGAAAAGCAGCTAAACCCCAGTATAAAAATAAATTACTTCGAAAAACCCATGAAACAAAGACAGTGAAAGAGAGTGAAATTCTTACACAATGCGTTCAGGGGCTGTGATGCAACCTAGATTGACCATATCTAGACCCACAGCTGGATGAGACATAAGGGTGGACACTCTTGGGGCTGAGAGGTTTGGTGAGGTTGGGTGAGCAAATGCAGACCCTTTAAAGTAATACTGCGTGGTACCCATCGCATGGGTCCCAAATCTCCAGGTTCAAGGACATCTTCCTACATCGAAAACATGCATGAGAAAACAAAAAGATGGTACACCATGTGATGGGGAAAGGTTTCTAAAACGCACCTCATTTCTCTTCTCCTTGTGCCCGGGGTCGCCATTCCAGCCGCTTTACTAACAATCTCCCTACTTGGAGCATCAGCACCTTTAACCTCCTGTTCCGTACAGGTTGCAATTTGTCCTGAGGCTGAACGGGAAGATGGGGAACCAGTGAGAGACTACCTCTTGTTGTTGGGACAGGAACAGGTCACTCTATTTTCCCATCAGGAAGAAGAATTAACCACAGGCTCATCCTCCCCCCCCCCCGGAACCAGAACATGGCCTGAAGCCATCCTGCGCTTTTGCGGCCAGCTCCCAAAAAAGCGAGTTGTAAAATGGAGCTTCAGGGCACTGCAATTCACAAACCTGCAGAGTTATAAATGATAACTCTCGTCCACAAATATATTGAGGGAAGGCAAAGAAGAGGATTTGAAATCAAGGCAGAAATGCAGGAAACAGATTTCAGGAGGTAGATTCGAATCGCCTTTAAAGCACATGAAAAGCGGCAAAACGTTGACAATGATGCCCTTGGCCAAAAAGGGCGTATGCGTTTTTTCCTGAATATATTCAGGAAAAAATGCATACGCCCTTTTTGGCCAACCAAGCAACCTGGAAAGGCAAATCAGGGCAACAAAGAAGACACGCTACCCATCGGTCAAAAGGGCCATGCTGAAAAAAGTCTCAAAACCAGAAATGCAGGACAGGCCATGGAGAAATGGGAGCCTTGCTACACTGATGGGCGCGATGTAAATTGCCAACAGCCACTCTGGAGGAGTGTACGGTGTGTCCTGAAACATCTAAAAAACACAGCTTAGAGAGCATAGGGCACTTCCACTCATGGGGGTATAAATTGGGAAAATGAAAAATCAGCAAGACACAAACACCCCAAAGTTTAGGGCTGCTCTGTTGACAAGGACCTCCACTTCATTCCACCTTCAATATCCCAGGAAAGAGAAAAATGGATAAAGAAGTTGTGGTCCTTATGTACAATGGAATATCACTCAGCCATGAAATCAATGTCATAAGGCTAGTAGCAGCATGATGAGTGGATTTAGGTACGACGATTCTAAGTGAAATAAGTCACACAGAAAAGGACACTTCTCATAAGGTATCACTTATAGAGGGAATGTAAAAAGCGTTACACTTGAACTGAATTACAAAACAGAACAGAGTCACACATGCAGAAAACACACTATGGCTGCTTAACGGGAAAGGTGAGGTGGCGTGATACATAAAACAAGGGTTTCAAATTAGCTCAGATACCGTTCCATAAACCCAATATGTAATAGACAAGACCTACTCCTTGCTCAGAGAACTAGACTCAACAGGCCCTATTCACTGCACAAGAATATATCTGACTAGTAATAATCTTAAAACCTATGTATTGATATCTCTCTGTTAGTGTGTCAAGTGGGTGTAAAGCGCCATAAACACAGCAGTGAAAAGCAGCTAAACCCCAGTATAAAAATAAATTACTTCGAAAAACCCATGAAACAAAGACAGTGAAAGAGAGAGAAATTCTTACACAATGCGTTCAGGGGCTGTGATGCAACCTAGATTGACCATATCTAGACCCACAGCTGGATGAGACATAAGGGTGGACACTCTTGGGGCTGAGAGGTTTGGTGAGGTTGGGTGAGCAAACGCAGACCCTTTAAAGTAATACTGCGTGGTACCCATCGCATGGGTCCCAAATCTCCAGGTTCAAGGACATCTTCCTACATCGAAAACATGCATGAGAAAACAAAAAGATGGTACACCATGTGATGGGGAAAGGTTTCTAAAACGCACCTCATTTCTCTTCTCCTTGTGCCCGGGTTCGCCATTCCAGCCGCTTTACTAACAATCTCCCTACTTGGAGCATCAGCACCTTTAACCTCCTGTTCCGTACAGGTTGCAATTTGTCCTGAGGATGAACGGGTAGACGGGGAACCAGTGAGAGACTAGCTCTTGTTGTTGGCACAGGCACAGGTCACTCTATTTTCCCATCAGGAAGAAGAATTAACCACAGGCTCATCATCCCCCCCGGAACCAGAACAGGGCCTGAAGCCATCCAGCGCTTTTGCGGCCAGCTCCCAAAAAAGCGAGTTGTAAAATGGAGCTTCAGGGCACTGCAATTCACAAACCTGCAGAGTTATAAATGATAACTCTCGTCCACAAATATATTGAGGGAAGGCAAAGAAGAGGATTTGAAATCAAGGCAGAATTGCAGGAAACAGATTTCAGGAGGTAGATTCGAATCGCCTTTAAAGCACATGAAAAGCGGCAAAACGTTGACAATGATGCCCTTGGCCAAAAAGGGCGTATGCGTTTTTTCCTGAATATATTCAGGAAAAAATGCATACGCCCTTTTTGGCCAACCAAGCAACCTGGAAAGGCAAATCAGCGCTACAAAGAAGACTCGCTACCCATCGGTCAAAAGGGCCATGCTGAAAAAAGTCTCAAAACCAGAAATGCGGGACAGGCCATGGAGAAATGGGAGCCTTGCTACACTGATGGGCGGGATGTAAATTGCCAACAGCCACTCTGGAGAAGTGTACGGTGTGTCTTGAAACATCTAAAAAACACAGCTTAGAGAGCATAGGGCACTTCCACTCATGGGGGTATAAATTGGGAAAATGAAAAATCAGCAAGACACAAGCACCCCAAAGTTTAGGGCTGCTCTGTTGACAAGGACCTCCACTTCATTCCACCTTAAATATCCCAGGAAAGAGAAAAATGGGTAAAGAAGTTGTGGTCCTTATGTACAATGGAATATCACTCAGCCATGAAATCGATGTCATAAAGCTACTAGCAGCATGATGAGTGGATTTAGGTACGACGATTCTAAGTGAAATAAGTCACACAGAAAAGGACACTTCTCATAAGGTATCACTTATAGAGGGAATGTAAAAACTGTTACACTTGAACTGAATTACAAAACAGAACAGAGTCACACATGCAGAAAACACACTATGGCTGCTTATCGGGAAAGGTGAGGTGGGGTGATACATAAAACAAGGGTTTCAAATTAGCTCAGATACCGTTCCATAAACCCAATATGTAATAGACAAGACCTACTCCTTGCTCAGAGAACTGGACTCAACACGCCCTATTCACCGCACAAGAATATATCTGACTAGTAATAATCTTAAAACCTATTTATTGATATCTCTCTGTTAGTGTGTCAAGTGGGTGTAAAGCGGCATAAACACAGCAGTGAAAAGCAGCTAAACCCCATTATAAAAATAAATTACTTTGAAAAACCAATGAAACAAAGACAGTGAAAGAGAGAGAAATACTTACACAATGCGTTCAGGGGCTGTGATGCAACTTGGATTGACCATATGTAGACCCACAGCTGGATGAGACATAAGGGTGGACACTCTTGGGGCTGAGAGGTTTGTTGAGGTTGGGTGAGCAAACGCAGACCCCTTAAAGTAATACTGCGTGGTACCCATCGCATGGGTCCCAAATCTCCAGATTCAAGGACATCTTCCTACATCGAAAACATGCATGAGAAAACAAAATGATGGTACACCGTGTGATGGGGAAAGGTTTCTAAAACGCACATCATTTCTCTTCTCCTTGTGCCCGGGTTCGCCATTCCAGCCGCTTTACTAAAAATCTCCCTACTTGGAGCATCAGCACCTTTAACCTCCTGTTCCGTACAGGTTGCAATTTGTCCTGAGGATGAACGGGTAGACGGGGAACCAGTGAGAGACTAGCTCTTGGTGTTGGGAAAGGCACAGGTCACTCTATCTTCCCATCAGGAAGAAGAATTAACCACAGGCTCATCATCCCCCCCGGAACCAGAACAGGGCCTGAAGCCATCCAGCGCTTTTGCGGCCAGCTCCCAAAAAAGCGAGTTGTAAAATGGAGCTTCAGGGCACTGCAATTCACAAACCTGCAGAGTTATAAATGATAACTCTCGTCCACAAATATATTGAGGGAAGGCAAAGAAGAGGATTTGAAATCAAGGCAGAATTGCAGGAAACAGATTTCAGGAGGTAGATTCGAATCGCCTTTAAAGCACATGAAAAGCGGCAAAACGTTGACAATGATGCCCTTGGCCAAAAAGGGCGTATGCGTTTTTTCCTGAATATATTCAGGAAAAAATGCATACGCCCTTTTTGGCCAACCAAGCAACCTGGAAAGGCAAATCAGCGCTACAAAGAAGACTCGCTACCCATCGGTCAAAAGGGCCATGCTGAAAAAAGTCTCAAAACCAGAAATGCGGGTCAGGCCATGGAGAAATGGGAGCCTTGCTACACTGATGGGCGGGATGTAAATTGCCAACAGCCACTCTGGAGAAGTGTACGGTGTGTCTTGAAACATCTAAAAAACACAGCTTAGAGAGCATAGGGCACTTCCACTCATGGGGGTATAAATTGGGAAAATGAAAAATCAGCAAGACACAAGCACCCCAAAGTTTAGGGCTGCTCTGTTGACAAGGACCTCCACTTCATTCCACCTTAAATATCCCAGGAAAGAGAAAAATGGGTAAAGAAGTTGTGGTCCTTATGTACAATGGAATATCACTCAGCCATGAAATCGATGTCATAAGGCTAGTAGCAGCATGATGAGTGGATTTAGGTACGACGATTCTAAGTGAAATAAGTCACACAGAAAAGGACACTTCTCATAAGGTATCACTTATAGAGGGAATGTAAAAACTGTTACACTTGAACTGAATTACAAAACAGAACAGAGTCACACATGCAGAAAACACACTATGGCTGCTTATCGGGAAAGGTGAGGTGGGGTGATACATAAAACAAGGGTTTCAAATTAGCTCAGATACCGTTCCATAAACCCAATATGTAATAGACAAGACCTACTCCTTGCTCAGAGAACTGGACTCAACACGCCCTATTCACCGCACAAGAATATATCTGACTAGTAATAATCTTAAAACCTATGTATTGATATCTCTCTGTTAGTGTGTCAAGTGGGTGTAAAGCGGCATAAACACAGCAGTGAAAAGCAGCTAAACCCCATTATAAAAATAAATTACTTTGAAAAACCAATGAAACAAAGACAGTGAAAGAGAGAGAAATACTTACACAATGCGTTCAGGGGCTGTGATGCAACCTGGATTGACCATATCTAGACCCACAGCTGGATGAGACATAAGGGTGGACACTCTTGGGGCTGAGAGGTTTGTTGAGGTTGGGTGAGCAAACGCAGACCCTTTAAAGTAATACTGCGTGGTACCCATCGCATGGGTCCCAAATCTCCAGATTCAAGGACATCTTCCTACATCGAAAACATGCATGAGAAAACAAAATGATGGTACACCGTGTGATGGGGAAAGGTTTCTAAAACGCACATCATTTCTCTTCTCCTTGTGCCCGGGTTCGCCATTCCAGCCGCTTTACTAACAATCTCCCTACTTGGAGCATCAGCACCTTTAACCTCCTGTTCCGTACAGGTTGCAATTTGTCCTGAGGATGAACGGGTAGACGGGGAACCAGTGAGAGACTAGCTCTTGGTGTTGGGACAGGCACAGGTCACTCTATCTTCCCATCAGGAAGAAGAATTAACCACAGGCTCATCATCCCCCCCGGAACCAGAACAGGGCCTGAAGCCATCCAGCGCTTTTGCGGCCAGCTCCCAAAAAAGCGAGTTGTAAAATGGAGCTTCAGGGCACTGCAATTCACAAACCTGCAGAGTTATAAATGATAACTCTCGTCCACAAATATATTGAGGGAAGGCAAAGAAGAGGATTTGAAATCAAGGCAGAATTGCAGGAAACAGATTTCAGGAGGTAGATTCGAATCGCCTTTAAAGCACATGAAAAGCGGCAAAACGTTGACAATGATGCCCTTGGCCAAAAAGGGCGTATGCGTTTTTTCCTGAATATATTCAGGAAAAAATGCATACGCCCTTTTTGGCCAACCAAGCAACCTGGAAAGGCAAATCAGCGCTACAAAGAAGACTCGCTACCCATCGGTCAAAAGGGCCATGCTGAAAAAAGTCTCAAAACCAGAAATGCGGGACAGGCCATGGAGAAATGGGAGCCTTGCTACACTGATGGGCAGGATGTAAATTGCCAACAGCCACTCTGGAGAAGTGTACGGTGTGTCTTGAAACATCTAAAAAACACAGCTTAGAGAGCATAGGGCACTTCCACTCATGGGGGTATAAATTGGGAAAATGAAAAATCAGCAAGACACAAGCACCCCAAAGTTTAGGGCTGCTCTGTTGACAAGGACCTCCACTTCATTCCACCTTAAATATCCCAGGAAAGAGAAAAATGGGTAAAGAAGTTGTGGTCCTTATGTACAATGGAATATCACTCAGCCATGAAATCGATGTCATAAGGCTAGTAGTAGCATGATGAGTGGATTTAGGTTCGACGATTCTAAGTGAAATAAGTCACACAGAAAAGGACACTTCTCATAAGGTATCACTTATAGAGGGAATGTAAAAACCGTTACACTTGAACTGAATTACAAAACAGAACAGAGTCACACATGCAGAAAACACACTATGGCTGCTTAACGGGAAAGGTGAGGTGGGGTGATACATAAAACAAGCGTTTCAAATTAGCTCAGATACCGTTCCATAAACCCAATATGTAATAGACAAGACCTACTCCTTGCTCAGAGAACTGGACTCAACACGCCCTATTCACCGCACAAGAATATATCTGACTAGTAATAATCTTAAAACCTATGTATTGATATCTCTCTGTTAGTGTGTCAAGTGGGTGTAAAGCGGCATAAACACAGCAGTGAAAAGCAGCTAAACTCCAGTATAAAAATAAATTACTTCGAAAAACCCATGAAACAAAGACAGTGAAAGAGAGAGAAATTCTTACACAATGCGTTCAGGGGCTGTGATGCAACCTGGATTGACCATATCTAGACCCACAGCTGGATGAGACATAAGGGTGGACACTCTTGGGGCTGAGAGGTTTGGTGAGGTTGGGTGAGCAAACGCAGACCCTTTAAAGTAATACTGCGTGGTACCCATCGCATGGGTCCCAAATCTCCAGGTTCAAGGACATCTTCCTACATCGAAATCATGCATGAGAAAACAAAATGATGGTACACCATGTGATGGGGAAAGGTTTCTAAAACGCACCTCATTTCTCTTCTCCTTGTGCCCGGGGTCGCCATTCCAGCCGCTTTACTAACAATCTCCCTACTTGGAGCATCAGCACCTTTAACCTCCTGTTCCGTACAGGTTGCAATTTGTCCTGAGGATGAACGGGTAGACGGGGAACCAGTGAGAGACTAGCTCTTGGTGTTGGGACAGGCACAGGTCACTCTATCTTCCCATCAGGAAGAAGAATTAACCACAGGCTCATCCACCCCCCGGGAACCAGAACAGGGCCTGAAGCCATCCTGCGCTTTTGCGGCCAGCTCCCAAAAAAGCGAGTTGTAAAATGGAGCTTCAGGGCACTGCAATTCACAAACCTGCAGAGTTATAAATCATAACTCTGGTCCACAAATATATTGAGGGAAGGCAAAGAAGAGGATTTGAAATCAAGGCAGATTTGCAGGAAACAGATTCCAGGAGGTAGATTCGAATCGCCTTTAAAGCACATGAAAAGCGGCAAAACGTTGACAATGATGCCCTTGGCCAAAAAGGGCGTATGCGTTTTTTCCTGAATATATTCAGGAAAAAACGCATACGCCCTTTTTGGCCAACCAAGCAACCTGGAAAGGCAAATCAGGGCTACAAAGAAGACTCGCTACCCATCGGTCAAAAGGGCCATGCTGAAAAAAGTCTCAAAACCAGAAATGCAGGACAGGCCATGGAGAAATGGGAGCCTTGCTACACTGATGGGCGGGATGTAAATTGCCAACAGCCACTCTGGAGAAGTGTACGGTGTGTCCTGAAACATCTAAAAAACACAGCTTAGAGAGCATAGGGCACTTCCACTCATGGGGGTATAAATTGGGAAAATGAAAAATCAGCAAGACACAAGCACCCCAAAGTTTAGGGCTGCTCTGTTGACAAGGACCTCCACTTCATTCCACCTTCAATATCCCAGGAAAGAGAAAAATGGATAAAGAAGTTGTGGTCCTTATGTACAATGGAATATCACTCAGCCATGAAATCAATGTCATAAGGCTAGTAGCAGCATGATGAGTGGATTTAGGTTCGACGATTCTAAGTGAAATAATTCACACAGAAAAGGACACTTCTCATAAGATATCACTTATAGAGGGAATGTAAAAACCGTTACACTTGAACTGAATTACAAAACAGAACAGAGTCACACATGCAGAAAACACACTATGGCTACTTAACGGGAAAGGTGAGGTGGGGTGATACATAAAACAAGGGTTACAAATTAGCTCAGATACCGTTCCATAAACCCAATATGTAATAGACAAGACCTACTCCTTGCTCAGAGAACTGGACTCAACACGCCCTATTCACCGCACAAGAATATATCTGACTAGTAATAATCTTAAAACCTATGTATTGATGTCTCTCTGTTAGTGTGTCAAGTGGGTGTAAAGTGGCATAAACACAGCAGTGAAAAGCAGCTAAACCCCAGTATAAAAATAAATTACTTCGAAAAACCCATGAAACAAAGACAGTGAAAGAGAGTGAAATTCTTACACAATGCGTTCAGGGGCTGTGATGCAACCTAGATTGACCATATCTAGACCCACAGCTGGATGAGACATAAGGGTGGACACTCTTGGGGCTGAGAGGTTTGGTGAGGTTGGGTGAGCAAACGCAGACCCTTTAAAGTAATACTGCGTGGTACCCATCGCATGGGTCCCAAATCTCCAGGTTCAAGGACATCTTCCTACATCGAAAACATGCATGAGAAAACAAAAAGATGGTACACCATGTGATGGGGAAAGGTTTCTAAAACGCACCTCATTTCTCTTCTCCTTGTGCCCGGGGTCGCCATTCCAGCCGCTTTACTAACAATCTCCCTACTTGGAGCATCAGCACCTTTAACCTCCTGTTCCGTACAGGTTGCAATTTGTCCTGAGGCTGAACGGGAAGATGGGGAACCAGTGAGAGACTACCTCTTGTTGTTGGGACAGGAACAGGTCACTCTATTTTCCCATCAGGAAGAAGAATTAACCACAGGCTCATCCTCCCCCCGCCCCCGGAACCAGAACATGGCCTGAAGCCATCCTGCGCTTTTGCGGCCAGCTCCCAAAAAAGCGAGTTGTAAAATGGAGCTTCAGGGCACTGCAATTCACAAACCTGCAGAGTTATAAATGATAACTCTCGTCCACAAATATATTGAGGGAAGGCAAAGAAGAGGATTTGAAATCAAGGCAGAATTGCAGGAAACAGATTTCAGGAGGTAGATTCGAATCGCCTTTAAAGCACATGAAAAGCGGCAAAACGCTGACAATGATGCCCTTGGCCAAAAAGGGCGTATGCGTTTTTTCCTGAATATATTCAGGAAAAAACGCATACGCCCTTTCTGGCCCACCAAGCAACCTGGAAAGGCAAATCAGCACTACAAAGAAGACTCGCTACCCATCGGTCAAAAGGGCCATGCTGAAAAAAGTGTCAAAACCAGAAATGCAGGACAGGCCATGGAGAAATGGGAGCCTTGCTACACTGATGGGCAGGATGTAAATTGCCAACAGCCACTCTGGAGAAGTGTACGGTGTGTCCTGAAACATCTAAAAAACACAGCTTAGAGAGCATAGGGCACTTCCACTCATGGGGGTATAAATTGGGAAAATGAAAAATCAGCAAGACACAAGCACCCCAAAGTTTAGGGCTGCTCTGTTGACAAGGACCTCCACTTCATTCCACCTTCAATATCCCAGGAAAGAGAAAAATGGATACAGAAGTTGTGGTCCTTATGTACAATGGAATATCACTCAGCCATGAAATCAATCTCATAAGGCTAGTAGCAGCATGATGAGTGGATTTAGGTACGACGATTCTAAGTGAAATAAGTCACACAGAAAAGGACACTTCTCATAAGGTATCACTTATAGAGGAAATGTAAAAACCGTTACACTTGAACTGAATTACAAAACAGAACAGAGTCACACATGCAGAAAACACACTATGGCTGCTTAAAGGGAAAGGTGAGGTGGGGTGATACATAAAACAAGGGTTTCAAATTAGCTCAGATACCGTTCCATAAACCCAATATGTAATAGACAAGACCTACTCCTTGCTCAGAGAACTGGACTCAACACGCCCTATTCACCGCACAAGAATATATCTGACTAGTAATAATCTTCAAACCTATGTATTGATATCTCTCTGTTAGTGTGTCAAGTGGGTGTAAAGCGGCATAAACACAGCAGTGAAAAGCAGCTAAACCCCATTGTAAAAATAAATTACTTTGAAAAACCAATGAAACAAAGACAGTGAAAGAGAGAGAAATACTTACACAATGCGTTCAGGGGCTGTGATGCAACCTGGATTGACCATATCTAGACCCACAGCTGGATGAGACATAAGGGTGGACACTCTTGGGGCTGAGAGGTTTGGTGAGGTTGGGTGAGCAAACGCAGACCCTTTAAAGTAATACTGCGTGGTACCCATCGCATGGGTCCCAAATCTCCAGGTTCAAGGACATCTTCCTACATCGAAAACATGCATGAGAAAACAAAATGATGGTACACCATGTGATGGGGAAAGGTTTCTAAAACGCACCTCATTTCTCTTCTCCTTGTGCCCGGGTTGGCCATTCCAGCCGCTTTACTAACAATATCCCTACTTGGAGCATCAGCACCTTTAACCTCCTGTTCCGTACAGGTTGCAATTTGTCCTGAGGATGAACGGGTAGACGGGGAACCAGTGAGAGACTAGCTCTTGGTGTTGGGACAGGCACAGGTCACTCTATCTTCCCATCAGGAAGAAGAATTAACCACAGGCTCATCCACCCCCCGGGAACCAGAACAGGGCCTGAAGCCATCCTGCGCTTTTGCGGCCAGCTCCCAAAAAAGCGAGTTGTAAAATGGAGCTTCAGGGCACTGCAATTCACAAACCTGCAGAGTTATAAATCATAACTCTGGTCCACAAATATATTGAGGGAAGGCAAAGAAGAGGATTTGAAATCAAGGCAGATTTGCAGGAAACAGATTCCAGGAGGTAGATTCGAATCGCCTTTAAAGCACATGAAAAGCGGCAAAACGTTGACAATGATGCCCTTGGCCAAAAAGGGCGTATGCGTTTTTTCCTGAATATATTCAGGAAAAAACGCATACGCCCTTTTTGGCCAACCAAGCAACCTGGAAAGGCAAATCAGGGCTACAAAGAAGACTCGCTACCCATCGGTCAAAAGGGCCATGCTGAAAAAAGTCTCAAAACCAGAAATGCAGGACAGGCCATGGAGAAATGGGAGCCTTGCTACACTGATGGGCGGGATGTAAATTGTCAACAGCCACTCTGGAGAAGTGTACGGTGTGTCCTGAAACATCTAAAAAACACAGCTTAGAGAGCATAGGGCACTTCCACTCATGGGGGTATAAATTGGGAAAATGAAAAATCAGCAAGACACAAGCACCCCAAAGTTTAGGGCTGCTCTGTTGACAAGGACCTCCACTTCATTCCACCTTCAATATCCCAGGAAAGAAAAAAATGGATACAGAAGTTGTGGTCCTTATGTACAATGGAATATCACTCAGCCATGAAATCAATCTCATAAGGCTAGTAGCAGCATGATGAGTGGATTTAGGTACGACGTTTCTAAGTGAAATAAGTCACACAGAAAAGGACACTTCTCATAAGGTATCACTTATAGAGGGAATGTAAAAACTGTTACACTTGAACTGAATTACAAAACAGAACAGAGTCACACATGCAGAAAACACACTATGGCTGCTTATCGGGAAAGGTGAGGTTGGGTGATACATAAAACAAGGGTTTCAAATTAGCTCAGATACCGTTCCATAAACCCAATATGTAATAGACAAGACCTACTCCTTGCTCAGAGAACTGGACTCAACACGCCCTATTCACCGCACAAGAATATATCTGACTAGTAATAATCTTAAAACCTATGTATTGATATCTCTCTGTTAGTGTGTCAAGTGGGTGTAAAGTGGCATAAACACAGCAGTGAAAAGCAGCTAAACCCCATTGTAAAAATAAATTACTTTGAAAAACCAATGAAACAAAGACAGTGAAAGAGAGAGAAATACTTACACAATGCGTTCAGGGGCTGTGATGCAACCTGGATTGACCATATCTAGACCCACAGCTGGATGAGACATAAGGGTGGACACTCTTGGGGCTGAGAGCTTTGGTGAGGTTGGGTGAGCAAACGCAGACCCTTTAAAGTAATACTGCGTGGTACCCATCGCATGGGTCCCAAATCTCCAGGTTCAAGGACATCTTCCTACATCGAAAACATGCATGAGAAAACAAAATGATGGTACACCATGTGATGGGGAAAGGTTTCTAAAACGCACCTCATTTCTCTTCTCCTTGTGCCCGGGTTGGCCATTCCAGCCGCTTTACTAACAATCTCCCTACTTGGAGCATCAGCACCTTTAACCTCCTGTTCCGTACAGGTTGCAATTTGTCCTGAGGATGAACGGGTAGACGGGGAACCAGTGAGAGACTAGCTCTTGGTGTTGGGACAGGCACAGGTCACTCTATCTTCCCATCAGGAAGAAGAATTAACCAAAGGCTCATCCACCCCCCGGGAACCAGAACAGGGCCTGAAGCCATCCTGCGCTTTTGCGGCCAGCTCCCAAAAAAGCGAGTTGTAAAATGGAGCTTCAGGGCACTGCAATTCACAAACCTGCAGAGTTATAAATCATAACTCTGGTCCACAAATATATTGAGGGAAGGCAAAGAAGAGGATTTGAAATCAAGGCAGATTTGCAGGAAACAGATTCCAGGAGGTAGATTCGAATCGCCTTTAAAGCACATGAAAAGCGGCAAAACGTTGACAATGATGCCCTTGGCCAAAAAGGGCGTATGCGTTTTTTCCTGAATATATTCAGGAAAAAACGCATACGCCCTTTTTGGCCAACCAAGCAACCTGGAAAGGCAAATCAGGGCTACAAAGAAGACTCGCTACCCATCGGTCAAAAGGGCCATGCTGAAAAAAGTCTCAAAACCAGAAATGCAGGACAGGCCATGGAGAAATGGGAGCCTTGCTACACTGATGGGCGGGATGTAAATTGCCAACAGCCACTCTGGAGAAGTGTACGGTGTGTCCTGAAACATCTAAAAAACACAGCTTAGAGAGCATAGGGCACTTCCACTCATGGGGGTATAAATTGGGAAAATGAAAAATCAGCAAGACACAAGCACCCCAAAGTTTAGGGCTGCTCTGTTGACAAGGACCTCCACTTCATTCCACCTTCAATATCCCAGGAAAGAGAAAAATGGATAAAGAAGTTGTGGTCCTTATGTACAATGGAATATCACTCAGCCATGAAATCAATGTCATAAGGCTAGTAGCAGCATGATGAGTGGATTTAGGTTCGACGATTCTAAGTGAAATAATTCACACAGAAAAGGACACTTCTCATAAGGTATCACTTATAGAGGGAATGTAAAAACCGTTACACTTGAACTGAATTACAAAACAGAACAGAGTCACACATGCAGAAAACACACTATGGCTACTTAACGGGAAAGGTGAGGTGGGGTGATACATAAAACAAGGGTTTCAAATTAGCTCAGATACCGTTCCATAAACCCAATATGTAATAGACAAGACCTACTCCTTGCTCAGAGAACTGGACTCAACACGCCCTATTCACCGCACAAGAATATATCTGACTAGTAATAATCTTAAAACCTATATATTGATGTCTCTCTGTTAGTGTGTCAAGTGGGTGTAAAGTGGCATAAACACAGCAGTGAAAAGCAGCTAAACCCCAGTATAAAAATAAATTACTTCGAAAAACCCATGAAACAAAGACAGTGAAAGAGAGTGAAATTCTTACACAATGCGTTCAGGGGCTGTGATGCAACCTAGATTGACCATATCTAGACCCACAGCTGGATGAGACATAAGGGTGGACACTCTTGGGGCTGAGAGGTTTGGTGAGGTTGGGTGAGCAAATGCAGACCCTTTAAAGTAATACTGCGTGGTACCCATCGCATGGGTCCCAAATCTCCAGGTTCAAGGACATCTTCCTACATCGAAAACATGCATGAGAAAACAAAAAGATGGTACACCATGTGATGGGGAAAGGTTTCTAAAACGCACCTCATTTCTCTTCTCCTTGTGCCCGGGGTCGCCATTCCAGCCGCTTTACTAACAATCTCCCTACTTGGAGCATCAGCACCTTTAACCTCCTGTTCCGTACAGGTTGCAATTTGTCCTGAGGCTGAACGGGAAGATGGGGAACCAGTGAGAGACTACCTCTTGTTGTTGGGACAGGAACAGGTCACTCTATTTTCCCATCAGGAAGAAGAATTAACCACAGGCTCATCCTCCCCCCCCCCCGGAACCAGAACATGGCCTGAAGCCATCCTGCGCTTTTGCGGCCAGCTCCCAAAAAAGCGAGTTGTAAAATGGAGCTTCAGGGCACTGCAATTCACAAACCTGCAGAGTTATAAATGATAACTCTCGTCCACAAATATATTGAGGGAAGGCAAAGAAGAGGATTTGAAATCAAGGCAGAATTGCAGGAAACAGATTTCAGGAGGTAGATTCGAATCGCCTTTAAAGCACATGAAAAGCGGCAAAACGTTGACAATGATGCCCTTGGCCAAAAAGGGCGTATGCGTTTTTTCCTGAATATATTCAGGAAAAAATGCATACGCCCTTTTTGGCCAACCAAGCAACCTGGAAAGGCAAATCAGGGCAACAAAGAAGACACGCTACCCATCGGTCAAAAGGGCCATGCTGAAAAAAGTCTCAAAACCAGAAATGCAGGACAGGCCATGGAGAAATGGGAGCCTTGCTACACTGATGGGCGCGATGTAAATTGCCAACAGCCACTCTGGAGGAGTGTACGGTGTGTCCTGAAACATCTAAAAAACACAGCTTAGAGAGCATAGGGCACTTCCACTCATGGGGGTATAAATTGGGAAAATGAAAAATCAGCAAGACACAAACACCCCAAAGTTTAGGGCTGCTCTGTTGACAAGGACCTCCACTTCATTCCACCTTCAATATCCCAGGAAAGAGAAAAATGGATAAAGAAGTTGTGGTCCTTATGTACAATGGAATATCACTCAGCCATGAAATCAATGTCATAAGGCTAGTAGCAGCATGATGAGTGGATTTAGGTACGACGATTCTAAGTGAAATAAGTCACACAGAAAAGGACACTTCTCATAAGGTATCACTTATAGAGGGAATGTAAAAAGCGTTACACTTGAACTGAATTACAAAACAGAACAGAGTCACACATGCAGAAAACACACTATGGCTGCTTAACGGGAAAGGTGAGGTGGCGTGATACATAAAACAAGGGTTTCAAATTAGCTCAGATACCGTTCCATAAACCCAATATGTAATAGACAAGACCTACTCCTTGCTCAGAGAACTAGACTCAACAGGCCCTATTCACTGCACAAGAATATATCTGACTAGTAATAATCTTAAAACCTATGTATTGATATCTCTCTGTTAGTGTGTCAAGTGGGTGTAAAGCGCCATAAACACAGCAGTGAAAAGCAGCTAAACCCCAGTATAAAAATAAATTACTTCGAAAAACCCATGAAACAAAGACAGTGAAAGAGAGAGAAATTCTTACACAATGCGTTCAGGGGCTGTGATGCAACCTAGATTGACCATATCTAGACCCACAGCTGGATGAGACATAAGGGTGGACACTCTTGGGGCTGAGAGGTTTGGTGAGGTTGGGTGAGCAAACGCAGACCCTTTAAAGTAATACTGCGTGGTACCCATCGCATGGGTCCCAAATCTCCAGGTTCAAGGACATCTTCCTACATCGAAAACATGCATGAGAAAACAAAAAGATGGTACACCATGTGATGGGGAAAGGTTTCTAAAACGCACCTCATTTCTCTTCTCCTTGTGCCCGGGTTCGCCATTCCAGCCGCTTTACTAACAATCTCCCTACTTGGAGCATCAGCACCTTTAACCTCCTGTTCCGTACAGGTTGCAATTTGTCCTGAGGATGAACGGGTAGACGGGGAACCAGTGAGAGACTAGCTCTTGTTGTTGGCACAGGCACAGGTCACTCTATTTTCCCATCAGGAAGAAGAATTAACCACAGGCTCATCATCCCACCCGGAACCAGAACAGGGCCTGAAGCCATCCAGCGCTTTTGCGGCCAGCTCCCAAAAAAGCGAGTTGTAAAATGGAGCTTCAGGGCACTGCAATTCACAAACCTGCAGAGTTATAAATGATAACTCTCGTCCACAAATATATTGAGGGAAGGCAAAGAAGAGGATTTGAAATCAAAGCAGAATTGCAGGAAACAGATTTCAGGAGGTAGATTCGAATCGCCTTTAAAGCACATGAAAAGCGGCAAAACGTTGACAATGATGCCCTTGGCCAAAAAGGGCGTATGCGTTTTTTCCTGAATATATTCAGGAAAAAACGCATACGCCCTTTTTGGCCCACCAAGCAACCTGGAAAGGCAAATCAGCACTACAAAGAAGACTCGCTACCCATCGGTCAAAAGGGCCATGCTGAAAAAAGTCTCAAAACCAGAAATGCAGGACAGGCCATGGAGAAATGGGAGCCTTGCTACACTGATGGGCGGGATGTAAATTGCCAACAGCCACTCTGGAGAAGTGTACGGTGTGTCCTGAAACATCTAAAAAACACAGCTTAGAGAGCATAGGGCACTTCCACTCATGGGGGTATAAATTGGGAAAATGAAAAATCAGCAAGACACAAGCACCCCAAAGTTGAGGGCTGCTCTGTTGACAAGGACCTCCACTTCATTCCACCTTCAATATCCCAGGAAAGAGAAAAATGGATAAAGAAGTTGTGGTCCTTATGTACAATGGAATATCACTCAGCCATGAAATCAATGTCATAAGGCTAGTAGCAGCATGATGAGTGGATTTAGGTTCGACGATTCTAAGTGAAATAATTCACACAGAAAAGGACACTTCTCATAAGGTATCACTTATAGAGGGAATGTAAAAACCGTTACACTTGAACTGAATTACAAAACAGAACAGAGTCACACATGCAGAAAACACACTATGGCTACTTAACGGGAAAGGTGAGGTGGGGTGATACATAAAACAAGGGTTTCAAATTAGCTCAGATACCGTTCCATAAACCCAATATGTAATAGACAAGACCTACTCCTTGCTCAGAGAACTGGACTCAACACGCCCTATTCACCGCACAAGAATATATCTGACTAGTAATAATCTTAAAACCTATATATTGATGTCTCTCTGTTAGTGTGTCAAGTGGGTGTAAAGTGGCATAAACACAGCAGTGAAAAGCAGCTAAACCCCAGTATAAAAATAAATTACTTCGAAAAACCCATGAAACAAAGACAGTGAAAGAGAGTGAAATTCTTACACAATGCGTTCAGGGGCTGTGATGCAACCTAGATTGACCATATCTAGACCCACAGCTGGATGAGACATAAGGGTGGACACTCTTGGGGCTGAGAGGTTTGGTGAGGTTGGGTGAGCAAACGCAGACCCTTTAAAGTAATACTGCGTGGTACCCATCGCATGGGTCCCAAATCTCCAGGTTCAAGGACATCTTCCTACATCGAAAACATGCATGAGAAAACAAAAAGATGGTACACCATGTGATGGGGAAAGGTTTCTAAAACGCACCTCATTTCTCTTCTCCTTGTGCCCGGGGTCGCCATTCCAGCCGCTTTACTAACAATCTCCCTACTTGGAGCATCAGCACCTTTAACCTCCTGTTCCGTACAGGTTGCAATTTGTCCTGAGGCTGAACGGGAAGATGGGGAACCAGTGAGAGACTACCTCTTGTTGTTGGGACAGGAACAGGTCACTCTATTTTCCCATCAGGAAGAAGAATTAACCACAGGCTCATCCTCCCCCCCCCCCCCGGAACCAGAACATGGCCTGAAGCCATCCTGCGCTTTTGCGGCCAGCTCCCAAAAAAGCGAGTTGTAAAATGGAGCTTCAGGGCACTGCAATTCACAAACCTGCAGAGTTATAAATGATAACTCTCGTCCATAAATATATTGAGGGAAGGCAAAGAAGAGGATTTGAAATCAAGGCAGAATTGCAGGAAACAGATTTCAGGAGGTAGATTCGAATCGCCTTTAAAGCACATGAAAAGCGGCAAAACGTTGACAATGATGCCCTTGGCCAAAAAGGGCGTATGCGTTTTTTCCTGAATATATTCAGGAAAAAATGCATACGCCCTTTTTGGCCAACCAAGCAACCTGGAAAGGCAAATCAGGGCAACAAAGAAGACACGCTACCCATCGGTCAAAAGGGCCATGCTGAAAAAAGTCTCAAAACCAGAAATGCAGGACAGGCCATGGAGAAATGGGAGCCTTGCTACACTGATGGGCGCGAAGTAAATTGCCAACAGCCACTCTGGAGGAGTGTACGGTGTGTCCTGAAACATCTAAAAAACACAGCTTAGAGAGCATAGGGCACTTCCACTCATGGGGGTATAAATTGGGAAAATGAAAAATCAGCAAGACACAAACACCCCAAAGTTTAGGGCTGCTCTGTTGACAAGGACCTCCACTTCATTCCACCTTCAATATCCCAGGAAAGAGAAAAATGGATAAAGAAGTTGTGGTCCTTATGTACAATGGAATATCACTCAGCCATGAAATCAATGTCATAAGGCTAGTAGCAGCATGATGAGTGGATTTAGGTACGACGATTCTAAGTGAAATAAGTCACACAGAAAAGGACACTTCTCATAAGGTATCACTTATAGAGGGAATGTAAAAAGCGTTACACTTGAACTGAATTACAAAACAGAACAGAGTCACACATGCAGAAAACACACTATGGCTGCTTAACGGGAAAGGTGAGGTGGCGTGATACATAAAACAAGGATTTCAAATTAGCTCAGATACCGTTCCATAAACCCAATATGTAATAGACAAGACCTACTCCTTGCTCAGAGAACTAGACTCAACAGGCCCTATTCACTGCACAAGAATATATCTGACTAGTAATAATCTTAAAACCTATGTATTGATATCTCTCTGTTAGTGTGTCAAGTGGGTGTAAAGCGGCATAAACACAGCAGTGAAAAGCAGCTAAACCCCAGTATAAAAATAAATTACTTCGAAAAACCCATGAAACAAAGACAGTGAAAGAGAGTGAAATTCTTACACAATGCGTTCAGGGGCTGTGATGCAACCTAGATTGACCATATCTAGACCCACAGCTGGATGAGACATAAGGGTGGACACTCTTGGGGCTGAGAGGTTTGGTGAGGTTGGGTGAGCAAACGCAGACCCTTTAAAGTAATACTGCGTGGTACCCATCGCATGGGTCCCAAATCTCCAGGTTCAAGGACATCTTCCTACATCGAAAACATGCATGAGAAAACAAAAAGATGGTACACCATGTGATGGGGAAAGGTTTCTAAAACGCACCTCATTTCTCTTCTCCTTGTGCCCGGGGTCGCCATTCCAGCCGCTTTACTAACAATCTCCCTACTTGGAGCATCAGCACCTTTAACCTCCTGTTCCGTACAGGTTGCAATTTGTCCTGAGGCTGAACGGGAAGATGGGGAACCAGTGAGAGACTACCTCTTGTTGTTGGGACAGGAACAGGTCACTCTATTTTCCCATCAGGAAGAAGAATTAACCACAGGCTCATCATCCCCCCCGGAACCAGAACAGGGCCTGAAGCCATCCTGCGCTTTTGCGGCCAGCTCCCAAAAAAGCGAGTTGTAAAATGGAGCTTCAGGGCACTGCAATTCACAAACCTGCAGAGTTATAAATGATAACTCTCGTCCACAAATATATTGAGGGAAGGCAAAGAAGAGGATTTGAAATCAAAGCAGAATTGCAGGAAACAGATTTCAGGAGGTAGATTCGAATCGCCTTTAAAGCACATGAAAAGCGGCAAAACGTTGACAATGATGCCCTTGGCCAAAAAGGGCGTATGCGTTTTTTCCTGAATATATTCAGGAAAAAACGCATACGCCCTTTTTGGCCCACCAAGCAACCTGGAAAGGCAAATCAGCACTACAAAGAAGACTCGCTACCCATCGGTCAAAAGGGCCATGCTGAAAAAAGTCTCAAAACCAGAAATGCAGGACAGGCCATGGAGAAATGGGAGCCTTGCTACACTGATGGGCGGGATGTAAATTGCCAACAGCCACTCTGGAGAAGTGTACGGTGTGTCCTGAAACATCTAAAAAACACAGCTTAGAGAGCATAGGGCACTTCCACTCATGGGGGTATAAATTGGGAAAATGAAAAATCAGCAAGACACAAGCACCCCAAAGTTGAGGGCTGCTCTGTTGACAAGGACCTCCACTTCATTCCACCTTCAATATCCCAGGAAAGAGAAAAATGGATAAAGAAGTTGTGGTCCTTATGTACAATGGAATATCACTCAGCCATGAAATCAATGTCATAAGGCTAGTAGCAGCATGATGAGTGGATTTAGGTTCGACGATTCTAAGTGAAATAATTCACACAGAAAAGGACACTTCTCATAAGGTATCACTTATAGAGGGAATGTAAAAACCGTTACACTTGAACTGAATTACAAAACAGAACAGAGTCACACATGCAGAAAACACACTATGGCTACTTAACGGGAAAGGTGAGGTGGGGTGATACATAAAACAAGGGTTTCAAATTAGCTCAGATACCGTTCCATAAACCCAATATGTAATAGACAAGACCTACTCCTTGCTCAGAGAACTGGACTCAACACGCCCTATTCACCGCACAAGAATATATCTGACTAGTAATAATCTTAAAACCTATATATTGATGTCTCTCTGTTAGTGTGTCAAGTGGGTGTAAAGTGGCATAAACACAGCAGTGAAAAGCAGCTAAACCCCAGTATAAAAATAAATTACTTCGAAAAACCCATGAAACAAAGACAGTGAAAGAGAGTGAAATTCTTACACAATGCGTTCAGGGGCTGTGATGCAACCTAGATTGACCATATCTAGACCCACAGCTGGATGAGACATAAGGGTGGACACTCTTGGGGCTGAGAGGTTTGGTGAGGTTGGGTGAGCAAACGCAGACCCTTTAAAGTAATACTGCGTGGTACCCATCGCATGGGTCCCAAATCTCCAGGTTCAAGGACATCTTCCTACATCGAAAACATGCATGAGAAAACAAAAAGATGGTACACCATGTGATGGGGAAAGGTTTCTAAAACGCACCTCATTTCTCTTCTCCTTGTGCCCGGGGTCGCCATTCCAGCCGCTTTACTAACAATCTCCCTACTTGGAGCATCAGCACCTTTAACCTCCTGTTCCGTACAGGTTGCAATTTGTCCTGAGGCTGAACGGGAAGATGGGGAACCAGTGAGAGACTACCTCTTGTTGTTGGGACAGGAACAGGTCACTCTATTTTCCCATCAGGAAGAAGAATTAACCACAGGCTCATCCTCCCCCCCCCCCCCCGGAACCAGAACATGGCCTGAAGCCATCCTGCGCTTTTGCGGCCAGCTCCCAAAAAAGCGAGTTGTAAAATGGAGCTTCAGGGCACTGCAATTCACAAACCTGCAGAGTTATAAATGATAACTCTCGTCCACAAATATATTGAGGGAAGGCAAAGAAGAGGATTTGAAATCAAGGCAGAATTGCAGGAAACAGATTTCAGGAGGTAGATTCGAATCGCCTTTAAAGCACATGAAAAGCGGCAAAACGTTGACAATGATGCCCTTGGCCAAAAAGGGCGTATGCGTTTTTTCCTGAATATATTCAGGAAAAAATGCATACGCCCTTTTTGGCCAACCAAGCAACCTGGAAAGGCAAATCAGGGCAACAAAGAAGACACGCTACCCATCGGTCAAAAGGGCCATGCTGAAAAAAGTCTCAAAACCAGAAATGCAGGACAGGCCATGGAGAAATGGGAGCCTTGCTACACTGATGGGCGCGAAGTAAATTGCCAACAGCCACTCTGGAGGAGTGTACGGTGTGTCCTGAAACATCTAAAAAACACAGCTTAGAGAGCATAGGGCACTTCCACTCATGGGGGTATAAATTGGGAAAATGAAAAATCAGCAAGACACAAACACCCCAAAGTTTAGGGCTGCTCTGTTGACAAGGACCTCCACTTCATTCCACCTTCAATATCCCAGGAAAGAGAAAAATGGATAAAGAAGTTGTGGTCCTTATGTACAATGGAATATCACTCAGCCATGAAATCAATGTCATAAGGCTAGTAGCAGCATGATGAGTGGATTTAGGTACGACGATTCTAAGTGAAATAAGTCACACAGAAAAGGACACTTCTCATAAGGTATCACTTATAGAGGGAATGTAAAAAGCGTTACACTTGAACTGAATTACAAAACAGAACAGAGTCACACATGCAGAAAACACACTATGGCTGCTTAACGGGAAAGGTGAGGTGGCGTGATACATAAAACAAGGGTTTCAAATTAGCTCAGATACCGTTCCATAAACCCAATATGTAATAGACAAGACCTACTCCTTGCTCAGAGAACTAGACTCAACAGGCCCTATTCACTGCACAAGAATATATCTGACTAGTAATAATCTTAAAACCTATGTATTGATATCTCTCTGTTAGTGTGTCAAGTGGGTGTAAAGCGGCATAAACACAGCAGTGAAAAGCAGCTAAACCCCAGTATAAAAATAAATTACTTCGAAAAACCCATGAAACAAAGACAGTGAAAGAGAGTGAAATTCTTACACAATGCGTTCAGGGGCTGTGATGCAACCTAGATTGACCATATCTAGACCCACAGCTGGATGAGACATAAGGGTGGACACTCTTGGGGCTGAGAGGTTTGGTGAGGTTGGGTGAGCAAACGCAGACCCTTTAAAGTAATACTGCGTGGTACCCATCGCATGGGTCCCAAATCTCCAGGTTCAAGGACATCTTCCTACATCGAAAACATGCATGAGAAAACAAAAAGATGGTACACCATGTGATGGGGAAAGGTTTCTAAAACGCACCTCATTTCTCTTCTCCTTGTGCCCGGGGTCGCCATTCCAGCCGCTTTACTAACAATCTCCCTACTTGGAGCATCAGCACCTTTAACCTCCTGTTCCGTACAGGTTGCAATTTGTCCTGAGGCTGAACGGGAAGATGGGGAACCAGTGAGAGACTACCTCTTGTTGTTGGGACAGGAACAGGTCACTCTATTTTCCCATCAGGAAGAAGAATTAACCACAGGCTCATCATCCCACCCGGAACCAGAACAGGGCCTGAAGCCATCCAGCGCTTTTGCGGCCAGCTCCCAAAAAAGCGAGTTGTAAAATGGAGCTTCAGGGCACTGCAATTCACAAACCTGCAGAGTTATAAATGATAACTCTCGTCCACAAATATATTGAGGGAAGGCAAAGAAGAGGATTTGAAATCAAAGCAGAATTGCAGGAAACAGATTTCAGGAGGTAGATTCGAATCGCCTTTAAAGCACATGAAAAGCGGCAAAACGTTGACAATGATGCCCTTGGCCAAAAAGGGCGTATGCGTTTTTTCCTGAATATATTCAGGAAAAAACGCATACGCCCTTTTTGGCCCACCAAGCAACCTGGAAAGGCAAATCAGCACTACAAAGAAGACTCGCTACCCATCGGTCAAAAGGGCCATGCTGAAAAAAGTCTCAAAACCAGAAATGCAGGACAGGCCATGGAGAAATGGGAGCCTTGCTACACTGATGGGCGGGATGTAAATTGCCAACAGCCACTCTGGAGAAGTGTACGGTGTGTCCTGAAACATCTAAAAAACACAGCTTAGAGAGCATAGGGCACTTCCACTCATGGGGGTATAAATTGGGAAAATGAAAAATCAGCAAGACACAAGCACCCCAAAGTTGAGGGCTGCTCTGTTGACAAGGACCTCCACTTCATTCCACCTTAAATATCCCAGGAAAGAGAAAAATGGGTAAAGAAGTTGTGGTCCTTATGTACAATGGAATATCACTCAGCCATGAAATCGATGTCATAAGGCTAGTAGCAGCATGATGAGTGGATTTAGGTACGACGATTCTAAGTGAAATAAGTCACACAGAAAAGGACACTTCTCATAAGGTATCACTTATAGAGGGAATGTAAAAACTGTTACACTTGAACTGAATTACAAAACAGAACAGAGTCACACATGCAGAAAACACACTATGGCTGCTTATCGGGAAAGGTGAGGTGGGGTGATACATAAAACAAGGGTTTCAAATTAGCTCAGATACCGTTCCATAAACCCAATATGTAATAGACAAGACCTACTCCTTGCTCAGAGAACTGGACTCAACACGCCCTATTCACCGCACAAGAATATATCTGACTAGTAATAATCTTAAAACCTATGTATTGATATCTCTCTGTTAGTGTGTCAAGTGGGTGTAAAGCGGCATAAACACAGCAGTGAAAAGCAGCTAAACCCCATTATAAAAATAAATTACTTTGAAAAACCAATGAAACAAAGACAGTGAAAGAGAGAGAAATACTTACACAATGCGTTCAGGGGCTGTGATGCAACCTGGATTGACCATATCTAGACCCACAGCTGGATGAGACATAAGGGTGGACACTCTTGGGGCTGAGAGGTTTGTTGAGGTTGGGTGAGCAAACGCAGACCCTTTAAAGTAATACTGCGTGGTACCCATCGCATGGGTCCCAAATCTCCAGATTCAAGGACATCTTCCTACATCGAAAACATGCATGAGAAAACAAAATGATGGTACACCGTGTGATGGGGAAAGGTTTCTAAAACGCACATCATTTCTCTTCTCCTTGTGCCCGGGTTCGCCATTCCAGCCGCTTTACTAACAATCTCCCTACTTGGAGCATCAGCACCTTTAACCTCCTGTTCCGTACAGGTTGCAATTTGTCCTGAGGATGAACGGGTAGACGGGGAACCAGTGAGAGACTAGCTCTTGGTGTTGGGACAGGCACAGGTCACTCTATCTTCCCATCAGGAAGAAGAATTAACCACAGGCTCATCATCCCCCCCGGAACCAGAACAGGGCCTGAAGCCATCCAGCGCTTTTGCGGCCAGCTCCCAAAAAAGCGAGTTGTAAAATGGAGCTTCAGGGCACTGCAATTCACAAACCTGCAGAGTTATAAATGATAACTCTCGTCCACAAATATATTGAGGGAAGGCAAAGAAGAGGATTTGAAATCAAGGCAGAATTGCAGGAAACAGATTTCAGGAGGTAGATTCGAATCGCCTTTAAAGCACATGAAAAGCGGCAAAACGTTGACAATGATGCCCTTGGCCAAAAAGGGCGTATGCGTTTTTTCCTGAATATATTCAGGAAAAAATGCATACGCCCTTTTTGGCCAACCAAGCAACCTGGAAAGGCAAATCAGCGCTACAAAGAAGACTCGCTACCCATCGGTCAAAAGGGCCATGCTGAAAAAAGTCTCAAAACCAGAAATGCGGGACAGGCCATGGAGAAATGGGAGCCTTGCTACACTGATGGGCAGGATGTAAATTGCCAACAGCCACTCTGGAGAAGTGTACGGTGTGTCTTGAAACATCTAAAAAACACAGCTTAGAGAGCATAGGGCACTTCCACTCATGGGGGTATAAATTGGGAAAATGAAAAATCAGCAAGACACAAGCACCCCAAAGTTTAGGGCTGCTCTGTTGACAAGGACCTCCACTTCATTCCACCTTAAATATCCCAGGAAAGAGAAAAATGGGTAAAGAAGTTGTGGTCCTTATGTACAATGGAATATCACTCAGCCATGAAATCGATGTCATAAGGCTAGTAGTAGCATGATGAGTGGATTTAGGTTCGACGATTCTAAGTGAAATAAGTCACACAGAAAAGGACACTTCTCATAAGGTATCACTTATAGAGGGAATGTAAAAACCGTTACACTTGAACTGAATTACAAAACAGAACAGAGTCACACATGCAGAAAACACACTATGGCTGCTTAACGGGAAAGGTGAGGTGGGGTGATACATAAAACAAGCGTTTCAAATTAGCTCAGATACCGTTCCATAAACCCAATATGTAATAGACAAGACCTACTCCTTGCTCAGAGAACTGGACTCAACACGCCCTATTCACCGCACAAGAATATATCTGACTAGTAATAATCTTAAAACCTATGTATTGATATCTCTCTGTTAGTGTGTCAAGTGGGTGTAAAGCGGCATAAACACAGCAGTGAAAAGCAGCTAAACTCCAGTATAAAAATAAATTACTTCGAAAAACCCATGAAACAAAGACAGTGAAAGAGAGAGAAATTCTTACACAATGCGTTCAGGGGCTGTGATGCAACCTGGATTGACCATATCTAGACCCACAGCTGGATGAGACATAAGGGTGGACACTCTTGGGGCTGAGAGGTTTGGTGAGGTTGGGTGAGCAAACGCAGACCCTTTAAAGTAATACTGCGTGGTACCCATCGCATGGGTCCCAAATCTCCAGGTTCAAGGACATCTTCCTACATCGAAATCATGCATGAGAAAACAAAATGATGGTACACCATGTGATGGGGAAAGGTTTCTAAAACGCACCTCATTTCTCTTCTCCTTGTGCCCGGGGTCGCCATTCCAGCCGCTTTACTAACAATCTCCCTACTTGGAGCATCAGCACCTTTAACCTCCTGTTCCGTACAGGTTGCAATTTGTCCTGAGGATGAACGGGTAGACGGGGAACCAGTGAGAGACTAGCTCTTGGTGTTGGGACAGGCACAGGTCACTCTATCTTCCCATCAGGAAGAAGAATTAACCACAGGCTCATCCACCCCCCGGGAACCAGAACAGGGCCTGAAGCCATCCTGCGCTTTTGCGGCCAGCTCCCAAAAAAGCGAGTTGTAAAATGGAGCTTCAGGGCACTGCAATTCACAAACCTGCAGAGTTATAAATCATAACTCTGGTCCACAAATATATTGAGGGAAGGCAAAGAAGAGGATTTGAAATCAAGGCAGATTTGCAGGAAACAGATTCCAGGAGGTAGATTCGAATCGCCTTTAAAGCACATGAAAAGCGGCAAAACGTTGACAATGATGCCCTTGGCCAAAAAGGGCGTATGCGTTTTTTCCTGAATATATTCAGGAAAAAACGCATACGCCCTTTTTGGCCAACCAAGCAACCTGGAAAGGCAAATCAGGGCTACAAAGAAGACTCGCTACCCATCGGTCAAAAGGGCCATGCTGAAAAAAGTCTCAAAACCAGAAATGCAGGACAGGCCATGGAGAAATGGGAGCCTTGCTACACTGATGGGCGGGATGTAAATTGCCAACAGCCACTCTGGAGAAGTGTACGGTGTGTCCTGAAACATCTAAAAAACACAGCTTAGAGAGCATAGGGCACTTCCACTCATGGGGGTATAAATTGGGAAAATGAAAAATCAGCAAGACACAAGCACCCCAAAGTTTAGGGCTGCTCTGTTGACAAGGACCTCCACTTCATTCCACCTTCAATATCCCAGGAAAGAGAAAAATGGATAAAGAAGTTGTGGTCCTTATGTACAATGGAATATCACTCAGCCATGAAATCAATGTCATAAGGCTAGTAGCAGCATGATGAGTGGATTTAGGTTCGACGATTCTAAGTGAAATAATTCACACAGAAAAGGACACTTCTCATAAGATATCACTTATAGAGGGAATGTAAAAACCGTTACACTTGAACTGAATTACAAAACAGAACAGAGTCACACATGCAGAAAACACACTATGGCTACTTAACGGGAAAGGTGAGGTGGGGTGATACATAAAACAAGGGTTACAAATTAGCTCAGATACCGTTCCATAAACCCAATATGTAATAGACAAGACCTACTCCTTGCTCAGAGAACTGGACTCAACACGCCCTATTCACCGCACAAGAATATATCTGACTAGTAATAATCTTAAAACCTATGTATTGATGTCTCTCTGTTAGTGTGTCAAGTGGGTGTAAAGTGGCATAAACACAGCAGTGAAAAGCAGCTAAACCCCAGTATAAAAATAAATTACTTCGAAAAACCCATGAAACAAAGACAGTGAAAGAGAGTGAAATTCTTACACAATGCGTTCAGGGGCTGTGATGCAACCTAGATTGACCATATCTAGACCCACAGCTGGATGAGACATAAGGGTGGACACTCTTGGGGCTGAGAGGTTTGGTGAGGTTGGGTGAGCAAACGCAGACCCTTTAAAGTAATACTGCGTGGTACCCATCGCATGGGTCCCAAATCTCCAGGTTCAAGGACATCTTCCTACATCGAAAACATGCATGAGAAAACAAAAAGATGGTACACCATGTGATGGGGAAAGGTTTCTAAAACGCACCTCATTTCTCTTCTCCTTGTGCCCGGGGTCGCCATTCCAGCCGCTTTACTAACAATCTCCCTACTTGGAGCATCAGCACCTTTAACCTCCTGTTCCGTACAGGTTGCAATTTGTCCTGAGGCTGAACGGGAAGATGGGGAACCAGTGAGAGACTACCTCTTGTTGTTGGGACAGGAACAGGTCACTCTATTTTCCCATCAGGAAGAAGAATTAACCACAGGCTCATCCTCCCCCCGCCCCCGGAACCAGAACATGGCCTGAAGCCATCCTGCGCTTTTGCGGCCAGCTCCCAAAAAAGCGAGTTGTAAAATGGAGCTTCAGGGCACTGCAATTCACAAACCTGCAGAGTTATAAATGATAACTCTCGTCCACAAATATATTGAGGGAAGGCAAAGAAGAGGATTTGAAATCAAGGCAGAATTGCAGGAAACAGATTTCAGGAGGTAGATTCGAATCGCCTTTAAAGCACATGAAAAGCGGCAAAACGCTGACAATGATGCCCTTGGCCAAAAAGGGCGTATGCGTTTTTTCCTGAATATATTCAGGAAAAAACGCATACGCCCTTTCTGGCCCACCAAGCAACCTGGAAAGGCAAATCAGCACTACAAAGAAGACTCGCTACCCATCGGTCAAAAGGGCCATGCTGAAAAAAGTGTCAAAACCAGAAATGCAGGACAGGCCATGGAGAAATGGGAGCCTTGCTACACTGATGGGCAGGATGTAAATTGCCAACAGCCACTCTGGAGAAGTGTACGGTGTGTCCTGAAACATCTAAAAAACACAGCTTAGAGAGCATAGGGCACTTCCACTCATGGGGGTATAAATTGGGAAAATGAAAAATCAGCAAGACACAAGCACCCCAAAGTTTAGGGCTGCTCTGTTGACAAGGACCTCCACTTCATTCCACCTTCAATATCCCAGGAAAGAGAAAAATGGATACAGAAGTTGTGGTCCTTATGTACAATGGAATATCACTCAGCCATGAAATCAATCTCATAAGGCTAGTAGCAGCATGATGAGTGGATTTAGGTACGACGATTCTAAGTGAAATAAGTCACACAGAAAAGGACACTTCTCATAAGGTATCACTTATAGAGGAAATGTAAAAACCGTTACACTTGAACTGAATTACAAAACAGAACAGAGTCACACATGCAGAAAACACACTATGGCTGCTTAAAGGGAAAGGTGAGGTGGGGTGATACATAAAACAAGGGTTTCAAATTAGCTCAGATACCGTTCCATAAACCCAATATGTAATAGACAAGACCTACTCCTTGCTCAGAGAACTGGACTCAACACGCCCTATTCACCGCACAAGAATATATCTGACTAGTAATAATCTTCAAACCTATGTATTGATATCTCTCTGTTAGTGTGTCAAGTGGGTGTAAAGCGGCATAAACACAGCAGTGAAAAGCAGCTAAACCCCATTGTAAAAATAAATTACTTTGAAAAACCAATGAAACAAAGACAGTGAAAGAGAGAGAAATACTTACACAATGCGTTCAGGGGCTGTGATGCAACCTGGATTGACCATATCTAGACCCACAGCTGGATGAGACATAAGGGTGGACACTCTTGGGGCTGAGAGGTTTGGTGAGGTTGGGTGAGCAAACGCAGACCCTTTAAAGTAATACTGCGTGGTACCCATCGCATGGGTCCCAAATCTCCAGGTTCAAGGACATCTTCCTACATCGAAAACATGCATGAGAAAACAAAATGATGGTACACCATGTGATGGGGAAAGGTTTCTAAAACGCACCTCATTTCTCTTCTCCTTGTGCCCGGGTTGGCCATTCCAGCCGCTTTACTAACAATATCCCTACTTGGAGCATCAGCACCTTTAACCTCCTGTTCCGTACAGGTTGCAATTTGTCCTGAGGATGAACGGGTAGACGGGGAACCAGTGAGAGACTAGCTCTTGGTGTTGGGACAGGCACAGGTCACTCTATCTTCCCATCAGGAAGAAGAATTAACCACAGGCTCATCCACCCCCCGGGAACCAGAACAGGGCCTGAAGCCATCCTGCGCTTTTGCGGCCAGCTCCCAAAAAAGCGAGTTGTAAAATGGAGCTTCAGGGCACTGCAATTCACAAACCTGCAGAGTTATAAATCATAACTCTGGTCCACAAATATATTGAGGGAAGGCAAAGAAGAGGATTTGAAATCAAGGCAGATTTGCAGGAAACAGATTCCAGGAGGTAGATTCGAATCGCCTTTAAAGCACATGAAAAGCGGCAAAACGTTGACAATGATGCCCTTGGCCAAAAAGGGCGTATGCGTTTTTTCCTGAATATATTCAGGAAAAAACGCATACGCCCTTTTTGGCCAACCAAGCAACCTGGAAAGGCAAATCAGGGCTACAAAGAAGACTCGCTACCCATCGGTCAAAAGGGCCATGCTGAAAAAAGTCTCAAAACCAGAAATGCAGGACAGGCCATGGAGAAATGGGAGCCTTGCTACACTGATGGGCGGGATGTAAATTGCCAACAGCCACTCTGGAGAAGTGTACGGTGTGTCCTGAAACATCTAAAAAACACAGCTTAGAGAGCATAGGGCACTTCCACTCATGGGGGTATAAATTGGGAAAATGAAAAATCAGCAAGACACAAGCACCCCAAAGTTTAGGGCTGCTCTGTTGACAAGGACCTCCACTTCATTCCACCTTCAATATCCCAGGAAAGAAAAAAATGGATACAGAAATTGTGGTCCTTATGTACAATGGAATATCACTCAGCCATGAAATCAATCTCATAAGGCTAGTAGCAGCATGATGAGTGGATTTAGGTACGACGTTTCTAAGTGAAATAAGTCACACAGAAAAGGACACTTCTCATAAGGTATCACTTATAGAGGGAATGTAAAAACTGTTACACTTGAACTGAATTACAAAACAGAACAGAGTCACACATGCAGAAAACACACTATGGCTGCTTATCGGGAAAGGTGAGGTTGGGTGATACATAAAACAAGGGTTTCAAATTAGCTCAGATACCGTTCCATAAACCCAATATGTAATAGACAAGACCTACTCCTTGCTCAGAGAACTGGACTCAACACGCCCTATTCACCGCACAAGAATATATCTGACTAGTAATAATCTTAAAACCTATGTATTGATATCTCTCTGTTAGTGTGTCAAGTGGGTGTAAAGTGGCATAAACACAGCAGTGAAAAGCAGCTAAACCCCATTGTAAAAATAAATTACTTTGAAAAACCAATGAAACAAAGACAGTGAAAGAGAGAGAAATACTTACACAATGCGTTCAGGGGCTGTGATGCAACCTGGATTGACCATATCTAGACCCACAGCTGGATGAGACATAAGGGTGGACACTCTTGGGGCTGAGAGCTTTGGTGAGGTTGGGTGAGCAAACGCAGACCCTTTAAAGTAATACTGCGTGGTACCCATCGCATGGGTCCCAAATCTCCAGGTTCAAGGACATCTTCCTACATCGAAAACATGCATGAGAAAACAAAATGATGGTACACCATGTGATGGGGAAAGGTTTCTAAAACGCACCTCATTTCTCTTCTCCTTGTGCCCGGGTTGGCCATTCCAGCCGCTTTACTAACAATCTCCCTACTTGGAGCATCAGCACCTTTAACCTCCTGTTCCGTACAGGTTGCAATTTGTCCTGAGGATGAACGGGTAGACGGGGAACCAGTGAGAGACTAGCTCTTGGTGTTGGGACAGGCACAGGTCACTCTATCTTCCCATCAGGAAGAAGAATTAACCAAAGGCTCATCCACCCCCCGGGAACCAGAACAGGGCCTGAAGCCATCCTGCGCTTTTGCGGCCAGCTCCCAAAAAAGCGAGTTGTAAAATGGAGCTTCAGGGCACTGCAATTCACAAACCTGCAGAGTTATAAATCATAACTCTGGTCCACAAATATATTGAGGGAAGGCAAAGAAGAGGATTTGAAATCAAGGCAGATTTGCAGGAAACAGATTCCAGGAGGTAGATTCGAATCGCCTTTAAAGCACATGAAAAGCGGCAAAACGTTGACAATGATGCCCTTGGCCAAAAAGGGCGTATGCGTTTTTTCCTGAATATATTCAGGAAAAAACGCATACG
Organism: Balaenoptera borealis; assembly: GCF_965194805.1. Taxonomy (NCBI): domain Eukaryota; kingdom Metazoa; phylum Chordata; class Mammalia; order Artiodactyla; family Balaenopteridae; genus Balaenoptera; species Balaenoptera borealis. The sequence continues at coordinate 143,715 of NW_028123362.1, forward strand.
CCCTTTTTGGCCAACCAAGCAACCTGGAAAGGCAAATCAGGGCTACAAAGAAGACTCGCTACCCATCGGTCAAAAGGGCCATGCTGAAAAAAGTCTCAAAACCAGAAATGCAGGACAGGCCATGGAGAAATGGGAGCCTTGCTACACTGATGGGCGGGATGTAAATTGCCAACAGCCACTCTGGAGAAGTGTACGGTGTGTCCTGAAACATCTAAAAAACACAGCTTAGAGAGCATAGGGCACTTCCACTCATGGGGGTATAAATTGGGAAAATGAAAAATCAGCAAGACACAAGCACCCCAAAGTTTAGGGCTGCTCTGTTGACAAGGACCTCCACTTCATTCCACCTTCAATATCCCAGGAAAGAGAAAAATGGATAAAGAAGTTGTGGTCCTTATGTACAATGGAATATCACTCAGCCATGAAATCAATGTCATAAGGCTAGTAGCAGCATGATGAGTGGATTTAGGTTCGACGATTCTAAGTGAAATAATTCACACAGAAAAGGACACTTCTCATAAGGTATCACTTATAGAGGGAATGTAAAAACCGTTACACTTGAACTGAATTACAAAACAGAACAGAGTCACACATGCAGAAAACACACTATGGCTACTTAACGGGAAAGGTGAGGTGGGGTGATACATAAAACAAGGGTTTCAAATTAGCTCAGATACCGTTCCATAAACCCAATATGTAATAGACAAGACCTACTCCTTGCTCAGAGAACTGGACTCAACACGCCCTATTCACCGCACAAGAATATATCTGACTAGTAATAATCTTAAAACCTATATATTGATGTCTCTCTGTTAGTGTGTCAAGTGGGTGTAAAGTGGCATAAACACAGCAGTGAAAAGCAGCTAAGCCCCAGTATAAAAATAAATTACTTCGAAAAACCCATGAAACAAAGACAGTGAAAGAGAGTGAAATTCTTACACAATGCGTTCAGGGGCTGTGATGCAACCTAGATTGACCATATCTAGACCCACAGCTGGATGAGACATAAGGGTGGACACTCTTGGGGCTGAGAGGTTTGGTGAGGTTGGGTGAGCAAATGCAGACCCTTTAAAGTAATACTGCGTGGTACCCATCGCATGGGTCCCAAATCTCCAGGTTCAAGGACATCTTCCTACATCGAAAACATGCATGAGAAAACAAAAAGATGGTACACCATGTGATGGGGAAAGGTTTCTAAAACGCACCTCATTTCTCTTCTCCTTGTGCCCGGGGTCGCCATTCCAGCCGCTTTACTAACAATCTCCCTACTTGGAGCATCAGCACCTTTAACCTCCTGTTCCGTACAGGTTGCAATTTGTCCTGAGGCTGAACGGGAAGATGGGGAACCAGTGAGAGACTACCTCTTGTTGTTGGGACAGGAACAGGTCACTCTATTTTCCCATCAGGAAGAAGAATTAACCACAGGCTCATCCTCCCCCCCCCCCGGAACCAGAACATGGCCTGAAGCCATCCTGCGCTTTTGCGGCCAGCTCCCAAAAAAGCGAGTTGTAAAATGGAGCTTCAGGGCACTGCAATTCACAAACCTGCAGAGTTATAAATGATAACTCTCGTCCACAAATATATTGAGGGAAGGCAAAGAAGAGGATTTGAAATCAAGGCAGAATTGCAGGAAACAGATTTCAGGAGGTAGATTCGAATCGCCTTTAAAGCACATGAAAAGCGGCAAAACGTTGACAATGATGCCCTTGGCCAAAAAGGGCGTATGCGTTTTTTCCTGAATATATTCAGGAAAAAATGCATACGCCCTTTTTGGCCAACCAAGCAACCTGGAAAGGCAAATCAGGGCAACAAAGAAGACACGCTACCCATCGGTCAAAAGGGCCATGCTGAAAAAAGTCTCAAAACCAGAAATGCAGGACAGGCCATGGAGAAATGGGAGCCTTGCTACACTGATGGGCGCGATGTAAATTGCCAACAGCCACTCTGGAGGAGTGTACGGTGTGTCCTGAAACATCTAAAAAACACAGCTTAGAGAGCATAGGGCACTTCCACTCATGGGGGTATAAATTGGGAAAATGAAAAATCAGCAAGACACAAACACCCCAAAGTTTAGGGCTGCTCTGTTGACAAGGACCTCCACTTCATTCCACCTTCAATATCCCAGGAAAGAGAAAAATGGATAAAGAAGTTGTGGTCCTTATGTACAATGGAATATCACTCAGCCATGAAATCAATGTCATAAGGCTAGTAGCAGCATGATGAGTGGATTTAGGTACGACGATTCTAAGTGAAATAAGTCACACAGAAAAGGACACTTCTCATAAGGTATCACTTATAGAGGGAATGTAAAAAGCGTTACACTTGAACTGAATTACAAAACAGAACAGAGTCACACATGCAGAAAACACACTATGGCTGCTTAACGGGAAAGGTGAGGTGGCGTGATACATAAAACAAGGGTTTCAAATTAGCTCAGATACCGTTCCATAAACCCAATATGTAATAGACAAGACCTACTCCTTGCTCAGAGAACTAGACTCAACAGGCCCTATTCACTGCACAAGAATATATCTGACTAGTAATAATCTTAAAACCTATGTATTGATATCTCTCTGTTAGTGTGTCAAGTGGGTGTAAAGCGCCATAAACACAGCAGTGAAAAGCAGCTAAACCCCAGTATAAAAATAAATTACTTCGAAAAACCCATGAAACAAAGACAGTGAAAGAGAGAGAAATTCTTACACAATGCGTTCAGGGGCTGTGATGCAACCTAGATTGACCATATCTAGACCCACAGCTGGATGAGACATAAGGGTGGACACTCTTGGGGCTGAGAGGTTTGGTGAGGTTGGGTGAGCAAACGCAGACCCTTTAAAGTAATACTGCGTGGTACCCATCGCATGGGTCCCAAATCTCCAGGTTCAAGGACATCTTCCTACATCGAAAACATGCATGAGAAAACAAAAAGATGGTACACCATGTGATGGGGAAAGGTTTCTAAAACGCACCTCATTTCTCTTCTCCTTGTGCCCGGGTTCGCCATTCCAGCCGCTTTACTAACAATCTCCCTACTTGGAGCATCAGCACCTTTAACCTCCTGTTCCGTACAGGTTGCAATTTGTCCTGAGGATGAACGGGTAGACGGGGAACCAGTGAGAGACTAGCTCTTGTTGTTGGCACAGGCACAGGTCACTCTATTTTCCCATCAGGAAGAAGAATTAACCACAGGCTCATCATCCCCCCCGGAACCAGAACAGGGCCTGAAGCCATCCAGCGCTTTTGCGGCCAGCTCCCAAAAAAGCGAGTTGTAAAATGGAGCTTCAGGGCACTGCAATTCACAAACCTGCAGAGTTATAAATGATAACTCTCGTCCACAAATATATTGAGGGAAGGCAAAGAAGAGGATTTGAAATCAAAGCAGAATTGCAGGAAACAGATTTCAGGAGGTAGATTCGAATCGCCTTTAAAGCACATGAAAAACGGCAAAACGTTGACAATGATGCCCTTGGCCAAAAAGGGCGTATGCGTTTTTTCCTGAATATATTCAGGAAAAAACGCATACGCCCTTTTTGGCCCACCAAGCAACCTGGAAAGGCAAATCAGCACTACAAAGAAGACTCGCTACCCATCGGTCAAAAGGGCCATGCTGAAAAAAGTCTCAAAACCAGAAATGCAGGACAGGCCATGGAGAAATGGGAGCCTTGCTACACTGATGGGCGGGATGTAAATTGCCAACAGCCACTCTGGAGAAGTGTACGGTGTGTCCTGAAACATCTAAAAAACACAGCTTAGAGAGCATAGGGCACTTCCACTCATGGGGGTATAAATTGGGAAAATGAAAAATCAGCAAGACACAAGCACCCCAAAGTTGAGGGCTGCTCTGTTGACAAGGACCTCCACTTCATTCCACCTTCAATATCCCAGGAAAGAGAAAAATGGATAAAGAAGTTGTGGTCCTTATGTACAATGGAATATCACTCAGCCATGAAATCAATGTCATAAGGCTAGTAGCAGCATGATGAGTGGATTTAGGTTCGACGATTCTAAGTGAAATAATTCACACAGAAAAGGACACTTCTCATAAGGTATCACTTATAGAGGGAATGTAAAAACCGTTACACTTGAACTGAATTACAAAACAGAACAGAGTCACACATGCAGAAAACACACTATGGCTACTTAACGGGAAAGGTGAGGTGGGGTGATACATAAAACAAGGGTTTCAAATTAGCTCAGATACCGTTCCATAAACCCAATATGTAATAGACAAGACCTACTCCTTGCTCAGAGAACTGGACTCAACACGCCCTATTCACCGCACAAGAATATATCTGACTAGTAATAATCTTAAAACCTATATATTGATGTCTCTCTGTTAGTGTGTCAAGTGGGTGTAAAGTGGCATAAACACAGCAGTGAAAAGCAGCTAAACCCCAGTATAAAAATAAATTACTTCGAAAAACCCATGAAACAAAGACAGTGAAAGAGAGTGAAATTCTTACACAATGCGTTCAGGGGCTGTGATGCAACCTAGATTGACCATATCTAGACCCACAGCTGGATGAGACATAAGGGTGGACACTCTTGGGGCTGAGAGGTTTGGTGAGGTTGGGTGAGCAAACGCAGACCCTTTAAAGTAATACTGCGTGGTACCCATCGCATGGGTCCCAAATCTCCAGGTTCAAGGACATCTTCCTACATCGAAAACATGCATGAGAAAACAAAAAGATGGTACACCATGTGATGGGGAAAGGTTTCTAAAACGCACCTCATTTCTCTTCTCCTTGTGCCCGGGGTCGCCATTCCAGCCGCTTTACTAACAATCTCCCTACTTGGAGCATCAGCACCTTTAACCTCCTGTTCCGTACAGGTTGCAATTTGTCCTGAGGCTGAACGGGAAGATGGGGAACCAGTGAGAGACTACCTCTTGTTGTTGGGACAGGAACAGGTCACTCTATTTTCCCATCAGGAAGAAGAATTAACCACAGGCTCATCCTCCCCCCCCCCCCCGGAACCAGAACATGGCCTGAAGCCATCCTGCGCTTTTGCGGCCAGCTCCCAAAAAAGCGAGTTGTAAAATGGAGCTTCAGGGCACTGCAATTCACAAACCTGCAGAGTTATAAATGATAACTCTCGTCCACAAATATATTGAGGGAAGGCAAAGAAGAGGATTTGAAATCAAGGCAGAATTGCAGGAAACAGATTTCAGGAGGTAGATTCGAATCGCCTTTAAAGCACATGAAAAGCGGCAAAACGTTGACAATGATGCCCTTGGCCAAAAAGGGCGTATGCGTTTTTTCCTGAATATATTCAGGAAAAAATGCATACGCCCTTTTTGGCCAACCAAGCAACCTGGAAAGGCAAATCAGGGCAACAAAGAAGACACGCTACCCATCGGTCAAAAGGGCCATGCTGAAAAAAGTCTCAAAACCAGAAATGCAGGACAGGCCATGGAGAAATGGGAGCCTTGCTACACTGATGGGCGCGAAGTAAATTGCCAACAGCCACTCTGGAGGAGTGTACGGTGTGTCCTGAAACATCTAAAAAACACAGCTTAGAGAGCATAGGGCACTTCCACTCATGGGGGTATAAATTGGGAAAATGAAAAATCAGCAAGACACAAACACCCCAAAGTTTAGGGCTGCTCTGTTGACAAGGACCTCCACTTCATTCCACCTTCAATATCCCAGGAAAGAGAAAAATGGATAAAGAAGTTGTGGTCCTTATGTACAATGGAATATCACTCAGCCATGAAATCAATGTCATAAGGCTAGTAGCAGCATGATGAGTGGATTTAGGTACGACGATTCTAAGTGAAATAAGTCACACAGAAAAGGACACTTCTCATAAGGTATCACTTATAGAGGGAATGTAAAAAGCGTTACACTTGAACTGAATTACAAAACAGAACAGAGTCACACATGCAGAAAACACACTATGGCTGCTTAACGGGAAAGGTGAGGTGGCGTGATACATAAAACAAGGGTTTCAAATTAGCTCAGATACCGTTCCATAAACCCAATATGTAATAGACAAGACCTACTCCTTGCTCAGAGAACTAGACTCAACAGGCCCTATTCACTGCACAAGAATATATCTGACTAGTAATAATCTTAAAACCTATGTATTGATATCTCTCTGTTAGTGTGTCAAGTGGGTGTAAAGCGGCATAAACACAGCAGTGAAAAGCAGCTAAACCCCAGTATAAAAATAAATTACTTCGAAAAACCCATGAAACAAAGACAGTGAAAGAGAGTGAAATTCTTACACAATGCGTTCAGGGGCTGTGATGCAACCTAGATTGACCATATCTAGACCCACAGCTGGATGAGACATAAGGGTGGACACTCTTGGGGCTGAGAGGTTTGGTGAGGTTGGGTGAGCAAACGCAGACCCTTTAAAGTAATACTGCGTGGTACCCATCGCATGGGTCCCAAATCTCCAGGTTCAAGGACATCTTCCTACATCGAAAACATGCATGAGAAAACAAAAAGATGGTACACCATGTGATGGGGAAAGGTTTCTAAAACGCACCTCATTTCTCTTCTCCTTGTGCCCGGGGTCGCCATTCCAGCCGCTTTACTAACAATCTCCCTACTTGGAGCATCAGCACCTTTAACCTCCTGTTCCGTACAGGTTGCAATTTGTCCTGAGGCTGAACGGGAAGATGGGGAACCAGTGAGAGACTACCTCTTGTTGTTGGGACAGGAACAGGTCACTCTATTTTCCCATCAGGAAGAAGAATTAACCACAGGCTCATCATCCCACCCGGAACCAGAACAGGGCCTGAAGCCATCCAGCGCTTTTGCGGCCAGCTCCCAAAAAAGCGAGTTGTAAAATGGAGCTTCAGGGCACTGCAATTCACAAACCTGCAGAGTTATAAATGATAACTCTCGTCCACAAATATATTGAGGGAAGGCAAAGAAGAGGATTTGAAATCAAAGCAGAATTGCAGGAAACAGATTTCAGGAGGTAGATTCGAATCGCCTTTAAAGCACATGAAAAGCGGCAAAACGTTGACAATGATGCCCTTGGCCAAAAAGGGCGTATGCGTTTTTTCCTGAATATATTCAGGAAAAAACGCATACGCCCTTTTTGGCCCACCAAGCAACCTGGAAAGGCAAATCAGCACTACAAAGAAGACTCGCTACCCATCGGTCAAAAGGGCCATGCTGAAAAAAGTCTCAAAACCAGAAATGCAGGACAGGCCATGGAGAAATGGGAGCCTTGCTACACTGATGGGCGGGATGTAAATTGCCAACAGCCACTCTGGAGAAGTGTACGGTGTGTCCTGAAACATCTAAAAAACACAGCTTAGAGAGCATAGGGCACTTCCACTCATGGGGGTATAAATTGGGAAAATGAAAAATCAGCAAGACACAAGCACCCCAAAGTTGAGGGCTGCTCTGTTGACAAGGACCTCCACTTCATTCCACCTTCAATATCCCAGGAAAGAGAAAAATGGATAAAGAAGTTGTGGTCCTTATGTACAATGGAATATCACTCAGCCATGAAATCAATGTCATAAGGCTAGTAGCAGCATGATGAGTGGATTTAGGTTCGACGATTCTAAGTGAAATAATTCACACAGAAAAGGACACTTCTCATAAGGTATCACTTATAGAGGGAATGTAAAAACCGTTACACTTGAACTGAATTACAAAACAGAACAGAGTCACACATGCAGAAAACACACTATGGCTACTTAACGGGAAAGGTGAGGTGGGGTGATACATAAAACAAGGGTTTCAAATTAGCTCAGATACCGTTCCATAAACCCAATATGTAATAGACAAGACCTACTCCTTGCTCAGAGAACTGGACTCAACACGCCCTATTCACCGCACAAGAATATATCTGACTAGTAATAATCTTAAAACCTATATATTGATGTCTCTCTGTTAGTGTGTCAAGTGGGTGTAAAGTGGCATAAACACAGCAGTGAAAAGCAGCTAAACCCCAGTATAAAAATAAATTACTTCGAAAAACCCATGAAACAAAGACAGTGAAAGAGAGTGAAATTCTTACACAATGCGTTCAGGGGCTGTGATGCAACCTAGATTGACCATATCTAGACCCACAGCTGGATGAGACATAAGGGTGGACACTCTTGGGGCTGAGAGGTTTGGTGAGGTTGGGTGAGCAAACGCAGACCCTTTAAAGTAATACTGCGTGGTACCCATCGCATGGGTCCCAAATCTCCAGGTTCAAGGACATCTTCCTACATCGAAAACATGCATGAGAAAACAAAAAGATGGTACACCATGTGATGGGGAAAGGTTTCTAAAACGCACCTCATTTCTCTTCTCCTTGTGCCCGGGGTCGCCATTCCAGCCGCTTTACTAACAATCTCCCTACTTGGAGCATCAGCACCTTTAACCTCCTGTTCCGTACAGGTTGCAATTTGTCCTGAGGCTGAACGGGAAGATGGGGAACCAGTGAGAGACTACCTCTTGTTGTTGGGACAGGAACAGGTCACTCTATTTTCCCATCAGGAAGAAGAATTAACCACAGGCTCATCCTCCCCCCCCCCCCCGGAACCAGAACATGGCCTGAAGCCATCCTGCGCTTTTGCGGCCAGCTCCCAAAAAAGCGAGTTGTAAAATGGAGCTTCAGGGCACTGCAATTCACAAACCTGCAGAGTTATAAATGATAACTCTCGTCCACAAATATATTGAGGGAAGGCAAAGAAGAGGATTTGAAATCAAGGCAGAATTGCAGGAAACAGATTTCAGGAGGTAGATTCGAATCGCCTTTAAAGCACATGAAAAGCGGCAAAACGTTGACAATGATGCCCTTGGCCAAAAAGGGCGTATGCGTTTTTTCCTGAATATATTCAGGAAAAAATGCATACGCCCTTTTTGGCCAACCAAGCAACCTGGAAAGGCAAATCAGGGCAACAAAGAAGACACGCTACCCATCGGTCAAAAGGGCCATGCTGAAAAAAGTCTCAAAACCAGAAATGCAGGACAGGCCATGGAGAAATGGGAGCCTTGCTACACTGATGGGCGCGAAGTAAATTGCCAACAGCCACTCTGGAGGAGTGTACGGTGTGTCCTGAAACATCTAAAAAACACAGCTTAGAGAGCATAGGGCACTTCCACTCATGGGGGTATAAATTGGGAAAATGAAAAATCAGCAAGACACAAACACCCCAAAGTTTAGGGCTGCTCTGTTGACAAGGACCTCCACTTCATTCCACCTTCAATATCCCAGGAAAGAGAAAAATGGATAAAGAAGTTGTGGTCCTTATGTACAATGGAATATCACTCAGCCATGAAATCAATGTCATAAGGCTAGTAGCAGCATGATGAGTGGATTTAGGTACGACGATTCTAAGTGAAATAAGTCACACAGAAAAGGACACTTCTCATAAGGTATCACTTATAGAGGGAATGTAAAAAGCGTTACACTTGAACTGAATTACAAAACAGAACAGAGTCACACATGCAGAAAACACACTATGGCTGCTTAACGGGAAAGGTGAGGTGGGGTGATACATAAAACAAGGGTTTCAAATTAGCTCAGATACCGTTCCATAAACCCAATATGTAATAGACAAGACCTACTCCTTGCTCAGAGAACTAGACTCAACAGGCCCTATTCACTGCACAAGAATATATCTGACTAGTAATAATCTTAAAACCTATGTATTGATATCTCTCTGTTAGTGTGTCAAGTGGGTGTAAAGCGCCATAAACACAGCAGTGAAAAGCAGCTAAACCCCAGTATAAAAATAAATTACTTCGAAAAACCCATGAAACAAAGACAGTGAAAGAGAGTGAAATTCTTACACAATGCGTTCAGGGGCTGTGATGCAACCTAGATTGACCATATCTAGACCCACAGCTGGATGAGACATAAGGGTGGACACTCTTGGGGCTGAGAGGTTTGGTGAGGTTGGGTGAGCAAACGCAGACCCTTTAAAGTAATACTGCGTGGTACCCATCGCATGGGTCCCAAATCTCCAGGTTCAAGGACATCTTCCTACATCGAAAACATGCATGAGAAAACAAAAAGATGGTACACCATGTGATGGGGAAAGGTTTCTAAAACGCACCTCATTTCTCTTCTCCTTGTGCCCGGGGTCGCCATTCCAGCCGCTTTACTAACAATCTCCCTACTTGGAGCATCAGCACCTTTAACCTCCTGTTCCGTACAGGTTGCAATTTGTCCTGAGGCTGAACGGGAAGATGGGGAACCAGTGAGAGACTACCTCTTGTTGTTGGGACAGGAACAGGTCACTCTATTTTCCCATCAGGAAGAAGAATTAACCACAGGCTCATCCTCCCCCCCCCCCGGAACCAGAACATGGCCTGAAGCCATCCTGCGCTTTTGCGGCCAGCTCCCAAAAAAGCGAGTTGTAAAATGGAGCTTCAGGGCACTGCAATTCACAAACCTGCAGAGTTATAAATGATAACTCTCGTCCACAAATATATTGAGGGAAGGCAAAGAAGAGGATTTGAAATCAAGGCAGAATTGCAGGAAACAGATTTCAGGAGGTAGATTCGAATCGCCTTTAAAGCACATGAAAAGCGGCAAAACGTTGACAATGATGCCCTTGGCCAAAAAGGGCGTATGCGTTTTTTCCTGAATATATTCAGGAAAAAATGCATACGCCCTTTTTGGCCAACCAAGCAACCTGGAAAGGCAAATCAGGGCAACAAAGAAGACACGCTACCCATCGGTCAAAAGGGCCATGCTGAAAAAAGTCTCAAAACCAGAAATGCAGGACAGGCCATGGAGAAATGGGAGCCTTGCTACACTGATGGGCGCGATGTAAATTGCCAACAGCCACTCTGGAGGAGTGTACGGTGTGTCCTGAAACATCTAAAAAAACACAGCTTAGAGAGCATAGGGCACTTCCACTCATGGGGGTGTAAATTGGGAAAATGAAAAATCAGCAAGACACAAACACCCCAAAGTTTAGGGCTGCTCTGTTGACAAGGACCTCCACTTCATTCCACCTTCAATATCCCAGGAAAGAGAAAAATGGATAAAGAAGTTGTGGTCCTTATGTACAATGGAATATCACTCAGCCATGAAATCAATGTCATAAGGCTAGTAGCAGCATGATGAGTGGATTTAGGTACGACGATTCTAAGTGAAATAAGTCACACAGAAAAGGACACTTCTCATAAGGTATCACTTATAGAGGGAATGTAAAAAGCGTTACACTTGAACTGAATTACAAAACAGAACAGAGTCACACATGCAGAAAACACACTATGGCTGCTTAACGGGAAAGGTGAGGTGGCGTGATACATAAAACAAGGGTTTCAAATTAGCTCAGATACCGTTCCATAAACCCAATATGTAATAGACAAGACCTACTCCTTGCTCAGAGAACTAGACTCAACAGGCCCTATTCACTGCACAAGAATATATCTGACTAGTAATAATCTTAAAACCTATGTATTGATATCTCTCTGTTAGTGTGTCAAGTGGGTGTAAAGCGCCATAAACACAGCAGTGAAAAGCAGCTAAACCCCAGTATAAAAATAAATTACTTCGAAAAACCCATGAAACAAAGACAGTGAAAGAGAGAGAAATTCTTACACAATGCGTTCAGGGGCTGTGATGCAACCTAGATTGACCATATCTAGACCCACAGCTGGATGAGACATAAGGGTGGACACTCTTGGGGCTGAGAGGTTTGGTGAGGTTGGGTGAGCAAACGCAGACCCTTTAAAGTAATACTGCGTGGTACCCATCGCATGGGTCCCAAATCTCCAGGTTCAAGGACATCTTCCTACATCGAAAACATGCATGAGAAAACAAAAAGATGGTACACCATGTGATGGGGAAAGGTTTCTAAAACGCACCTCATTTCTCTTCTCCTTGTGCCCGGGTTCGCCATTCCAGCCGCTTTACTAACAATCTCCCTACTTGGAGCATCAGCACCTTTAACCTCCTGTTCCGTACAGGTTGCAATTTGTCCTGAGGATGAACGGGTAGACGGGGAACCAGTGAGAGACTAGCTCTTGTTGTTGGCACAGGCACAGGTCACTCTATTTTCCCATCAGGAAGAAGAATTAACCACAGGCTCATCATCCCACCCGGAACCAGAACAGGGCCTGAAGCCATCCAGCGCTTTTGCGGCCAGCTCCCAAAAAAGCGAGTTGTAAAATGGAGCTTCAGGGCACTGCAATTCACAAACCTGCAGAGTTATAAATGATAACTCTCGTCCACAAATATATTGAGGGAAGGCAAAGAAGAGGATTTGAAATCAAAGCAGAATTGCAGGAAACAGATTTCAGGAGGTAGATTCGAATCGCCTTTAAAGCACATGAAAAGCGGCAAAACGTTGACAATGATGCCCTTGGCCAAAAAGGGCGTATGCGTTTTTTCCTGAATATATTCAGGAAAAAACGCATACGCCCTTTTTGGCCCACCAAGCAACCTGGAAAGGCAAATCAGCACTACAAAGAAGACTCGCTACCCATCGGTCAAAAGGGCCATGCTGAAAAAAGTCTCAAAACCAGAAATGCAGGACAGGCCATGGAGAAATGGGAGCCTTGCTACACTGATCGGCGGGATGTAAATTGCCAACAGCCACTCTGGAGAAGTGTACGGTGTGTCCTGAAACATCTAAAAAACACAGCTTAGAGAGCATAGGGCACTTCCACTCATGGGGGTATAAATTGGGAAAATGAAAAATCAGCAAGACACAAGCACCCCAAAGTTTAGGGCTGCTCTGTTGACAAGGACCTCCACTTCATTCCACCTTCAATATCCCAGGAAAGAGAAAAATGGATAAAGAAGTTGTGGTCCTTATGTACAATGGAATATCACTCAGCCATGAAATCAATGTCATAAGGCTAGTAGCAGCATGATGAGTGGATTTAGGTTCGACGATTCTAAGTGAAATAATTCACACAGAAAAGGACACTTCTCATAAGGTATCACTTATAGAGGGAATGTAAAAACCGTTACACTTGAACTGAATTACAAAACAGAACAGAGTCACACATGCAGAAAACACACTATGGCTACTTAACGGGAAAGGTGAGGTGGGGTGATACATAAAACAAGGGTTTCAAATTAGCTCAGATACCGTTCCATAAACCCAATATGTAATAGACAAGACCTACTCCTTGCTCAGAGAACTGGACTCAACACGCCCTATTCACCGCACAAGAATATATCTGACTAGTAATAATCTTAAAACCTATATATTGATGTCTCTCTGTTAGTGTGTCAAGTGGGTGTAAAGTGGCATAAACACAGCAGTGAAAAGCAGCTAAACCCCAGTATAAAAATAAATTACTTCGAAAAACCCATGAAACAAAGACAGTGAAAGAGAGTGAAATTCTTACACAATGCGTTCAGGGGCTGTGATGCAACCTAGATTGACCATATCTAGACCCACAGCTGGATGAGACATAAGGGTGGACACTCTTGGGGCTGAGAGGTTTGGTGAGGTTGGGTGAGCAAACGCAGACCCTTTAAAGTAATACTGCGTGGTACCCATCGCATGGGTCCCAAATCTCCAGGTTCAAGGACATCTTCCTACATCGAAAACATGCATGAGAAAACAAAAAGATGGTACACCATGTGATGGGGAAAGGTTTCTAAAACGCACCTCATTTCTCTTCTCCTTGTGCCCGGGGTCGCCATTCCAGCCGCTTTACTAACAATCTCCCTACTTGGAGCATCAGCACCTTTAACCTCCTGTTCCGTACAGGTTGCAATTTGTCCTGAGGCTGAACGGGAAGATGGGGAACCAGTGAGAGACTACCTCTTGTTGTTGGGACAGGAACAGGTCACTCTATTTTCCCATCAGGAAGAAGAATTAACCACAGGCTCATCCTCCCCCCCCCCCCCGGAACCAGAACATGGCCTGAAGCCATCCTGCGCTTTTGCGGCCAGCTCCCAAAAAAGCGAGTTGTAAAATGGAGCTTCAGGGCACTGCAATTCACAAACCTGCAGAGTTATAAATGATAACTCTCGTCCACAAATATATTGAGGGAAGGCAAAGAAGAGGATTTGAAATCAAGGCAGAATTGCAGGAAACAGATTTCAGGAGGTAGATTCGAATCGCCTTTAAAGCACATGAAAAGCGGCAAAACGTTGACAATGATGCCCTTGGCCAAAAAGGGCGTATGCGTTTTTTCCTGAATATATTCAGGAAAAAATGCATACGCCCTTTTTGGCCAACCAAGCAACCTGGAAAGGCAAATCAGGGCAACAAAGAAGACACGCTACCCATCGGTCAAAAGGGCCATGCTGAAAAAAGTCTCAAAACCAGAAATGCAGGACAGGCCATGGAGAAATGGGAGCCTTGCTACACTGATGGGCGCGAAGTAAATTGCCAACAGCCACTCTGGAGGAGTGTACGGTGTGTCCTGAAACATCTAAAAAACACAGCTTAGAGAGCATAGGGCACTTCCACTCATGGGGGTATAAATTGGGAAAATGAAAAATCAGCAAGACACAAACACCCCAAAGTTTAGGGCTGCTCTGTTGACAAGGACCTCCACTTCATTCCACCTTCAATATCCCAGGAAAGAGAAAAATGGATAAAGAAGTTGTGGTCCTTATGTACAATGGAATATCACTCAGCCATGAAATCAATGTCATAAGGCTAGTAGCAGCATGATGAGTGGATTTAGGTACGACGATTCTAAGTGAAATAAGTCACACAGAAAAGGACACTTCTCATAAGGTATCACTTATAGAGGGAATGTAAAAAGCGTTACACTTGAACTGAATTACAAAACAGAACAGAGTCACACATGCAGAAAACACACTATGGCTGCTTAACGGGAAAGGTGAGGTGGCGTGATACATAAAACAAGGGTTTCAAATTAGCTCAGATACCGTTCCATAAACCCAATATGTAATAGACAAGACCTACTCCTTGCTCAGAGAACTAGACTCAACAGGCCCTATTCACTGCACAAGAATATATCTGACTAGTAATAATCTTAAAACCTATGTATTGATATCTCTCTGTTAGTGTGTCAAGTGGGTGTAAAGCGGCATAAACACAGCAGTGAAAAGCAGCTAAACCCCAGTATAAAAATAAATTACTTCGAAAAACCCATGAAACAAAGACAGTGAAAGAGAGTGAAATTCTTACACAATGCGTTCAGGGGCTGTGATGCAACCTAGATTGACCATATCTAGACCCACAGCTGGATGAGACATAAGGGTGGACACTCTTGGGGCTGAGAGGTTTGGTGAGGTTGGGTGAGCAAACGCAGACCCTTTAAAGTAATACTGCGTGGTACCCATCGCATGGGTCCCAAATCTCCAGGTTCAAGGACATCTTCCTACATCGAAAACATGCATGAGAAAACAAAAAGATGGTACACCATGTGATGGGGAAAGGTTTCTAAAACGCACCTCATTTCTCTTCTCCTTGTGCCCGGGGTCGCCATTCCAGCCGCTTTACTAACAATCTCCCTACTTGGAGCATCAGCACCTTTAACCTCCTGTTCCGTACAGGTTGCAATTTGTCCTGAGGCTGAACGGGAAGATGGGGAACCAGTGAGAGACTACCTCTTGTTGTTGGGACAGGAACAGGTCACTCTATTTTCCCATCAGGAAGAAGAATTAACCACAGGCTCATCCTCCCCCCCCCCCGGAACCAGAACATGGCCTGAAGCCATCCTGCGCTTTTGCGGCCAGCTCCCAAAAAAGCGAGTTGTAAAATGGAGCTTCAGGGCACTGCAATTCACAAACCTGCAGAGTTATAAATGATAACTCTCGTCCACAAATATATTGAGGGAAGGCAAAGAAGAGGATTTGAAATCAAGGCAGAATTGCAGGAAACAGATTTCAGGAGGTAGATTCGAATCGCCTTTAAAGCACATGAAAAGCGGCAAAACGTTGACAATGATGCCCTTGGCCAAAAAGGGCGTATGCGTTTTTTCCTGAATATATTCAGGAAAAAATGCATACGCCCTTTTTGGCCAACCAAGCAACCTGGAAAGGCAAATCAGGGCAACAAAGAAGACACGCTACCCATCGGTCAAAAGGGCCATGCTGAAAAAAGTCTCAAAACCAGAAATGCAGGACAGGCCATGGAGAAATGGGAGCCTTGCTACACTGATGGGCGCGATGTAAATTGCCAACAGCCACTCTGGAGGAGTGTACGGTGTGTCCTGAAACATCTAAAAAACACAGCTTAGAGAGCATAGGGCACTTCCACTCATGGGGGTGTAAATTGGGAAAATGAAAAATCAGCAAGACACAAACACCCCAAAGTTTAGGGCTGCTCTGTTGACAAGGACCTCCACTTCATTCCACCTTCAATATCCCAGGAAAGAGAAAAATGGATAAAGAAGTTGTGGTCCTTATGTACAATGGAATATCACTCAGCCATGAAATCAATGTCATAAGGCTACTAGCAGCATGATGAGTGGATTTAGGTACGACGATTCTAAGTGAAATAAGTCACACAGAAAAGGACACTTCTCATAAGGTATCACTTATAGAGGGAATGTAAAAAGCGTTACACTTGAACTGAATTACAAAACAGAACAGAGTCACACATGCAGAAAACACACTATGGCTGCTTAACGGGAAAGGTGAGGTGGCGTGATACATAAAACAAGGGTTTCAAATTAGCTCAGATACCGTTCCATAAACCCAATATGTAATAGACAAGACCTACTCCTTGCTCAGAGAACTAGACTCAACAGGCCCTATTCACTGCACAAGAATATATCTGACTAGTAATAATCTTAAAACCTATGTATTGATATCTCTCTGTTAGTGTGTCAAGTGGGTGTAAAGCGCCATAAACACAGCAGTGAAAAGCAGCTAAACCCCAGTATAAAAATAAATTACTTCGAAAAACCCATGAAACAAAGACAGTGAAAGAGAGAGAAATTCTTACACAATGCGTTCAGGGGCTGTGATGCAACCTAGATTGACCATATCTAGACCCACAGCTGGATGAGACATAAGGGTGGACACTCTTGGGGCTGAGAGGTTTGGTGAGGTTGGGTGAGCAAACGCAGACCCTTTAAAGTAATACTGCGTGGTACCCATCGCATGGGTCCCAAATCTCCAGGTTCAAGGACATCTTCCTACATCGAAAACATGCATGAGAAAACAAAAAGATGGTACACCATGTGATGGGGAAAGGTTTCTAAAACGCACCTCATTTCTCTTCTCCTTGTGCCCGGGGTCGCCATTCCAGCCGCTTTACTAACAATCTCCCTACTTGGAGCATCAGCACCTTTAACCTCCTGTTCCGTACAGGTTGCAATTTGTCCTGAGGATGAACGGGTAGACGGGGAACCAGTGAGAGACTAGCTCTTGTTGTTGGCACAGGCACAGGTCACTCTATTTTCCCATCAGGAAGAAGAATTAACCACAGGCTCATCATCCCACCCGGAACCAGAACAGGGCCTGAAGCCATCCAGCGCTTTTGCGGCCAGCTCCCAAAAAAGCGAGTTGTAAAATGGAGCTTCAGGGCACTGCAATTCACAAACCTGCAGAGTTATAAATGATAACTCTCGTCCACAAATATATTGAGGGAAGGCAAAGAAGAGGATTTGAAATCAAAGCAGAATTGCAGGAAACAGATTTCAGGAGGTAGATTCGAATCGCCTTTAAAGCACATGAAAAGCGGCAAAACGTTGACAATGATGCCCTTGGCCAAAAAGGGCGTATGCGTTTTTTCCTGAATATATTCAGGAAAAAACGCATACGCCCTTTTTGGCCCACCAAGCAACCTGGAAAGGCAAATCAGCACTACAAAGAAGACTCGCTACCCATCGGTCAAAAGGGCCATGCTGAAAAAAGTCTCAAAACCAGAAATGCAGGACAGGCCATGGAGAAATGGGAGCCTTGCTACACTGATCGGCGGGATGTAAATTGCCAACAGCCACTCTGGAGAAGTGTACGGTGTGTCCTGAAACATCTAAAAAACACAGCTTAGAGAGCATAGGGCACTTCCACTCATGGGGGTATAAATTGGGAAAATGAAAAATCAGCAAGACACAAGCACCCCAAAGTTTAGGGCTGCTCTGTTGACAAGGACCTCCACTTCATTCCACCTTCAATATCCCAGGAAAGAGAAAAATGGATAAAGAAGTTGTGGTCCTTATGTACAATGGAATATCACTCAGCCATGAAATCAATGTCATAAGGCTAGTAGCAGCATGATGAGTGGATTTAGGTTCGACGATTCTAAGTGAAATAATTCACACAGAAAAGGACACTTCTCATAAGGTATCACTTATAGAGGGAATGTAAAAACCGTTACACTTGAACTGAATTACAAAACAGAACAGAGTCACACATGCAGAAAACACACTATGGCTACTTAACGGGAAAGGTGAGGTGGGGTGATACATAAAACAAGGGTTTCAAATTAGCTCAGATACCGTTCCATAAACCCAATATGTAATAGACAAGACCTACTCCTTGCTCAGAGAACTGGACTCAACACGCCCTATTCACCGCACAAGAATATATCTGACTAGTAATAATCTTAAAACCTATATATTGATGTCTCTCTGTTAGTGTGTCAAGTGGGTGTAAAGTGGCATAAACACAGCAGTGAAAAGCAGCTAAACCCCAGTATAAAAATAAATTACTTCGAAAAACCCATGAAACAAAGACAGTGAAAGAGAGTGAAATTCTTACACAATGCGTTCAGGGGCTGTGATGCAACCTAGATTGACCATATCTAGACCCACAGCTGGATGAGACATAAGGGTGGACACTCTTGGGGCTGAGAGGTTTGGTGAGGTTGGGTGAGCAAACGCAGACCCTTTAAAGTAATACTGCGTGGTACCCATCGCATGGGTCCCAAATCTCCAGGTTCAAGGACATCTTCCTACATCGAAAACATGCATGAGAAAACAAAAAGATGGTACACCATGTGATGGGGAAAGGTTTCTAAAACGCACCTCATTTCTCTTCTCCTTGTGCCCGGGGTCGCCATTCCAGCCGCTTTACTAACAATCTCCCTACTTGGAGCATCAGCACCTTTAACCTCCTGTTCCGTACAGGTTGCAATTTGTCCTGAGGCTGAACGGGAAGATGGGGAACCAGTGAGAGACTACCTCTTGTTGTTGGGACAGGAACAGGTCACTCTATTTTCCCATCAGGAAGAAGAATTAACCACAGGCTCATCCTCCCCCCCCCCCCCGGAACCAGAACATGGCCTGAAGCCATCCTGCGCTTTTGCGGCCAGCTCCCAAAAAAGCGAGTTGTAAAATGGAGCTTCAGGGCACTGCAATTCACAAACCTGCAGAGTTATAAATGATAACTCTCGTCCACAAATATATTGAGGGAAGGCAAAGAAGAGGATTTGAAATCAAGGCAGAATTGCAGGAAACAGATTTCAGGAGGTAGATTCGAATCGCCTTTAAAGCACATGAAAAGCGGCAAAACGTTGACAATGATGCCCTTGGCCAAAAAGGGCGTATGCGTTTTTTCCTGAATATATTCAGGAAAAAATGCATACGCCCTTTTTGGCCAACCAAGCAACCTGGAAAGGCAAATCAGGGCAACAAAGAAGACACGCTACCCATCGGTCAAAAGGGCCATGCTGAAAAAAGTCTCAAAACCAGAAATGCAGGACAGGCCATGGAGAAATGGGAGCCTTGCTACACTGATGGGCGCGAAGTAAATTGCCAACAGCCACTCTGGAGGAGTGTACGGTGTGTCCTGAAACATCTAAAAAACACAGCTTAGAGAGCATAGGGCACTTCCACTCATGGGGGTATAAATTGGGAAAATGAAAAATCAGCAAGACACAAACACCCCAAAGTTTAGGGCTGCTCTGTTGACAAGGACCTCCACTTCATTCCACCTTCAATATCCCAGGAAAGAGAAAAATGGATAAAGAAGTTGTGGTCCTTATGTACAATGGAATATCACTCAGCCATGAAATCAATGTCATAAGGCTAGTAGCAGCATGATGAGTGGATTTAGGTACGACGATTCTAAGTGAAATAAGTCACACAGAAAAGGACACTTCTCATAAGGTATCACTTATAGAGGGAATGTAAAAAGCGTTACACTTGAACTGAATTACAAAACAGAACAGAGTCACACATGCAGAAAACACACTATGGCTGCTTAACGGGAAAGGTGAGGTGGCGTGATACATAAAACAAGGGTTTCAAATTAGCTCAGATACCGTTCCATAAACCCAATATGTAATAGACAAGACCTACTCCTTGCTCAGAGAACTAGACTCAACAGGCCCTATTCACTGCACAAGAATATATCTGACTAGTAATAATCTTAAAACCTATGTATTGATATCTCTCTGTTAGTGTGTCAAGTGGGTGTAAAGCGGCATAAACACAGCAGTGAAAAGCAGCTAAACCCCAGTATAAAAATAAATTACTTCGAAAAACCCATGAAACAAAGACAGTGAAAGAGAGTGAAATTCTTACACAATGCGTTCAGGGGCTGTGATGCAACCTAGATTGACCATATCTAGACCCACAGCTGGATGAGACATAAGGGTGGACACTCTTGGGGCTGAGAGGTTTGGTGAGGTTGGGTGAGCAAACGCAGACCCTTTAAAGTAATACTGCGTGGTACCCATCGCATGGGTCCCAAATCTCCAGGTTCAAGGACATCTTCCTACATCGAAAACATGCATGAGAAAACAAAAAGATGGTACACCATGTGATGGGGAAAGGTTTCTAAAACGCACCTCATTTCTCTTCTCCTTGTGCCCGGGGTCGCCATTCCAGCCGCTTTACTAACAATCTCCCTACTTGGAGCATCAGCACCTTTAACCTCCTGTTCCGTACAGGTTGCAATTTGTCCTGAGGCTGAACGGGAAGATGGGGAACCAGTGAGAGACTACCTCTTGTTGTTGGGACAGGAACAGGTCACTCTATTTTCCCATCAGGAAGAAGAATTAACCACAGGCTCATCCTCCCCCCCCCCCCGGAACCAGAACATGGCCTGAAGCCATCCTGCGCTTTTGCGGCCAGCTCCCAAAAAAGCGAGTTGTAAAATGGAGCTTCAGGGCACTGCAATTCACAAACCTGCAGAGTTATAAATGATAACTCTCGTCCACAAATATATTGAGGGAAGGCAAAGAAGAGGATTTGAAATCAAGGCAGAATTGCAGGAAACAGATTTCAGGAGGTAGATTCGAATCGCCTTTAAAGCACATGAAAAGCGGCAAAACGTTGACAATGATGCCCTTGGCCAAAAAGGGCGTATGCGTTTTTTCCTGAATATATTCAGGAAAAAATGCATACGCCCTTTTTGGCCAACCAAGCAACCTGGAAAGGCAAATCAGGGCAACAAAGAAGACACGCTACCCATCGGTCAAAAGGGCCATGCTGAAAAAAGTCTCAAAACCAGAAATGCAGGACAGGCCATGGAGAAATGGGAGCCTTGCTACACTGATGGGCGCGATGTAAATTGCCAACAGCCACTCTGGAGGAGTGTACGGTGTGTCCTGAAACATCTAAAAAACACAGCTTAGAGAGCATAGGGCACTTCCACTCATGGGGGTATAAATTGGGAAAATGAAAAATCAGCAAGACACAAACACCCCAAAGTTTAGGGCTGCTCTGTTGACAAGGACCTCCACTTCATTCCACCTTCAATATCCCAGGAAAGAGAAAAATGGATAAAGAAGTTGTGGTCCTTATGTACAATGGAATATCACTCAGCCATGAAATCAATGTCATAAGGCTAGTAGCAGCATGATGAGTGGATTTAGGTACGACGATTCTAAGTGAAATAAGTCACACAGAAAAGGACACTTCTCATAAGGTATCACTTATAGAGGGAATGTAAAAAGCGTTACACTTGAACTGAATTACAAAACAGAACAGAGTCACACATGCAGAAAACACACTATGGCTGCTTAACGGGAAAGGTGAGGTGGCGTGATACATAAAACAAGGGTTTCAAATTAGCTCAGATACCGTTCCATAAACCCAATATGTAATAGACAAGACCTACTCCTTGCTCAGAGAACTAGACTCAACAGGCCCTATTCACTGCACAAGAATATATCTGACTAGTAATAATCTTAAAACCTATGTATTGATATCTCTCTGTTAGTGTGTCAAGTGGGTGTAAAGCGCCATAAACACAGCAGTGAAAAGCAGCTAAACCCCAGTATAAAAATAAATTACTTCGAAAAACCCATGAAACAAAGACAGTGAAAGAGAGTGAAATTCTTACACAATGCGTTCAGGGGCTGTGATGCAACCTAGATTGACCATATCTAGACCCACAGCTGGATGAGACATAAGGGTGGACACTCTTGGGGCTGAGAGGTTTGGTGAGGTTGGGTGAGCAAACGCAGACCCTTTAAAGTAATACTGCGTGGTACCCATCGCATGGGTCCCAAATCTCCAGGTTCAAGGACATCTTCCTACATCGAAAACATGCATGAGAAAACAAAAAGATGGTACACCATGTGATGGGGAAAGGTTTCTAAAACGCACCTCATTTCTCTTCTCCTTGTGCCCGGGGTCGCCATTCCAGCCGCTTTACTAACAATCTCCCTACTTGGAGCATCAGCACCTTTAACCTCCTGTTCCGTACAGGTTGCAATTTGTCCTGAGGCTGAACGGGAAGATGGGGAACCAGTGAGAGACTACCTCTTGTTGTTGGGACAGGAACAGGTCACTCTATTTTCCCATCAGGAAGAAGAATTAACCACAGGCTCATCCTCCCCCCCCCCCCGGAACCAGAACATGGCCTGAAGCCATCCTGCGCTTTTGCGGCCAGCTCCCAAAAAAGCGAGTTGTAAAATGGAGCTTCAGGGCACTGCAATTCACAAACCTGCAGAGTTATAAATGATAACTCTCGTCCACAAATATATTGAGGGAAGGCAAAGAAGAGGATTTGAAATCAAGGCAGAATTGCAGGAAACAGATTTCAGGAGGTAGATTCGAATCGCCTTTAAAGCACATGAAAAGCGGCAAAACGTTGACAATGATGCCCTTGGCCAAAAAGGGCGTATGCGTTTTTTCCTGAATATATTCAGGAAAAAATGCATACGCCCTTTTTGGCCAACCAAGCAACCTGGAAAGGCAAATCAGGGCAACAAAGAAGACACGCTACCCATCGGTCAAAAGGGCCATGCTGAAAAAAGTCTCAAAACCAGAAATGCAGGACAGGCCATGGAGAAATGGGAGCCTTGCTACACTGATGGGCGCGATGTAAATTGCCAACAGCCACTCTGGAGGAGTGTACGGTGTGTCCTGAAACATCTAAAAAACACAGCTTAGAGAGCATAGGGCACTTCCACTCATGGGGGTATAAATTGGGAAAATGAAAAATCAGCAAGACACAAACACCCCAAAGTTTAGGGCTGCTCTGTTGACAAGGACCTCCACTTCATTCCACCTTCAATATCCCAGGAAAGAGAAAAATGGATAAAGAAGTTGTGGTCCTTATGTACAATGGAATATCACTCAGCCATGAAATCAATGTCATAAGGCTAGTAGCAGCATGATGAGTGGATTTAGGTACGACGATTCTAAGTGAAATAAGTCACACAGAAAAGGACACTTCTCATAAGGTATCACTTATAGAGGGAATGTAAAAAGCGTTACACTTGAACTGAATTACAAAACAGAACAGAGTCACACATGCAGAAAACACACTATGGCTGCTTAACGGGAAAGGTGAGGTGGCGTGATACATAAAACAAGGGTTTCAAATTAGCTCAGATACCGTTCCATAAACCCAATATGTAATAGACAAGACCTACTCCTTGCTCAGAGAACTAGACTCAACAGGCCCTATTCACTGCACAAGAATATATCTGACTAGTAATAATCTTAAAACCTATGTATTGATATCTCTCTGTTAGTGTGTCAAGTGGGTGTAAAGCGCCATAAACACAGCAGTGAAAAGCAGCTAAACCCCAGTATAAAAATAAATTACTTCGAAAAACCCATGAAACAAAGACAGTGAAAGAGAGTGAAATTCTTACACAATGCGTTCAGGGGCTGTGATGCAACCTAGATTGACCATATCTAGACCCACAGCTGGATGAGACATAAGGGTGGACACTCTTGGGGCTGAGAGGTTTGGTGAGGTTGGGTGAGCAAACGCAGACCCTTTAAAGTAATACTGCGTGGTACCCATCGCATGGGTCCCAAATCTCCAGGTTCAAGGACATCTTCCTACATCGAAAACATGCATGAGAAAACAAAAAGATGGTACACCATGTGATGGGGAAAGGTTTCTAAAACGCACCTCATTTCTCTTCTCCTTGTGCCCGGGGTCGCCATTCCAGCCGCTTTACTAACAATCTCCCTACTTGGAGCATCAGCACCTTTAACCTCCTGTTCCGTACAGGTTGCAATTTGTCCTGAGGCTGAACGGGAAGATGGGGAACCAGTGAGAGACTACCTCTTGTTGTTGGGACAGGAACAGGTCACTCTATTTTCCCATCAGGAAGAAGAATTAACCACAGGCTCATCCTCCCCCCCCCCCCGGAACCAGAACATGGCCTGAAGCCATCCTGCGCTTTTGCGGCCAGCTCCCAAAAAAGCGAGTTGTAAAATGGAGCTTCAGGGCACTGCAATTCACAAACCTGCAGAGTTATAAATGATAACTCTCGTCCACAAATATATTGAGGGAAGGCAAAGAAGAGGATTTGAAATCAAGGCAGAATTGCAGGAAACAGATTTCAGGAGGTAGATTCGAATCGCCTTTAAAGCACATGAAAAGCGGCAAAACGTTGACAATGATGCCCTTGGCCAAAAAGGGCGTATGCGTTTTTTCCTGAATATATTCAGGAAAAAATGCATACGCCCTTTTTGGCCAACCAAGCAACCTGGAAAGGCAAATCAGGGCAACAAAGAAGACACGCTACCCATCGGTCAAAAGGGCCATGCTGAAAAAAGTCTCAAAACCAGAAATGCAGGACAGGCCATGGAGAAATGGGAGCCTTGCTACACTGATGGGCGCGATGTAAATTGCCAACAGCCACTCTGGAGGAGTGTACGGTGTGTCCTGAAACATCTAAAAAACACAGCTTAGAGAGCATAGGGCACTTCCACTCATGGGGGTATAAATTGGGAAAATGAAAAATCAGCAAGACACAAACACCCCAAAGTTTAGGGCTGCTCTGTTGACAAGGACCTCCACTTCATTCCACCTTCAATATCCCAGGAAAGAGAAAAATGGATAAAGAAGTTGTGGTCCTTATGTACAATGGAATATCACTCAGCCATGAAATCAATGTCATAAGGCTAGTAGCAGCATGATGAGTGGATTTAGGTACGACGATTCTAAGTGAAATAAGTCACACAGAAAAGGACACTTCTCATAAGGTATCACTTATAGAGGGAATGTAAAAAGCGTTACACTTGAACTGAATTACAAAACAGAACAGAGTCACACATGCAGAAAACACACTATGGCTGCTTAACGGGAAAGGTGAGGTGGCGTGATACATAAAACAAGGGTTTCAAATTAGCTCAGATACCGTTCCATAAACCCAATATGTAATAGACAAGACCTACTCCTTGCTCAGAGAACTAGACTCAACAGGCCCTATTCACTGCACAAGAATATATCTGACTAGTAATAATCTTAAAACCTATGTATTGATATCTCTCTGTTAGTGTGTCAAGTGGGTGTAAAGCGGCATAAACACAGCAGTGAAAAGCAGCTAAACCCCAGTATAAAAATAAATTACTTCGAAAAACCCATGAAACAAAGACAGTGAAAGAGAGTGAAATTCTTACACAATGCGTTCAGGGGCTGTGATGCAACCTAGATTGACCATATCTAGACCCACAGCTGGATGAGACATAAGGGTGGACACTCTTGGGGCTGAGAGGTTTGGTGAGGTTGGGTGAGCAAACGCAGACCCTTTAAAGTAATACTGCGTGGTACCCATCGCATGGGTCCCAAATCTCCAGGTTCAAGGACATCTTCCTACATCGAAAACATGCATGAGAAAACAAAAAGATGGTACACCATGTGATGGGGAAAGGTTTCTAAAACGCACCTCATTTCTCTTCTCCTTGTGCCCGGGGTCGCCATTCCAGCCGCTTTACTAACAATCTCCCTACTTGGAGCATCAGCACCTTTAACCTCCTGTTCCGTACAGGTTGCAATTTGTCCTGAGGCTGAACGGGAAGATGGGGAACCAGTGAGAGACTACCTCTTGTTGTTGGGACAGGAACAGGTCACTCTATTTTCCCATCAGGAAGAAGAATTAACCACAGGCTCATCCTCCCCCCCCCCCCGGAACCAGAACATGGCCTGAAGCCATCCTGCGCTTTTGCGGCCAGCTCCCAAAAAAGCGAGTTGTAAAATGGAGCTTCAGGGCACTGCAATTCACAAACCTGCAGAGTTATAAATGATAACTCTCGTCCACAAATATATTGAGGGAAGGCAAAGAAGAGGATTTGAAATCAAGGCAGAATTGCAGGAAACAGATTTCAGGAGGTAGATTCGAATCGCCTTTAAAGCACATGAAAAGCGGCAAAACGTTGACAATGATGCCCTTGGCCAAAAAGGGCGTATGCGTTTTTTCCTGAATATATTCAGGAAAAAATGCATACGCCCTTTTTGGCCAACCAAGCAACCTGGAAAGGCAAATCAGGGCAACAAAGAAGACACGCTACCCATCGGTCAAAAGGGCCATGCTGAAAAAAGTCTCAAAACCAGAAATGCAGGACAGGCCATGGAGAAATGGGAGCCTTGCTACACTGATGGGCGCGATGTAAATTGCCAACAGCCACTCTGGAGGAGTGTACGGTGTGTCCTGAAACATCTAAAAAACACAGCTTAGAGAGCATAGGGCACTTCCACTCATGGGGGTATAAATTGGGAAAATGAAAAATCAGCAAGACACAAACACCCCAAAGTTTAGGGCTGCTCTGTTGACAAGGACCTCCACTTCATTCCACCTTCAATATCCCAGGAAAGAGAAAAATGGATAAAGAAGTTGTGGTCCTTATGTACAATGGAATATCACTCAGCCATGAAATCAATGTCATAAGGCTAGTAGCAGCATGATGAGTGGATTTAGGTACGACGATTCTAAGTGAAATAAGTCACACAGAAAAGGACACTTCTCATAAGGTATCACTTATAGAGGGAATGTAAAAAGCGTTACACTTGAACTGAATTACAAAACAGAACAGAGTCACACATGCAGAAAACACACTATGGCTGCTTAACGGGAAAGGTGAGGTGGCGTGATACATAAAACAAGGGTTTCAAATTAGCTCAGATACCGTTCCATAAACCCAATATGTAATAGACAAGACCTACTCCTTGCTCAGAGAACTAGACTCAACAGGCCCTATTCACTGCACAAGAATATATCTGACTAGTAATAATCTTAAAACCTATGTATTGATATCTCTCTGTTAGTGTGTCAAGTGGGTGTAAAGCGCCATAAACACAGCAGTGAAAAGCAGCTAAACCCCAGTATAAAAATAAATTACTTCGAAAAACCCATGAAACAAAGACAGTGAAAGAGAGTGAAATTCTTACACAATGCGTTCAGGGGCTGTGATGCAACCTAGATTGACCATATCTAGACCCACAGCTGGATGAGACATAAGGGTGGACACTCTTGGGGCTGAGAGGTTTGGTGAGGTTGGGTGAGCAAACGCAGACCCTTTAAAGTAATACTGCGTGGTACCCATCGCATGGGTCCCAAATCTCCAGGTTCAAGGACATCTTCCTACATCGAAAACATGCATGAGAAAACAAAAAGATGGTACACCATGTGATGGGGAAAGGTTTCTAAAACGCACCTCATTTCTCTTCTCCTTGTGCCCGGGGTCGCCATTCCAGCCGCTTTACTAACAATCTCCCTACTTGGAGCATCAGCACCTTTAACCTCCTGTTCCGTACAGGTTGCAATTTGTCCTGAGGCTGAACGGGAAGATGGGGAACCAGTGAGAGACTACCTCTTGTTGTTGGGACAGGAACAGGTCACTCTATTTTCCCATCAGGAAGAAGAATTAACCACAGGCTCATCCTCCCCCCCCCCCCGGAACCAGAACATGGCCTGAAGCCATCCTGCGCTTTTGCGGCCAGCTCCCAAAAAAGCGAGTTGTAAAATGGAGCTTCAGGGCACTGCAATTCACAAACCTGCAGAGTTATAAATGATAACTCTCGTCCACAAATATATTGAGGGAAGGCAAAGAAGAGGATTTGAAATCAAGGCAGAATTGCAGGAAACAGATTTCAGGAGGTAGATTCGAATCGCCTTTAAAGCACATGAAAAGCGGCAAAACGTTGACAATGATGCCCTTGGCCAAAAAGGGCGTATGCGTTTTTTCCTGAATATATTCAGGAAAAAATGCATACGCCCTTTTTGGCCAACCAAGCAACCTGGAAAGGCAAATCAGGGCAACAAAGAAGACACGCTACCCATCGGTCAAAAGGGCCATGCTGAAAAAAGTCTCAAAACCAGAAATGCAGGACAGGCCATGGAGAAATGGGAGCCTTGCTACACTGATGGGCGCGATGTAAATTGCCAACAGCCACTCTGGAGGAGTGTACGGTGTGTCCTGAAACATCTAAAAAACACAGCTTAGAGAGCATAGGGCACTTCCACTCATGGGGGTATAAATTGGGAAAATGAAAAATCAGCAAGACACAAACACCCCAAAGTTTAGGGCTGCTCTGTTGACAAGGACCTCCACTTCATTCCACCTTCAATATCCCAGGAAAGAGAAAAATGGATAAAGAAGTTGTGGTCCTTATGTACAATGGAATATCACTCAGCCATGAAATCAATGTCATAAGGCTAGTAGCAGCATGATGAGTGGATTTAGGTACGACGATTCTAAGTGAAATAAGTCACACAGAAAAGGACACTTCTCATAAGGTATCACTTATAGAGGGAATGTAAAAAGCGTTACACTTGAACTGAATTACAAAACAGAACAGAGTCACACATGCAGAAAACACACTATGGCTGCTTAACGGGAAAGGTGAGGTGGCGTGATACATAAAACAAGGGTTTCAAATTAGCTCAGATACCGTTCCATAAACCCAATATGTAATAGACAAGACCTACTCCTTGCTCAGAGAACTAGACTCAACAGGCCCTATTCACTGCACAAGAATATATCTGACTAGTAATAATCTTAAAACCTATGTATTGATATCTCTCTGTTAGTGTGTCAAGTGGGTGTAAAGCGCCATAAACACAGCAGTGAAAAGCAGCTAAACCCCAGTATAAAAATAAATTACTTCGAAAAACCCATGAAACAAAGACAGTGAAAGAGAGTGAAATTCTTACACAATGCGTTCAGGGGCTGTGATGCAACCTAGATTGACCATATCTAGACCCACAGCTGGATGAGACATAAGGGTGGACACTCTTGGGGCTGAGAGGTTTGGTGAGGTTGGGTGAGCAAACGCAGACCCTTTAAAGTAATACTGCGTGGTACCCATCGCATGGGTCCCAAATCTCCAGGTTCAAGGACATCTTCCTACATCGAAAACATGCATGAGAAAACAAAAAGATGGTACACCATGTGATGGGGAAAGGTTTCTAAAACGCACCTCATTTCTCTTCTCCTTGTGCCCGGGGTCGCCATTCCAGCCGCTTTACTAACAATCTCCCTACTTGGAGCATCAGCACCTTTAACCTCCTGTTCCGTACAGGTTGCAATTTGTCCTGAGGCTGAACGGGAAGATGGGGAACCAGTGAGAGACTACCTCTTGTTGTTGGGACAGGAACAGGTCACTCTATTTTCCCATCAGGAAGAAGAATTAACCACAGGCTCATCCTCCCCCCCCCCCCGGAACCAGAACATGGCCTGAAGCCATCCTGCGCTTTTGCGGCCAGCTCCCAAAAAAGCGAGTTGTAAAATGGAGCTTCAGGGCACTGCAATTCACAAACCTGCAGAGTTATAAATGATAACTCTCGTCCACAAATATATTGAGGGAAGGCAAAGAAGAGGATTTGAAATCAAGGCAGAATTGCAGGAAACAGATTTCAGGAGGTAGATTCGAATCGCCTTTAAAGCACATGAAAAGCGGCAAAACGTTGACAATGATGCCCTTGGCCAAAAAGGGCGTATGCGTTTTTTCCTGAATATATTCAGGAAAAAATGCATACGCCCTTTTTGGCCAACCAAGCAACCTGGAAAGGCAAATCAGGGCAACAAAGAAGACACGCTACCCATCGGTCAAAAGGGCCATGCTGAAAAAAGTCTCAAAACCAGAAATGCAGGACAGGCCATGGAGAAATGGGAGCCTTGCTACACTGATGGGCGCGATGTAAATTGCCAACAGCCACTCTGGAGGAGTGTACGGTGTGTCCTGAAACATCTAAAAAACACAGCTTAGAGAGCATAGGGCACTTCCACTCATGGGGGTATAAATTGGGAAAATGAAAAATCAGCAAGACACAAACACCCCAAAGTTTAGGGCTGCTCTGTTGACAAGGACCTCCACTTCATTCCACCTTCAATATCCCAGGAAAGAGAAAAATGGATAAAGAAGTTGTGGTCCTTATGTACAATGGAATATCACTCAGCCATGAAATCAATGTCATAAGGCTAGTAGCAGCATGATGAGTGGATTTAGGTACGACGATTCTAAGTGAAATAAGTCACACAGAAAAGGACACTTCTCATAAGGTATCACTTATAGAGGGAATGTAAAAAGCGTTACACTTGAACTGAATTACAAAACAGAACAGAGTCACACATGCAGAAAACACACTATGGCTGCTTAACGGGAAAGGTGAGGTGGCGTGATACATAAAACAAGGGTTTCAAATTAGCTCAGATACCGTTCCATAAACCCAATATGTAATAGACAAGACCTACTCCTTGCTCAGAGAACTAGACTCAACAGGCCCTATTCACTGCACAAGAATATATCTGACTAGTAATAATCTTAAAACCTATGTATTGATATCTCTCTGTTAGTGTGTCAAGTGGGTGTAAAGCGCCATAAACACAGCAGTGAAAAGCAGCTAAACCCCAGTATAAAAATAAATTACTTCGAAAAACCCATGAAACAAAGACAGTGAAAGAGAGAGAAATTCTTACACAATGCGTTCAGGGGCTGTGATGCAACCTAGATTGACCATATCTAGACCCACAGCTGGATGAGACGTAAGGGTGGACACTCTTGGGGCTGAGAGGTTTGGTGAGGTTGGGTGAGCAAACGCAGACCCTTTAAAGTAATACTGCGTGGTACCCATCGCATGGGTCCCAAATCTCCAGGTTCAAGGACATCTTCCTACATCGAAAACATGCATGAGAAAACAAAAAGATGGTACACCATGTGATGGGGAAAGGTTTCTAAAACGCACCTCATTTCTCTTCTCCTTGTGCCCGGGTTCGCCATTCCAGCCGCTTTACTAACAATCTCCCTACTTGGAGCATCAGCACCTTTAACCTCCTGTTCCGTACAGGTTGCAATTTGTCCTGAGGATGAACGGGTAGACGGGGAACCAGTGAGAGACTAGCTCTTGTTGTTGGCACAGGCACAGGTCACTCTATTTTCCCATCAGGAAGAAGAATTAACCACAGGCTCATCATCCTACCCGGAACCAGAAAAGGGCCTGAAGCCATCCAGCGCTTTTGCGGCCAGCTCCCAAAAAAGCGAGTTGTAAAATGGAGCTTCAGGGCACTGCAATTCACAAACCTGCAGAGTTATAAATGATAACTCTCGTCCACAAATATATTGAGGGAAGGCAAAGAAGAGGATTTGAAATCAAAGCAGAATTGCAGGAAACAGATTTCAGGAGGTAGATTCGAATCGCCTTTAAAGCACATGAAAAGCGGCAAAACGTTGACAATGATGCCCTTGGCCAAAAAGGGCGTATGCGTTTTTTCCTGAATATATTCAGGAAAAAACGCATACGCCCTTTTTGGCCCACCAAGCAACCTGGAAAGGCAAATCAGCACTACAAAGAAGACTCGCTACCCATCGGTCAAAAGGGCCATGCTGAAAAAAGTCTCAAAACCAGAAATGCAGGACAGGCCATGGAGAAATGGGAGCCTTGATACACTGATCGGCGGGATGTAAATTGCCAACAGCCACTCTGGAGAAGTGTACGGTGTGTCCTGAAACATCTAAAAAACACAGCTTAGAGAGCATAGGGCACTTCCACTCATGGGGGTATAAATTGGGAAAATGAAAAATCAGCAAGACACAAGCACCCCAAAGTTTAGGGCTGCTCTGTTGACAAGGACCTCCACTTCATTCCACCTTCAATATCCCAGGAAAGAGAAAAATGGATAAAGAAGTTGTGGTCCTTATGTACAATGGAATATCACTCAGCCATGAAATCAATGTCATAAGGCTAGTAGCAGCATGATGAGTGGATTTAGGTTCGACGATTCTAAGTGAAATAATTCACACAGAAAAGGACACTTCTCATAAGGTATCACTTATAGAGGGAATGTAAAAACCGTTACACTTGAACTGAATTACAAAACAGAACAGAGTCACACATGCAGAAAACACACTATGGCTACTTAACGGGAAAGGTGAGGTGGGGTGATACATAAAACAAGGGTTTCAAATTAGCTCAGATACCGTTCCATAAACCCAATATGTAATAGACAAGACCTACTCCTTGCTCAGAGAACTGGACTCAACACGCCCTATTCACCGCACAGGAATATATCTGACTAGTAATAATCTTAAAACCTATATATTGATGTCTCTCTGTTAGTGTGTCAAGTGGGTGTAAAGTGGCATAAACACAGCAGTGAAAAGCAGCTAAACCCCAGTATAAAAATAAATTACTTCGAAAAACCCATGAAACAAAGACAGTGAAAGAGAGTGAAATTCTTACACAATGCGTTCAGGGGCTGTGATGCAACCTAGATTGACCATATCTAGACCCACAGCTGGATGAGACATAAGGGTGGACACTCTTGGGGCTGAGAGGTTTGGTGAGGTTGGGTGAGCAAACGCAGACCCTTTAAAGTAATACTGCGTGGTACCCATCGCATGGGTCCCAAATCTCCAGGTTCAAGGACATCTTCCTACATCGAAAACATGCATGAGAAAACAAAAAGATGGTACACCATGTGATGGGGAAAGGTTTCTAAAACGCACCTCATTTCTCTTCTCCTTGTGCCCGGGGTTGCCATTCCAGCCGCTTTACTAACAATCTCCCTACTTGGAGCATCAGCACCTTTAACCTCCTGTTCCGTACAGGTTGCAATTTGTCCTGAGGCTGAACGGGAAGATGGGGAACCAGTGAGAGACTACCTCTTGTTGTTGGGACAGGAACAGGTCACTCTATTTTCCCATCAGGAAGAAGAATTAACCACAGGCTCATCCTCCCCCCCCCCCCCCGGAACCAGAACATGGCCTGAAGCCATCCTGCGCTTTTGCGGCCAGCTCCCAAAAAAGCGAGTTGTAAAATGGAGCTTCAGGGCACTGCAATTCACAAACCTGCAGAGTTATAAATGATAACTCTCGTCCACAAATATATTGAGGGAAGGCAAAGAAGAGGATTTGAAATCAAGGCAGAATTGCAGGAAACAGATTTCAGGAGGTAGATTCGAATCGCCTTTAAAGCACATGAAAAGCGGCAAAACGTTGACAATGATGCCCTTGGCCAAAAAGGGCGTATGCGTTTTTTCCTGAATATATTCAGGAAAAAATGCATACGCCCTTTTTGGCCAACCAAGCAACCTGGAAAGGCAAATCAGGGCAACAAAGAAGACACGCTACCCATCGGTCAAAAGGGCCATGCTGAAAAAAGTCTCAAAACCAGAAATGCAGGACAGGCCATGGAGAAATGGGAGCCTTGCTACACTGATGGGCGCGATGTAAATTGCCAACAGCCACTCTGGAGGAGTGTACGGTGTGTCCTGAAACATCTAAAAAACACAGCTTAGAGAGCATAGGGCACTTCCACTCATGGGGGTATAAATTGGGAAAATGAAAAATCAGCAAGACACAAACACCCCAAAGTTTAGGGCTGCTCTGTTGACAAGGACCTCCACTTCATTCCACCTTCAATATCCCAGGAAAGAGAAAAATGGATAAAGAAGTTGTGGTCCTTATGTACAATGGAATATCACTCAGCCATGAAATCAATGTCATAAGGCTAGTAGCAGCATGATGAGTGGATTTAGGTACGACGATTCTAAGTGAAATAAGTCACACAGAAAAGGACACTTCTCATAAGGTATCACTTATAGAGGGAATGTAAAAAGCGTTACACTTGAACTGAATTACAAAACAGAACAGAGTCACACATGCAGAAAACACACTATGGCTGCTTAACGGGAAAGGTGAGGTGGCGTGATACATAAAACAAGGGTTTCAAATTAGCTCAGATACCGTTCCATAAACCCAATATGTAATAGACAAGACCTACTCCTTGCTCAGAGAACTAGACTCAACAGGCCCTATTCACTGCACAAGAATATATCTGACTAGTAATAATCTTAAAACCTATGTATTGATATCTCTCTGTTAGTGTGTCAAGTGGGTGTAAAGCGGCATAAACACAGCAGTGAAAAGCAGCTAAACCCCAGTATAAAAATAAATTACTTCGAAAAACCCATGAAACAAAGACAGTGAAAGAGAGTGAAATTCTTACACAATGCGTTCAGGGGCTGTGATGCAACCTAGATTGACCATATCTAGACCCACAGCTGGATGAGACATAAGGGTGGACACTCTTGGGGCTGAGAGGTTTGGTGAGGTTGGGTGAGCAAACGCAGACCCTTTAAAGTAATACTGCGTGGTACCCATCGCATGGGTCCCAAATCTCCAGGTTCAAGGACATCTTCCTACATCGAAAACATGCATGAGAAAACAAAAAGATGGTACACCATGTGATGGGGAAAGGTTTCTAAAACGCACCTCATTTCTCTTCTCCTTGTGCCCGGGTTCGCCATTCCAGCCGCTTTACTAACAATCTCCCTACTTGGAGCATCAGCACCTTTAACCTCCTGTTCCGTACAGGTTGCAATTTGTCCTGAGGATGAACGGGTAGACGGGGAACCAGTGAGAGACTAGCTCTTGTTGTTGGCACAGGCACAGGTCACTCTATTTTCCCATCAGGAAGAAGAATTAACCACAGGCTCATCATCCCACCCGGAACCAGAACAGGGCCTGAAGCCATCCAGCGCTTTTGCGGCCAGCTCCCAAAAAAGCGAGTTGTAAAATGGAGCTTCAGGGCACTGCAATTCACAAACCTGCAGAGTTATAAATGATAACTCTCGTCCACAAATATATTGAGGGAAGGCAAAGAAGAGGATTTGAAATCAAAGCAGAATTGCAGGAAACAGATTTCAGGAGGTAGATTCGAATCGCCTTTAAAGCACATGAAAAGCGGCAAAACGTTGACAATGATGCCCTTGGCCAAAAAGGGCGTATGCGTTTTTTCCTGAATATATTCAGGAAAAAACGCATACGCCCTTTTTGGCCCACCAAGCAACCTGGAAAGGCAAATCAGCACTACAAAGAAGACTCGCTACCCATCGGTCAAAAGGGCCATGCTGAAAAAAGTCTCAAAACCAGAAATGCAGGACAGGCCATGGAGAAATGGGAGCCTTGCTACACTGATGGGCAGGATGTAAATTGCCAACAGCCACTCTGGAGAAGTGTACGGTGTGTCCTGAAACATCTAAAAAACACAGCTTAGAGAGCATAGGGCACTTCCACTCATGGGGGTATAAATTGGGAAAATGAAAAATCAGCAAGACACAAGCACCCCAAAGTTTAGGGCTGCTCTGTTGACAAGGACCTCCACTTCATTCCACCTTCAATATCCCAGGAAAGAGAAAAATGGATACAGAAGTTGTGGTCCTTATGTACAATGGAATATCACTCAGCCATGAAATCAATCTCATAAGGCTAGTAGCAGCATGATGAGTGGATTTAGGTACGACGATTCTAAGTGAAATAAGTCACACAGAAAAGGACACTTCTCATAAGGTATCACTTATAGAGGGAATGTAAAAACCGTTACACTTGAACTGAATTACAAAACAGAACAGAGTCACACATGCAGAAAACACACTATGGCTGCTTAACGGGAAAGGTGAGGTGGCGTGATACATAAAACAAGGGTTTCAAATTAGCTCAGATACCGTTCCATAAACCCAATATGTAATAGACAAGACCTACTCCTTGCTCAGAGAACTGGACTCAACACGCCCTATTCACCGCACAAGAATATATCTGACTAGTAATAATCTTAAAACCTATGTATTGATATCTCTCTGTTAGTGTGTCAAGTGGGTGTAAAGCAGCATAAACACTGCTGTGAAAAGCAGCTAAACCCCATTATAAAAATAAATTACTTCGAAAAACCCATGAAACAAAGACAGTGAAAGAGAGAGAAATTCTTACACAATGCGTTCAGGGGCTGTGATGCAACCTGGATTGACCATATCTAGACCCACAGATGGATGAGACATAAGGGTGGACACTCTTGGGGCTGAGAGGTTTGGTGAGGTTGGGTGGGCAAACGCAGACCCTTTAAAGTAATACTGCGTGGTACCCATCCCATGGGTCCCAAATCTCCAGGTTCAAGGGCATCTTCCTACATCGAAAACATGCATGAGAAACCCAGAAGATGGTACACCGTGTGATGGGGAAAAATACCTAAAACGCACCTCATTTCTCTTCTCCTTGTGCCCGGGTTCGCCATTCCAGCCGCTTTACTAACAATCTCCCTACTTGGAGCATCAGCACCTTTAACCTCCTGTTCCGTACAGGTTGCAATTTGTCCTGAGGATGAACGGGTAGACGGGGAACCAGTGAGAGACTAGCTCTTGTTGTTGGCACAGGCACAGGTCACTCTATTTTCCCATCAGGAAGAAGAATTAACCACAGGCTCATCATCCCCCCTGGAACCAGAACAGGGCCTGAAGCCATCCTGCGCTTTTGCGGCCAGCTCCCAAAAAAGCGAGTTGTAAAATGGAGCTTCAGGGCACTGCAATTCACAAACCTGCAGAGTTATAAATGATAACTCTCGTCCACAAATATATTGAGGGAAGGCAAAGAAGAGGATTTGAAATCAAGGCAGAATTGCAGGAAACAGATTTCAGGAGGTAGATTCGAATCGCCTTTAAAGCACATGAAAAGCGGCAAAACGTTGACAATGATGCCCTTGGCCAAAAAGGGCGTATGCGTTTTTTCCTGAATATATTCAGGAAAAAACGCATACGCCCTTTTTGGCCAACCAAGCAACCTGGAAAGGCAAATCAGGGCTACAAAGAAGACTCGCTACACATCGGTCAAAAGGGCCATGCTGAAAAAAGTCTCAAAACCAGAAATGCAGGACAGGCCATGGAGAAATGGGAGCCTTGCTACACTGATGGGCGCGATGTAAATTGCCAACAGCCACTCTGGAGAAGTGTACGGTGTGTCTTGAAACATCTAAAAAACACAGCTTAGAGAGCATAGGGCACTTCCACTCATGGGGGTATAAATTGGGAAAATGAAAAATCAGCAAGACACAAGCACCCCAAAGTTTAGGGCTGCTCTGTTGACAAGGACCTCCACTTCATTCCACCTTCAATATCCCAGGAAAGAGAAAAATGGATAAAGAAGTTGTGGTCCTTATGTACAATGGAATATCACTCAGCCATGAAATCAATGTCATAAGGCTAGTAGCAGCATGATGAGTGGATTTAGGTACGACGATTCTAAGTGAAATAAGTCACACAGAAAAGGACACTTCTCATAAGGTATCACTTATAGAGGGAATGTAAAAACCGTTACACTTGAACTGAATTACAAAACAGAACAGAGTCACACATGCAGAAAACACACTATGGCTGCTTAAAGGGAAAGGTGAGGTGGGGTGATATATAAAACAAGGGTTTCAAATTAGCTCAGATACCGTTCCATAAACCCAATATGTAATAGACAAGACCTACTCCTTGCTCAGAGAACTGGACTCAACACGCCCTATTCACCACACAAGAATATATCTGACTAGTAATAATCTTAAAACCTATGTATTGATATCTCTCTGTTAGTGTGTCAAGTGGGTGTAAAGCAGCATAAACACAGCAGTGAAAAGCAGCTAAACCCCATTATAAAAATAAATTACTTTTACAAACCCATGAAACAAAGACAGTGAAAGAGAGAGAAATTCTTACACAATGCGTTCAGGGGCTGTGATGCAACCTGCATTGACCATATCTAGACCCACAGCTGGATGAGACATAAGGGTGGACACTCTTGGGGCTGAGAGGTTTGGTGAGGTTGGGTGAGCAAACGCAGACCATTTAAAGTAATACTGCGTGGTACCCATCCCATGGGTCCCAAATCTCCAGGTTCAAGGGCATCTTCCTACATCGAAAACATGCACGAGAAACCCAGAAGATGGTACACCGTGTGATGGGGAAAAATATCTAAAACGCACCTCATTTCTCATCTCCTTGTGCCCGGGTTCTCCATTCCAGCCGCTTTACTAGCAATCTCCTTATTTGGAGCATCAGCACCTTTAACCTCCTGTTCCGTGCAGGTTGCAATTTGTCCTGAGGATGAACGGGTAGACGGGGAACCAGTGAGAGACTAGCTCTTGGTGTTGGGACAGGCACAGGTCACTCTATTTTCCCATCAGGAAGAAGAATTAACCACAGGCTCATCATCCCCCCCGGAACCAGAACAGGGCCTGAAGCCATCCAGCGCTTTTGCGGCCAGCTCCCAAAAAAGCGAGTTGTAAAATGGAGCTTCAGTGCACTGCAATTCACAAACCTGCAGAGTTATAAATGATAACTCTCGTCCACAAATATATTGAGGGAAGGCAAAGAAGAGGATTTGAAATCAAGGCAGAATTGCAGGAAACAGATTTCAGGAGGTAAATTCGAATCGCCTTTAAAGCACATGAAAAGCGGCAAAACGTTGACAATGATGCCCTTGGCTAAAAATGGCGTATGCGTTTTTTCCTGAATATATTCAGGAAAAAACGCATACGCCCTTTTTGGCCCACCAAGCAACCTGGAAAGGCAAATCAGCGCTACAAAGAAGACTCGCTACCCATCGGTCAAAAGGGCCATGCTGAAAAAAGTCTCAAAACCAGAAATGCGGGACAGGCCATGGAGAAATGGGAGCCTTGCTACACTGATGGGCGGGATGTAAATTGACAACAGCCACTCTGGAGAAGTGTACGGTGTGTCTTGAAACATCTAAAAAACACAGCTTAGAGAGCATAGGGCACTTCCACTCATGGGGGTATAAATTGGGAAAATGAAAAATCAGCAAGACACAAGCACCCCAAAGTTTAGGGCTGCTCTGTTGACAAGGACCTCCACTTCATTCCACCTTCAATATCCCAGGAAAGAGAAAAATGGATAAAGAAGTTGTGGTCCTTATGTACAATGGAATATCACTCAGCCATGAAATCAATGTCATAAGGCTAGTAGCAGCATGATGAGTGGATTTAGGTACGACGATTCTAAGTGAAATAAGTCACACAGAAAAGGACACTTCTCATAAGGTATCACTTATAGAGGGAATGTAAAAACCGTTACACTTGAACTGAATTACAAAACAGAACAGAGTCACACATGCAGAAAACACACTATGGCTGCTTAACGGGAAAGGTGAGGTGGGGTGATACATAAAACAAGGGTATCAAATTAGCTCAGATACCGTTCCATAAACCCAATATGTAATAGACAAGACCTACTCCTTGCTCAGAGAACTGGACTCAACACGCCCTATTCACCGCACAAGAATATATCTGACTAGTAATAATCTTAAAACCTATGTATTGATATCTCTCTGTTAGTGTGTCAAGTGGGTGTAAAGCGGCATAAACACAGCAGTGAAAAGCAGCTAAACCCCATTGTAAAAATAAATTACTTTGAAAAACCAATGAAACAAAGACAGTGAAAGAGAGAGAAATACTTACACAATGCGTTCAGGGGCTGTGATGCAACCTGGATTGACCATATCTAGACCCACAGCTGGATGAGACATAAGGGTGGACACTCTTGGGGCTGAGAGGTTTGGTGAGGTTGGGTGAGCAAACGCAGACCCTTTAAAGTAATACTGCGTGGTACCCATCGCATGGGTCCCAAATCTCCAGGTTCAAGGACATCTTCCTACATCGAAAACATGCATGAGAAAACAAAATGATGGTACACCATGTGATGGGGAAAGGTTTCTAAAACGCACCTCATTTCTCTTCTCCTTGTGCCCGGGTTGGCCATTCCAGCCGCTTTACTAACAATCTCCCTACTTGGAGCATCAGCACCTTTAACCTCCTGTTCCGTACAGGTTGCAATTTGTCCTGAGGATGAACGGGTAGACGGGGAACCAGTGAGAGACTAGCTCTTGGTGTTGGGACAAGCACAGGTCACTCTATCTTCCCATCAGGAAGAAGAATTAACCACAGGCTCATCCACCCCCCGGGAACCAGAACAGGGCCTGAAGCCATCCTGCGCTTTTGCGGCCAGCTCCCAAAAAAGCGAGTTGTAAAATGGAGCTTCAGGGCACTGCAATTCAAAAACCTGCAGAGTTATAAATGATAACTCTCGTCCACAAATATATTGAGGGAAGGCAAAGAAGAGGATTTGAAATCAAGGCAGAAGTGCAGGAAACAGATTTCAGGAGGTAGATTCGAATCGCCTTTAAAGCACATGAAAAGCGGCAAAACGTTGACAATGATGCCCTTGGCCAAAAAGGGCGTATGCGTTTTTTCCTGAATATATTCAGGAAAAAACCCATACGCCCTTTTTGGCCAACCAAGCAACCTGGAAAGGCAAATCAGGGCTACAAAGAAGACTCGCTACCCATCGGTCAAAAGGGCCATGCTGAAAAAAGTCTCAAAACCAGAAATGCAGGACAGGCCATGGAGAAATGGGAGCCTTGCTACACTGATGGGCGCGATGTAAATTGCCAACAGCCACTCTGGAGAAGTGTACGGTGTGTCTTGAAACATCTGAAAAACACAGCTTAGAGAGCAAAGGGCACTTCCACTCATGGGGGTATGAATTGGGAAAATGAAAAATCAGCAAGACACAAGCACCCCAAAGTTTAGGGCTGCTCTGTTGACAAGGACCTCCACTTCATTCCACCTTCAATATCCCAGGAAAGAGAAAAATGGATAAAGAAGTTGTGGTCCTTATGTACAATGGAATATCACTCAGCCATGAAATCAATGTCATAAGGCTAGTAGCAGCATGATGAGTGGATTTAGGTACGACGATTCTAAGTGAAATAAGTCACACAGAAAAGGACACTTCTCATAAGGTATCACTTATAGAGGGAATGTAAAAAGCGTTACACTTGAACTGAATTACAAAACAGAACAGAGTCACACATGCAGAAAACACACTATGGCTGCTTAACGGGAAAGGTGAGGTGGGGTGATACATAAAACAAGGGTTTCAAATTAGCTCAGATACCGTTCCATAAACCCAATATGTAATAGACAAGACCTACTCCTTGCTCAGAGAACTGGACTCAACAGGCCCTATTCCCTGCACAAGAATATATCTGACTAGTAATAATCTTAAAACCTATGTATTGATATCTCTCTGTTAGTGTGTCAAGTGGGTGTAAAGCGGCATAAACACAGCAGTGAAAAGCAGCTAAACCACAGTATAAAAATAAATTACTTCGAAAAACCCATGAAACAAAGACAGTGAAAGAGAGTGAAATTCTTACACAATGCGTTCAGGGGCTGTGATGCAACCTAGATTGACCATATCTAGACCCACAGCTGGATGAGACATAAGGGTGGACACTCTTGGGGCTGAGAGGTTTGGTGAGGTTGGGTGAGCAAACGCAGACCCTTTAAAGTAATACTGCGTGGTACCCATCGCATGAGTCCCAAATCTCCAGGTTCAAGGACATCTTCCTACATCGAAAACATGCATGAGAAAACAAAAAGATGGTACACCATGTGATGGGGAAAGGTTTCTAAAACGCACCTCATTTCTCTTCTCCTTGTGCCCGGGGTCGCCATTCCAGCCGCTTTACTAACAATCTCCCTACTTGGAGCATCAGCACCTTTAACCTCCTGTTCCGTACAGGTTGCAATTTGTCCTGAGGATGAACGGGTAGACGGGGAACCAGTGAGAGACTAGCTCTTGTTGTTGGCACAGGCACAGGTCACTCTATTTTCCCATCAGGAAGAAGAATTAACCACAGGCTCATCATCCCACCCGGAACCAGAACAGGGCCTGAAGCCATCCTGCGCTTTTGCGGCCAGGTCCCAAAAAAGCGAGTTGTAAAATGGAGCTTCAGGGCACTGCAATTCAAAAACCTGCAGAGTTATAAATGATAACTCTCGTCCACAAATATATTGAGGGAAGGCAAAGAAGAGGATTTGAAATCAAGGCAGAATTGCAGGAAACAGATTTCAGGAGGTAGATTCGAATCGCCTTTAAAGCACATGAAAAGCGGCAAAACGTTGACAATGATGCCCTTGGCCAAAAAGGGCGTATGCGTTTTTTCCTGAATATATTCAGGAAAAAATGCATACGCCCTTTTTGGCCAACCAAGCAACCTGGAAAGGCAAATCAGCGCTACAAAGAAGACTCGCTACCCATCGGTCAAAAGGGCCATGCTGAAAAACGTGTCAAAACCAGAAATGCAGGACAGGCCATGGAGAAATGGGAGCCTTGCTACACTGATGGGCGGGATGTAAATTGCCAACAGCCACCATGGAGAAGTGTACGGTGTGTCCTGAAACATCTAAAAAACACAGCTTAGAGAGCATAGGGCACTTCCACTCATGGGGGTATAAATTGGGAAAATGAAAAATCAGCAAGACACAAGCACCCCAAAGTTTAGGGCTCCTCTGTTGACAAGGACCTCCACTTCATTCCACCTTCAATATCCCAATAAAGAGAAAAATGGATAAAGAAGTTGTGGTCCTTATGTACAATGGAATATCACTCAGCCATGAAATCAATGTCATAAGGCTAGTAGCAGCATGATGAGTGGATTTAGGTACGACGATTCTAAGTGAAATAAGTCACACAGAAAAGGACACTTCTCATAAGGTATCACTGATAGAGGGAATGTAAAAACCGTTACACTTGAACTGAATTACAAAACAGAACAGAGTCACACATGCAGAAAACACACTATGGCTGCTTAAAGGGAAAGGTGAGGTGGGGTGATATATAAAACAAGGGTTTCAAATTAGCTCAGATACCGTTCCATAAACCCAATATGTAATAGACAAGACCTACTCCTTGCTCAGAGAACTGGACTCAACACGCCCTATTCACCACACAAGAATATATCTGACTAGTAATAATCTTAAAACCTATGTATTGATATCTCTCTGTTAGTGTGTCAAGTGGGTGTAAAGCAGCATAAACACAGCAGTGAAAAGCAGCTAAACCCCATTATAAAAATAAATTACTTTTACAAACCCATGAAACAAAGACAGTGAAAGAGAGAGAAATTCTTACACAATGCGTTCAGGGGCTGTGATGCAACCTGCATTGACCATATCTAGACCCACAGCTGGATGAGACATAAGGGTGGACACTCTTGGGGCTGAGAGGTTTGGTGAGGTTGGGTGAGCAAACGCAGACCCTTTAAAGTAATACTGCGTGGTACCCATCCCATGGGTCCCAAATCTCCAGGTTCAAGGGCATCTTCCTACATCGAAAACATGCACGAGAAACCCAGAAGATGGTACACCGTGTGATGGGGAAAAATATCTAAAACGCACCTCATTTCTCATCTCCTTGTGCCCGGGTTCTCCATTCCAGCCGCTTTACTAGCAATCTCCTTATTTGGAGCATCAGCACCTTTAACCTCCTGTTCCGTGCAGGTTGCAATTTGTCCTGAGGATGAACGGGTAGACGGGGAACCAGTGAGAGACTAGCTCTTGTTGTTGGGACAGGCACAGGTCACTCTATTTTCCCATCAGGAAGAAGAATTAACCACAGGCTCATCATGCCCCCCGGAACCAGAACAGGGCCTGAAGCCATCCAGCGCTTTTGCGGCCAGCTCCCAAAAAAGCGAGTTGTAAAATGGAGCTTCAGTGCACTGCAATTCACAAACCTGCAGAGTTATAAATGATAACTCTCGTCCACAAATATATTGAGGGAAGGCAAAGAAGAGGATTTGAAATCAAGGCAGAATTGCAGGAAACAGATTTCAGGAGGTAGATTCGAATCGCCTTTAAAGCACATGAAAAGCGGCAAAACGTTGACAATGATGCCCTTGGCTAAAAATGGCGTATGCGTTTTTTCCTGAATATATTCAGGAAAAAACGCATACGCCCTTTTTGGCCCACCAAGCAACCTGGAAAGGCAAATCAGCGCTACAAAGAAGACTCGCTACCCATCGGTCAAAAGGGCCATGCTGAAAAAAGTCTCAAAACCAGAAATGCGGGACAGGCCATGGAGAAATGGGAGCCTTGCTACAC
The DNA here is from genome assembly GCF_965194805.1 of Balaenoptera borealis. NCBI lineage: Eukaryota > Metazoa > Chordata > Mammalia > Artiodactyla > Balaenopteridae > Balaenoptera > Balaenoptera borealis. Next base: position 187,936 of record NW_028123362.1, read on the forward strand.
TGATGGGCGGGATGTAAATTGACAACAGCCACTCTGGAGAAGTGTACGGTGTGTCTTGAAACATCTAAAAAACACAGCTTAGAGAGCATAGGGCACTTCCACTCATGGGGGTATAAATTGGGAAAATGAAAAATCAGCAAGACACAAGCACCCCAAAGTTTAGGGCTGCTCTGTTGACAAGGACCTCCACTTCATTCCACCTTCAATATCCCAGGAAAGAGAAAAATGGATAAAGAAGTTGTGGTCCTTATGTACAATGGAATATCACTCAGCCATGAAATCGATGTCATAAGGCTAGTAGCAGCATGATGAGTGGATTTAGGTACGACGATTCTAAGTGAAATAAGTCACACAGAAAAGGACACTTCTCATAAGGTATCACTTATAGAGGGAATGTAAAAACTGTTACACTTGAACTGAATTACAAAACAGAACAGAGTCACACATGCAGAAAACACACTATGGCTGCTTATCGGGAAAGGTGAGGTGGGGTGATACATAAAACAAGGGTTTCAAATTAGCTCAGATACCGTTCCATAAACACAATATGTAATAGACAAGACCTACTCCTTGCTCAGAGAACTGGACTCAACACGCCCTATTCACCGCACAAGAATATATCTGACTAGTAATAATCTTAAAACCTATGTATTGATATCTCTCTGTTAGTGTGTCAAGTGGGTGTAAAGCGGCATAAACACAGCAGTGAAAAGCAGCTAAACCCCATTGTAAAAATAAATTACTTTGAAAAACCAATGAAACAAAGACAGTGAAAGAGAGAGAAATACTTACACAATGCGTTCAGGGGCTGTGATGCAACCTGGATTGACCATATCTAGACCCACAGCTGGATGAGACATAAGGGTGGACACTCTTGGGACTGAGAGGTTTGGTGAGGTTGGGTGAGCAAACGCAGACCCTTTAAAGTAATACTGCGTGGTACCCATCGCATGGGTCCCAAATCTCCAGGTTCAAGGACATCTTCCTACATCGAAATCATGCATGAGAAAACAAAATGATGGTACACCATGTGATGGGGAAAGGTTTCTAAAACGCACCTCATTTCTCTTCTCCTTGTGCCCGGGTTGGCCATTCCAGCCGCTTTACTAACAATCTCCCTACTTGGAGCATCAGCACCTTTAACCTCCTGTTCCGTACAGGTTGCAATTTGTCCTGAGGATGAACGGGTAGACGGGGAACCAGTGAGAGACTAGCTCTTGGTGTTGGGACAAGCACAGGTCACTCTATCTTCCCATCAGGAAGAAGAATTAACCACAGGCTCATCCACCCCCCGGGAACCAGAACAGGGCCTGAAGCCATCCTGCGCTTTTGCGGCCAGCTCCCAAAAAAGCGAGTTGTAAAATGGAGCTTCAGGGCACTGCAATTCAAAAACCTGCAGAGTTATAAATGATAACTCTCGTCCACAAATATATTGAGGGAAGGCAAAGAAGAGGATTTGAAATCAAGGCAGAATTGCAGGAAACAGATTTCAGTAGGTAGATTCGAATCACCTTTAAAGCACATGAAAAGCGGCAAAACGTTGACAATGATGCCCTTGGCCAAAAAGGGCGTATGCGTTTTTTCCTGAATATATTCAGGAAAAAACCCATACGCCCTTTTTGGCCAACCAAGCAACCTGGAAAGGCAAATCAGGGCTACAAAGAATACTCGTTACCCATCGGTCAAAAGGGCAATGCTGAAAAAAGTCTCAAAACCAGAAATGCAGGACAGGCCATGGAGAAATGGGAGCCTTGCTACACTGATGGGCGCGATGTAAATTGCCAACAGCCACTCTGGAGAAGTGTACGGTGTGTCTTGAAACATCTAAAAAACACAGCTTAGAGAGCATAGGGCACTTCCACTCATGGGGGTATAAATTGGGAAAATGAAAAATCAGCAAGACACAAGCACCCCAAAGTTTAGGGCTGCTCTGTTGACAAGGACCTCCACTTCATTCCACCTTCAATATCCCAGGAAAGAGAAAAATGGATAAAGAAGTTGTGGTCCTTATGTACAATGGAATATCACTCAGCCATGAAATCAATGTCATAAGGCTAGTAGCAGCATGATGAGTGGATTTAGGTACGACGATTCTAAGTGAAATAAGTCACACAGAAAAAGACACTTCTCATAAGGTATCACTTATAGAGGGACTGTAAAAACCGTTACACTTGAACTGAATTACAAAACAGAACAGAGTCACACATGCAGAAAACACACTATGGCTGCCTAAAGGGAAAGGTGAGGTGGGGTGATACATAAAACAAGGGTTTCAAATTAGCTCAGATACCGTTCCATAAACCCAATATGTAATAGACAAGACCTACTCCTTGCTCAGAGAACTGGACTCAACACGCCCTATTCACCACACAAGAATATATCTGACTAGTAATAATCTTAAAACCTATGTATTGATATCTCTCTGTTAGTGTGTCAAGTGGGTGTAAAGCAGCATAAGCACAGCAGTGAAAAGCAGCTAAACCCCATTATAAAAATAAATTACTTTTACAAACCCATGAAACAAAGTCAGTGAAAGAGAGAGAAATTCTTACACAATGCGTTCAGGGGCTGTGATGCAACCTGGATTGACCATATCTAGACCCACAGCTGGATGAGACATAAGGGTGGACACTCTTGGGGCTGAGAGGTTTGGTGAGGTTGGGTGAGCAAACGCAGACCCTTTAAAGTAATACTGCGTGGTACCCATCGCATGGGTCCCAAATCTCCAGGTTCAAGGACATCTTCCTACATCGAAAACATGCATGAGAAAACAAAATGATGGTACACCATGTGATGGGGAAAGGTTTCTAAAACGCACCTCATTTCTCTTCTCCTTGTGCCCGGGGTCGCCATTCCAGCCGCTTTACTAACAATCTCCCTACTTGGAGCATCAGCCCCTTTAACCTCATGTTCCGTACAGGTTGCAATTTGTCCTGAGGCTGAACGGGAAGATGGGGAACCAGTGAGAGACTACCTCTTGTTGTTGGGACAGGAACAGGTCACTCTATTTTCCCATCAGGAAGAAGAATTTACCACAGGCTCATCCTCCCCCCCCCCGGAACCAGAACAGGGCCTGAAGCCATCCTGCGCTTTTGCGGCCAGCTCCCAAAAAAGCGAGTTGTAAAATGGAGCTTCAGGGCACTGCAATTCACAAACCTGCAGAGATATAAATGATAACTCTCGTCCACAAATATATTGAGGGAAGGCAAAGAAGAGGATTTGAAATCAAGGCAGAATTGCAGGAAACAGATTTCAGGAGGTAGATTCGAATCGCCTTTAAAGCACATGAAAAGCGGCAAAACGTTGACAATGATGCCCTTGGCCAAAAAGGGCGTATGCGTTTTTTCCTGAATATATTCAGGAAAAAACGCATACGCCCTTTTTGGCCAACCAAGCAACCTGGAAAGGCAAATCAGGGCAACAAAGAAGACTCGCTACCCATCGGTCAAAAGGGCCATGCTGAAAAAAGTCTCAAAACCAGAAATGCAGGACAGGCCATGGAGAAATGGGAGCCTTGCTACACTGATGGGCGGGATGTAAATTGCCAACAGCCACTCTGGAGAAGTGTACGGTGTGTCCTGAAACATCTAAAAAACACAGCTTAGAGAGCATAGGGCACTTCCACTCATGGGGGTATAAATTGGGAAAATGAAAAATCAGCAAGAAACAAACACCCCAAAGTTTAGGGCTGCTCTGTTGACAAGGACCTCCACTTCATTCCACCTTCAATATCCCAGGAAAGAGAAAAATGGATAAAGAAGTTGTGGTCCTTATGTACAATGGAAAATCACTCAGCCATGAAATCAATGTCATAAGGCTAGTAGCAGCATGATGAGTGGATTTAGGTACGACGATTCTAAGTGAAATAAGTCACACAGAAAAGGACACTTCTCATAAGGTATCACTTATAGAGGGAATGTAAAAAGCGTTACACTTGAACTGAATTACAAAACAGAACAGAGTCACACATGCAGAAAACACACTATGGCTGCTTAACGGGAAAGGTGAGGTGGGGTGATACATAAAACAAGGGTTTCAAATTAGCTCAGATACCGTTCCATAAACCCAATATGTAATAGACAAGACCTACTCCTTGCTCAGAGAACTGGACTCAACAGGCCCTATTCCCTGCACAAGAATATATCTGACTAGTAATAATCTTAAAACCTATGTATTGATATCTCTCTGTTAGTGTGTCAAGTGGGTGTAAAGCGGCATAAACACAGCAGTGAAAAGCAGCTAAACCCCAGTATAAAAATAAATTACTTCGAAAAACCCATGAAACAAAGACAGTGAAAGAGAGTGAAATTCTTACACAATGCGTTCAGGGGCTGTGATGCAACCTAGATTGACCATATCTAGACCCACAGCTGGATGAGACATAAGGGTGGACACTCTTGGGGCTGAGAGGTTTGGTGAGGTTGGGTGAGCAAACGCAGACCCTTTAAATTAATACTGCGTGGTACCCATCGCATGGGTCCCAAATCTCCAGGTTCAAGGACATCTTCCTACATCGAAAACATGCATGAGAAAACAAAAAGATGGTACACCATGTGATGGGGAAAGGTTTCTAAAACGCACCTCATTTCTCTTCTCCTTGTGCCCGGGTTCGCCATTCCAGCCGCTTTACTAACAATCTCCCTACTTGGAGCATCAGCACCTTTAACCTCCTGTTCCGTACAGGTTGCAATTTGTCCTGAGGATGAACGGGTAGACGGGGAACCAGTGAGAGACTAGCTCTTGTTGTTGGCACAGGCACAGGTCACTCTATTTTCCCATCAGGAAGAAGAATTAACCACAGGCTCATCATCCCACCCGGAACCAGAACAGGGCCTGAAGCCATCCTGCGCTTTTGCGGCCAGCTCCCAAAAAAGCGAGTTGTAAAATGGAGCTTCAGGGCACTGCAATTCAAAAACCTGCAGAGTTATAAATGATAACTCTCGTCCACAAATATATTGAGGGAAGGCAAAGAAGAGGATTTGAAATCAAGGCAGAATTGCAGGAAACAGATTTCAGGAGGTAGATTCGAATCGCCTTTAAAGCACATGAAAAGCGGCAAAACGTTGACAATGATGCCCTTGGCCAAAAAGGGCGTATGCGTTTTTTCCTGAATATATTCAGGAAAAAACCCATACGCCCTTTTTGGCCAACCAAGCAACCTGGAAAGGCAAATCAGGGCTACAAAGAAGACTCGCTACCCATCGGTCAAAAGGGCCATGCTGAAAAAAGTCTCAAAACCAGAAATGCAGGACAGGCCATGGAGAAATGGGAGCCTTGCTACACTGATGGGCGCGATGTAAATTGCCAACAGCCACTCTGGAGAAGTGTACGGTGTGTCTTGAAACATCTAAAAAACACAGCTTAGAGAGCATAGGGCACTTCCACTCATGGGAGTATAAATTGGGAAAATGAAAAATCAGCAAGACACAAGCACCCCAAAGTTTAGGGCTGCTCTGTTGACAAGGACCTCCACTTCATTCCACCTTCAATATCCCAGGAAAGAGAAAAATGGATAAAGAAGTTGTGGTCCTTATGTACAATGGAATATCACTCAGCCATGAAATCAATGTCATAAGGCTAGTAGCAGCATGATGAGTGGATTTAGGTACGACGATTCTAAGTGAAATAAGTCACACAGAAAAGGACACTTCTCATAAGGTATCACTTATAGAGGGAATGTAAAAACCGTTACACTTGAACTGAATTACAAAACAGAACAGAGTCACACATGCAGAAAACACACTATGGCTGCTTAAAGGGAAAGGTGAGGTGGGGTGATACATAAAACAAGGGTTTCAAATTAGCTCAGATACCGTTCCATAAACCCAATATGTAATAGACAAGACCTACTCCTTGCTCAGAGAACTGGACTCAACAGGCCCTATTCCCTGCACAAGAATATATCTGACTAGTAATAATCTTAAAACCTATGTATTGATATCTCTCTGTTAGTGTGTCAAGTGGGTGTAAAGCGGCATAAACACAGCAGTGAAAAGCAGCTAAACCACAGTATAAAAATAAATTACTTCGAAAAACCCATGAAACAAAGACAGTGAAAGAGAGTGAAATTCTTACACAATGCGTTCAGGGGCTGTGATGCAACCTAGATTGACCATATCTAGACCCACAGCTGGATGAGACATAAGGGTGGACACTCTTGGGGCTGAGAGGTTTGGTGAGGTTGGGTGAGCAAACGCAGACCCTTTAAAGTAATACTGCATGGTACCCATCGCATGGGTCCCAAATCTCCAGGTTCAAGGGCATCTTCCTACATCCAAAACATGCATGAGAAACCCAGAAGATGGTACACCGTGTGATGGGGAAAGGTTTCTAAAACGCACCTCATTTCTCATCTCCTTGTGCCCGGGTTCGCCATTCCAGCCGCTTTACTAGCAAGCTCCCTACTTGGAGCATCAGCACCTTTAACCTCCTGTTCCGTACAGGTTGCAATTTGTCCTGAGGCTGAACGGGAAGATGGGGAACCAGTGAGAGACTACCTCTTGTTGTTGGGACAGGAACAGGTCACTCTATTTTCCCATCAGGAAGAAGAATTAACCACAGGCTCATCATCCCACCCAGAACCAGAACAGGGCCTGAAGCCATCCTGCGCTTTTGCGGCCAGCTCCCAAAAAAGCGAGTTGTAAAATGGAGCTTCAGGGCACTGCAATTCACAAACCTGCAGAGTTATAAATCATAACTCTCGTCCACAAATATACTGAGGGAAGGCAAAGAAGAGGATTTGAAATCAAGGCAGATTTGCAGGAAACAGATTCCAGGAGGTAGATTCGAATCGCCTTTAAAGCACATGAAAAGCGGCAAAACGTTGACAATGATGCCCTTGGCCAAAAAGGGCGTATGCGTTTTTTCCTGAATATATTCAGGAAAAAACGCATACGCCCTTTTTGGCCAACCAAGCAACCTGGAAAGGCAAATCAGGGCTACAAAGAAGACTCGCTACCCATCGGTCAAAAGGGCCATGCTGAAAAAAGTCTCAAAACCAGAAATGCAGGACAGGCCATGGAGAAATGGGAGCCTTGCTACACTGATGGGCGCGATGTAAATTGCCAACAGCCACTCTGGAGAAGTGTACGGTGTGTCTTGAAACATCTAAAAAACACAGCTTAGAGAGCATAGGGCACTTCCACTCATGGGGGTATAAATTGGGAAAATGAAAAATCAGCAAGACACAAGCACCCCAAAGTTTAGGGCTGCTCTGTTGACAAGGACCTCCACTTCATTCCACCTTCAATATCCCAGGAAAGAGAAAAATGGATAAAGAAGTTGTGGTCCTTATGTACAATGGAATATCACTCAGCCATGAAATCAATGTCATAAGGCTAGTAGCAGCATGATGAGTGGATTTAGGTACGACGATTCTAAGTGAAATAAGTCACACAGAAAAGGACACTTCTCATAAGGTATCACTTATAGAGGGAATGTAAAAACCGTTACACTTGAACTGAATTACAAAACAGAACAGAGTCACACATGCAGAAAACACACTATGGCTGCTTAAAGGGAAAGGTGAGGTGGGGTGATACATAAAACAAGGGTTTCAAATTAGCTCAGATACCGTTCCATAAACCCAATATGTAATAGACAAGACCTACTCCTTGCTCAGAGAACTGGACTCAACACGCCCTATTCACCACACAAGAATATATCTGACTAGTAATAATCTTAAAACCTATGTATTGATATCTCTCTGTTAGTGTGTCAAGTGGGTGTAAAGCAGCATAAACACAGCAGTGAAAAGCAGCTAAACCCCATTATAAAAATAAATTACTTCGAAAAACCCATGAAACAAAGACAGTGAAAGAGAGAGAAATTCTTACACAATGCGTTCAGGGGCTGTGATGCAACCTGGATTGACCATATCTAGACCCACAGCTGGATGAGACATAAGGGTGGACACTCTTGGGGCTGAGAGGTTTGGTGAGGTTGGGTGAGCAAACGCAGACCCTTTAAAGTAATACTGCGTGGTACCCATCGCATGGGTCCCAAATCTCCAGGTTCAAGGACATCTTCCTACATCGAAAACATGCATGAGAAAACAAAATGATGGTACACCATGTGATGGGGAAAGGTTTCTAAAACGCACCTCATTTCTCTTCTCCTTGTGCCCGGGTTCGCCATTCCAGCCGCTTTACTAACAATCTCCCTACTTGGAGCATCAGCACCTTTAACCTCCTGTTCTGTACAGGTTGCAATTTGTCCTGAGGTTGAACGGGTAGACGGGGAACCAGTGAGAGACTAGCTCTTGGTGTTGGGACAGGCACAGGTCACTCTATCTTCCCATCAGGAAGAAGAATTAACCACAGGCTCATCCACCCCCCGGGAACCACAACAGGGCCTGAAGCCATCCTGCGCTTTTGCGGCCAGCTCCCAAAAAAGCGAGTTGTAAAATGGAGCTTCAGGGCACTGCAATTCACAAACCTGCAGAGTTATAAATCATAACTCTCGTCCACAAATATACTGAGGGAAGGCAAAGAAGAGGATTTGAAATCAAGGCAGATTTGCAGGAAACAGATTCCAGGAGGTAGATTCGAATCGCCTTTAAAGCACATGAAAAGCAGCAAAACGTTGACAATGATGCTCTTGGCCAAAAAGGGCGTATGCGTTTTTTCCTGAATATATTCAGGAAAAAACGCATACGCCCTTTTTGGCCAACCAAGCAACCTGGAAAGGCAAATCAGCGCTACAAAGAAGACTCGCTACCCATCGGTCAAAAGGGCCATGCTGAAAAAAGTCTCAAAACCAGAAATGCAGGACAGGCCATGGAGAAATGGGAGCCTTGCTACACTGATGGGCGGGATGTAAATTGCCAACAGCCACTCTGGAGAAGTGTACGGTGTGTCCTGAAACATCTAAAAAACACAGCTTAGAGAGCATAGGGCACTTCCACTCATGGGGGTATAAATTGGGAAAATGAAAAATCAGCAAGACACAAGCACCCCAAAGTTTAGGGCTGCTCTGTTGACAAGGACCTCCACTTCATTCCACCTTCAATATCCCAGGAAAGAGAAAAATGGATAAAGAAGTTGTGGTCCTTATGTACAATGGAATATCACTCAGCCATGAAATCAATGTCATAAGGCTAGTAGCAGCATGATGAGTGGATTTAGGTTTGACGATTCTAAGTGAAATAAGTCACACAGAAAAGGACACTTCTCATAAGGTATCACTTATAGAGGGAATGTAAAAAGCGTTACACTTGAACTGAATTACAAAACAGAACAGAGTCACACATGCAGAAAACACACTATGGCTGCTTAACGGGAAAGGTGAGGTGGGGTGATACATAAAACAAGGGTTTCAAATTAGCTCAGATACCGTTCCATAAACCCAATATGTAATAGACAAGACCTACTCCTTGCTCAGAGAACTGGACTCAACACGCCCTATTCACCGCACAAGAATATATCTGACTAGTAATAATCTTAAAACCTATGTATTGATATCTCTCTGTTAGTGTGTCAAGTGGGTGTAAAGCGGCATAAACACAGCAGTGAAAAGCAGCTAAACCCCAGTATAAAAATAAATTACTTCGAAAAACCCATGAAACAAAGACAGTGAAAGAGAGAGAAATTCTTACACAATGCGTTCAGGGGCTGTGATGCAACCTGGATTGACCATATCTAGACCCACAGCTGGATGAGACATAAGGGTGGACACTCTTGGGGCTGAGAGATTTGGTGAGGTTGGGTGAGCAAACGCAGACCCTTTAAAGTAATACTGCGTGGTACCCATCGCATGGGTCCCAAATCTCCAGGTTCAAGGACATCTTCCTACATCGAAAACATGCATGAGAAAACAAAAAGATGGTACACCATGTGATGGGGAAAGGTTTCTAAAACGCACCTCATTTCTCTTCTCCTTGTGCCCGGGGTCGCCATTCCAGCCGCTTTACTAACAATCTCCCTACTTGGAGCATCAGCACCTTTAACCTCCTGTTCCGTACAGGTTGCAATTTGTCCTGAGGCTGAACGGGAAGATGGGGAACCAGTGAGAGACTACCTCTTGTTGTTGGGACAGGAACAGGTCACTCTATTTTCCCATCAGGAAGAAGAATTAACCACAGGCTCATCATCCCACCCGGAACCAGAACAGGGCCTGAAGCCATCCTGCGCTTTTGCGGCCAGCTCCCAAAAAAGCGAGTTGTAAAATGGAGCTTCAGGGCACTGCAATTCACAAACCTGCAGAGTTATAAATCATAACTCTCGTCCACAAATATACTGAGGGAAGGCAAAGAAGAGGATTTGAAATCAAGGCAGATTTGCAGGAAACAGATTCCAGGAGGTAGATTCGAATCGCCTTTAAAGCACATGAAAAGCGGCAAAACGTTGACAATGATGCCCTTGGCCAAAAAGGGCGTATGCGTTTTTTCCTGAATATATTCAGGAAAAAACGCATACGCCCTTTTTGGCCAACCAAGCAACCTGGAAAGGCAAATCAGCGCTACAAAGAAGACTCGCTACCCATCGGTCAAAAGGGCCATGCTGAAAAAAGTCTCAAAACCAGAAATGCAGGACAGGCCATGGAGAAATGGGAGCCTTGCTACACTGATGGGCGGGATGTAAATTGCCAACAGCCACTCTGGAGAAGTGTACGGTGTGTCCTGAAACATCTAAAAAACACAGCTTAGAGAGCATAGGGCACTTCCACTCATGGGGGTATAAATTGGGAAAATGAAAAATCAGCAAGACACAAGCACCCCAAAGTTTAGGGCTGCTCTGTTGACAAGGACCTCCACTTCATTCCACCTTCAATATCCCAGGAAAGAGAAAAATGGATAAAGAAGTTGTGGTCCTTATGTACAATGGAATATCACTCAGCCATGAAATCAATGTCATAAGGCTAGTAGCAGCATGATGAGTGGATTTAGGTTCGACGATTCTAAGTGAAATAAGTCACACAGAAAAGGACACTTCTCATAAGGTATCACTTATAGAGGGAATGTAAAAACCGTTACACTTGAACTGAATTACAAAACAGAACAGAGTCACACATGCAGAAAACACACTATGGCTGCTTAACGGGAAAGGGGAGGTGGGGTGATACATAAAACAAGCGTTTCAAATTAGCTCAGATACCGTTCCATAAACCCAATATGTAATAGACAAGACCTACTCCTTGCTCAGAGAACTGGACTCAACACGCCCTATTCACCGCACAAGAATATATCTGACTAGTAATAATCGTAAAACCTATGTATTGATATCTCTCTGTTAGTGTGTCAAGTGGGTGTAAAGCGGCATAAACACAGCAGTGAAAAGCAGCTAAACCCCAGTATAAAAATAAATTACTTCGAAAAACCCATGAAACAAAGACAGTGAAAGAGAGAGAAATTCTTACACAATGCGTTCAGGGGCTGTGATGCAACCTGGATTGACCATATCTAGACCCACAGCTGGATGAGACATAAGGGTGGACACTCTTGGGGCTGAGAGGTTTGGTGAGGTTGGGTGAGCAAACGCAGACCCTTTAAAGTAATACTGCGTGGTACCCATCGCATGGGTCCCAAATCTCCAGGTTCAAGGACATCTTCCTACATCGAAAACATGCATGAGAAAACAAAACGATGGTACACCATGTGATGGGGAAAGGTTTCTAAAACGCACCTCATTTCTCTTCTCCTTGTGCCCGGGGTCGCCATTCCAGCCGCTTTACTAACAATCTCCCTACTTGGAGCATCAGCACCTTTAACCTCCTGTTCCGTACAGGTTGCAATTTGTCCTGAGGCTGAAGGGGAAGATGGGGAACCAGTGAGAGACTACCTCTTGTTGTTGGGACAGGAACAGGTCACTCTATTTTCCCATCAGGAAGAAGAATTAACCACAGGCTCATCCTCCCCCCCCCCCGGAACCAGAACAGGGCCTGAAGCCATCCTGCGCTTTTGCGGCCAGCTCCCAAAAAAGCGAGTTGTAAAATGGAGCTTCAGGGCACTGCAATTCACAAACCTGCAGAGATATAAATGATAACTCTCGTCCACAAATATATTGAGGGAAGGCAAAGAAGAGGATTTGAAATCAAGGCAGAATTGCAGGAAACAGATTTCAGGAGGTAGATTCGAATCGCCTTTAAAGCACATGAAAAGCGGCAATACGTTGACAATGATGCCCTTGACCAAAAAGGGCGTATGCGTTTTTTCCTGAATATATTCAGGAAAAAACGCATACGCCCTTTTTGGCCAACCAAGCAACCTGGAAAGGCAAATCAGGGCTACAAAGAAGACTCGCTACCCATCGGTCAAAAGGGCCATGCTGAAAAAAGTCTCAAAACCAGAAATGCAGGACAGGCCATGGAGAAATGGGAGCCTTGCTACACTGATGGGCGGGATGTAAATTGCCAACAGCCACTCTGGAGAAGTGTACGGTGTGTCCTGAAACATCTAAAAAACACAGCTTAGAGAGCATAGGGCACTTCCACTCATGGGGGTATAAATTGGGAAAATGAAAAATCAGCAAGACACAAGCACCCGAAAGTTTAGGGCTGCTCTGTTGACAAGGACCTCCACTTCATTCCACCTTCAATATCCCAGGAAAGAGAAAAATGGATAAAGAAGTTGTGGTCCTTATGTACAATGGAATATCACTCAGCTATGAAATCAATGTCATAAGGCTAGTAGCAGCATGATGAGTGGATTTAGGTACGATGATTCTAAGTGAAATAAGTCACACAGAAAAGGACACTTCTCATAAGGTATCACTGATAGAGGGAATGTAAAAACCGTTACACTTGAACTGAATTACAAAACAGAACAGAGTCACACATGCAGAAAACACACTATGGCTGCTTAACGGGAAAGGTGAGGTGGGGTGATACATAAAACAAGGGTTTCAAATTAGCTCAGATACCGTTCCATAAACCCAATATGTAATAGACAAGACCTACTCCTTGCTCAGAGAACTGGACTCAACACGCCCTATTCACCGCACAAGAATATATCTGACTAGTAATAATCTTAAAACCTATGTATTGATATCTCTCTGTTAGTGTGTCAAGTGGGTGTAAAGCGGCATAAACACAGCAGTGAAAAGCAGCTAAACCCCATTATAAAAATAAATTACTTTGAAAAACCCATGAAACAAAGACAGTGAAAGAGAGAGAAATTCTTACACAATGCGTTCAGGGGCTGTGATGCAACCTGGATTGACCATATCTAGACCCACAGCTGGATGAGACATAAGGGTGGACACTCTTGGGGCTGAGAGGTTTGGTGAGGTTGGGTGAGCAAACGCAGACCCTTTAAAGTAATACTGCGTGGTACCCATCGCATGGGTCCCAAATCTCCAGGTTCAAGGGCATCTTCCTACATCGAAAACATGCATGAGAAAACAAAAAGATGGTACACCATGTGATGGGGAAAGGTTTCTAAAACGCACCTCATTTCTCTTCTCCTTGTGCCCGGGTTTGCCATTCCAGCCGCTTTACTAACAATCTCCCTACTTGGAGCATCAGCACCTTTAACCTCCTGTTCCGTACAGGTTGCAATTTGTCCTGAGGATGAACGGGTAGACGGGGAACCAGTGAGAGACTAGCTCTTGGTGTTGGGACAGGCACAGGTCACTCTATTTTCCCATCAGGAAGAAGAATTAACCACAGGCTCATCCTCCCCCCCGGAACCAGAACAGGGCCTGAAGCCATCCTGCGCTTTTGCGGCCAGCTCCCAAAAAAGCGAGTTGTACAATGGAGCTTCAGGGCACTGCAATTCACAAACCTGCAGAGTTATAAATGATAACTCTCGTCCACAAATATATTGAGGGAAGGCAAAGAAGAGGATTTGAAATCAAGGCAGAAATGCAGGAAACAGATTTCAGGAGGTAGATTCGAATCGCCTTTAAAGCACATGAAAAGCGGCAAAACGTTGACAATGATGCCCTTGGCCAAAAAGGGCGTATGCGTTTTTTCCTGAATATATTCAGGAAAAAACGCATACGCCCTTTTTGGCCAACCAAGCAACCTGGAAAGGCAAATCAGGGCTACAAAGAAGACTCGCTACCCATCGGTCAAAAGGGCCATGCTGAAAAAAGTCTCAAAACCAGAAATGCAGGACAGGCCATGGAGAAATGGGAGCCATGCTACACTGATGGGCGGGATGTAAATTGCCAACAGCCACTCTGGAGAAGTGTACGGTGTGTCCTGAAACATCTAAAAAACACAGCTTAGAGAGCATAGGGCACTTCCACTCATGGGGGTATAAATTGGGAAAATGAAAAATCAGCAAGACACAAGCACCCCAAAGTTTAGGGCTGCTCTGTTGACAAGGACCTCCACTTCATTCCACCTTCAATATCCCAGGAGGGAGAAAAATGGATAAAGAAGTTGTGGTCCTTATGTACAATGGAATATCACTCAGCCATGAAATCAATGTCATAAGGCTAGTAGCAGCATGATGAGTGGATTTAGGTACGACGATTCTAAGTGAAATAAGTCACACAGAAAAGGACACTTCTCATAAGGTATCACTTATAGAGGGACTGTAAAAACCGTTACACTTGAACTGAATTACAAAACAGAACAGAGTCACACATGCAGAAAACACACTATGGCTGCTTAACGGGAAAGGTGAGGTGGGGTGATACATAAAACAAGGGTTTCAAATTAGCTCAGATACCGTTCCATAAACCCAATATGTAATAGACAAGACCTACTCCTTGCTCAGAGAACTGGACTCAACACGCCCTATTCACCGCACAAGAATATATCTGACTAGTAATAATCTTAAAACCTATGTATTGATATCTCTCTGTTAGTGTGTCAAGTGGGTGTAAAGCGGCATAAACACAGCAGTGAAAAGCAGCTAAACCCCATTATAAAAATAAATTACTTTGAAAAACCCATGAAACAAAGACAGTGAAAGAGAGAGAAATTCTTACACAATGCGTTCAGGGGCTGTGATGCAACCTGGATTGACCATATCTAGACCCACAGCTGGATGAGACATAAGGGTGGACACTCTTGGGGCTGAGAGGTTTGGTGAGGTTGGGTGAGCAAACGCAGACCCTTTAAAGTAATACTGCGTGGTACCCATCGCATGGGTCCCAAATCTCCAGGTTCAAGGGCATCTTCCTACATCGAAAACATGCATGAGAAAACAAAAAGATGGTACACCATGTGATGGGGAAAGGTTTCTAAAACGCACCTCATTTCTCTTCTCCTTGTGCCCGGGTTTGCCATTCCAGCCGCTTTACTAACAATCTCCCTACTTGGAGCATCAGCACCTTTAACCTCCTGTTCCGTACAGGTTGCAATTTGTCCTGAGGATGAACGGGTAGACGGGGAACCAGTGAGAGACTAGCTCTTGGTGTTGGGACAGGCACAGGTCACTCTATTTTCCCATCAGGAAGAAGAATTAACCACAGGCTCATCCTCCCCCCCGGAACCAGAACAGGGCCTGAAGCCATTCTGCGCTTTTGCGGCCAGCTCCCAAAAAAGCGAGTTGTACAATGGAGCTTCAGGGCACTGCAATTCACAAACCTGCAGAGTTATAAATGATAACTCTCGTCCACAAATATATTGAGGGAAGGCAAAGAAGAGGATTTGAAATCAAGGCAGAAATGCAGGAAACAGATTTCAGGAGGTAGATTCGAATCGCCTTTAAAGCACATGAAAAGCGGCAAAACGTTGACAATGATGCCCTTGGCCAAAAAGGGCGTATGCGTTTTTTCCTGAATATATTCAGGAAAAAACGCATACGCCCTTTTTGGCCAACCAAGCAACCTGGAAAGGCAAATCAGGGCTACAAAGAAGACTCGCTACCCATCGGTCAAAAGGGCCATGCTGAAAAAAGTCTCAAAACCAGAAATGCAGGACAGGCCATGGAGAAATGGGAGCCATGCTACACTGATGGGCGGGATGTAAATTGCCAACAGCCACTCTGGAGAAGTGTACGGTGTGTCCTGAAACATCTAAAAAACACAGCTTAGAGAGCATAGGGCACTTCCACTCATGGGGGTATAAATTGGGAAAATGAAAAATCAGCAAGACACAAGCACCCCAAAGTTTAGGGCTGCTCTGTTGACAAGGACCTCCACTTCATTCCACCTTCAATATCCCAGGAGGGAGAAAAATGGATAAAGAAGTTGTGGTCCTTATGTACAATGGAATATCACTCAGCCATGAAATCAATGTCATAAGGCTAGTAGCAGCATGATGAGTGGATTTAGGTACGACGATTCTAAGTGAAATAAGTCACACAGAAAAGGACACTTCTCATAAGGTATCACTTATAGAGGGACTGTAAAAACCGTTACACTTGAACTGAATTACAAAACAGAACAGAGTCACACATGCAGAAAACACACTATGGCTGCTTAACGGGAAAGGTGAGGTGGGGTGATACATAAAACAAGGGTTTCAAATTAGCTCAGATACCGTTCCATAAACCCAATATGTAATAGACAAGACCTACTCCTTGCTCAGAGAACTGGACTCAACACGTCCTATTCACCACACAAGAATATATCTGACTAGTAATAATCTTAAAACCTATGTATTGATATCTCTCTGTTAGTGTGTCAAGTGGGTGTAAAGCGGCATAAACACAGCAGTGAAAAGCAGCTAAACCCCATTATAAAAATAAATTACTTTGAAAAACCCATGAAACAAAGACAGTGAAAGAGAGAGAAATTCTTACGCAATGCGTTCAGGGGCTGTGATGCAACCTGGATTGACCATATCTAGACCCACAGCTGGATGAGACATAAGGGTGGACACTCTTGGGGCTGAGAGGTTTGGTGAGGTTGGGTGAGCAAACGCAGACCCTTTAAAGTAATACTGCGTGGTACCCATCGCATGGGTCCCAAATCTCCAGGTTCAAGGGCATCTTCCTACATCGAAAACATGCATGAGAAAACAAAAAGATGGTACACCATGTGATGGGGAAAGGTTTCTAAAACGCACCTCATTTCTCTTCTCCTTGTGCCCGGGTTCGCCATTCCATCCGCTTTACTAACAATCTCCCTACTTGGAGCATCAGCACCTTTAACCTCCTGTTCCGTACAGGTTGCAATTTGTCCTGAGGATGAACGGGTAGACGGGGAACCAGTGAGAGACTAGCTCTTGGTGTTGGGAGAGGCACAGGTCACTCTATTTTCCCATCAGGAAGAAGAATTAACCACAGGCTCATCCTCCCCCCCGGAACCAGAACAGGGCCTGAAGCCATCCTGCGCTTTTGCGGCCAGCTCCCAAAAAAGCGAGTTGTAAAATGGAGTTTCAGGGCACTGCAATTCCCAAACCTGCAGAGTTATAAATGATAACTCTCGTCCACAAATATATTGAGGGAAGGCAAAGAAAAGGATTTGAAATCAAGGCAGAAATGCAGGACACAGATTTCAGGAGGTAGATTCGAATCGCCTTTAAAGCACATGAAAAGCGGCAAAACGTTGACAATGATGCCCTTGGCCAAAAAGGGCGTATGCGTTTTTTCCTGAATATATTCAGGAAAAAACGCATACGCCCTTTTTGGCCAACCAAGCAACCTGGAAAGGCAAATCAGGGCTACAAAGAAGACTCGCTACCCATCGGTCAAAAAGGCCATGCTGAAAAAAGTCTCAAAACCAGAAATGCAGGACAGGCCATGGAGAAATGGGAGCCTTGCTACACTGATGGGCGGGATGTAAATTGCCAACAGCCACTCTGGAGAAGTGTACGGTGTGTCCCGAAACATCTAAAAAACACAGCTTAGAGAGCATAGGGCACTTCCACTCATGGGGGTATAAATTGGGAAAATGAAAAATTAGCAAGACACAAGCACCCCAAAGTTTAGGGCTGCTCTGTTGACAAGGACCTCCACTTCATTCCACCTTCAATATCCCAGGAAAGAGAAAAATGGATAAAGAAGTTGTGGTCCTTATGTACAATGGAATATCACTCAGCCATGAAATCAATGTCATAAGGCTAGTAGCAGCATGATGAGTGGATTTAGGTACGACGATTCTAAGTGAAATAAGTCACACAGAAAAGGACACTTCTCATAAGGTATCACTTATAGAGGGACTGTAAAAACCGTTACACTTGAACTGAATTACAAAACAGAACAGAGTCACACATGCAGAAAACACAGTATGGCTGCTTAACGGGAAAGGTGAGGTGGGGTGATACATCAAATAAGGGTTTCAAATTAGCTCAGATACCGTTCCATAAACCCAATATGTAATAGACAAGACCTACTCCTTGCTCAGAGAACTGGACTCAACACGCCCTATTCACCGCACAAGAATATATCTGACTAGTAATAATCTTAAAACCTATGTATTGATATCTCTCTGTTAGTGTGTCAAGTGGGTGTAAAGCGGCATAAACACAGCAGTGAAAAGCAGCTAAACCCCATTATAAAAATAAATTACTTTGAAAAACCCATGAAACAAAGACAGTGAAAGAGAGAGAAATTCTTACACAATGCGTTCAGGGGCTGTGATGCAACCTGGATTGACCATATCTAGACCCACAGCTGGATGAGACATAAGGGTGGACACTCTTGGGGCTGAGAGGTTTGGTGAGGTTGGGTGAGCAAACGCAGACCCTTTAAAGTAATACTGCGTGGTACCCATCGCATGGGTCCCAAATCTCCAGGTTCAAGGGCATCTTCCTACATCGAAAACATGCATGAGAAAACAAAAAGATGGTACACCATGTGATGGGGAAAGGTTTCTAAAACGCACCTCATTTCTCTTCTCCTTCTGCCCGGGTTTGCCATTCCAGCCGCTTTACTAACAATCTCCCTACTTGGAGCATCAGCACCTTTAACCTCCTGTTCCGTACAGGTTGCAATTTGTCCTGAGGATGAACGGGTAGACGGGGAACCAGTGAGAGACTAGCTCGTGGTGTTGGGACAGGCACAGGTCACTCTATTTACCCATCAGGAAGAAGAATTAACCACAGGCTCATCCTCCCCCCCGGAACCAGAACAGGGCCTGAAGCCATCCTGCGCTTTTGCGGCCAGCTCCCAAAAAAGCGAGTTGTAAAATGGAGCTTCAGGGCACTGCAATTCACAAACCTGCAGAGTTATAAATGATAACTCTCGTCCACAAATATATTGAGGGAAGGCAAAGAAGAGGATTTGAAATCAAGGCAGAAATGCAGGAAACAGATTTCAGGAGGTAGATTCGAATCGCCTTTAAAGCACATGAAAAGCGGCAAAACGTTGACAATGATGCCCTTGGCCAAAAAGGGCGTATGCGTTTTTTCCTGAATATATTCAGGAAAAAACGCATACGCCCTTTTTGGCCAACCAAGCAACCTGGAAAGGCAAATCAGGGCTACAAAGAAGACTCGCTACCCATCGGTCAAAAGGGCCATGCTGAAAAAAGTCTCAAAACCAGAAATGCAGGACAGGCCATGGAGAAATGGGAGCCTTGCTACACTGATGGGCGGGATGTAAATTGCCAACAGCCACTCTGGAGAAGTGTACGGTGTGTCCTGAAACATCTAAAAAACACAGCTTAGAGAGCATAGGGCACTTCCACTCATGGGGGTATAAATTGGGAAAATGAAAAATTAGCAAGACACAAGCACCCCAAAGTTTAGGGCTGCTCTGTTGACAAGGACCTCCACTTCATTCCACCTTCAATATCCCAGGAAAGAGAAAAATGGATAAAGAAGTTGTGGTCCTTATGTACAATGGAATATCACTCAGCCATGAAATCAATGTCATAAGGCTAGTAGCAGCATGATGAGTGGATTTAGGTACGACGATTCTAAGTGAAATAAGTCACACAGAAAAGGACACTTCTCATAAGGTATCACTTATAGAGGGACTGTAAAAACCGTTACACTTGAACTGAATTACAAAACAGAACAGAGTCACACATGCAGAAAACACACTATGGCTGCTTAACGGGAAAGGTGAGGTGGGGTGATACATCAAACAAGGGTTTCAAATTAGCTCAGATACCGTTCCATAAACCCAATATGTAATAGACAAGACCTACTCCTTGCTCAGAGAACTGGACTCAACACGCCCTATTCAACACACAAGAATATATCTGACTAGTAATAATCTTAAAACCTATGTATTGATATCTCTCTGTTAGTGTGTCAAGTGGGTGTAAAGCGGCATAAACACAGCAGTGAAAAGCAGCTAAACCCCATTATAAAAATAAATTACTTTGAAAAACCCATGAAACAAAGACAGTGAAAGAGAGAGAAATTCTTACACAATGCGTTCAGAGGCTGTGATGCAACCTGGATTGACCATATCTAGACCCACAGCTGGATGAGACATAAGGGTGGACACTCTTGGGGCTGAGAGGTTTGGTGAGGTTGGGTGAGCAAATGCAGACCCTTTAAAGTAATACTGCGTGGTACCCATCGCATGGGTCCCAAATCTCCAGGTTCAAGGGCATCTTCCTACATCGAAAACATGCATGAGAAAACAAAAAGATGGTACACCATGTGATGGGGAAAGGTTTCTAAAACGCACCTCATTTCTCTTCTCCTTGTGCCCGGGGTCGCCATTCCAGCCACTTTCCTAGCAATCTCCCTACTTGGAGCATCAGCACCTTTAACCTCCTGTTCCATACAGGTTGCAATTTGTCCTGAGGATGAACGGGTAGACGGGGAACCAGTGAGAGACTAGCTCTTGGTGTTGGGACAGGCACAGGTCACTCTATTTTCCCATCAGGAAGAAGAATTAACCACAGGCTCATCCTCCCCCCTGGAACCAGAACAGGGCCTGAAGCCATCCTGCGCTTTTGCGGCCAGCTCCCAAAAAAGCGAGTTGTAAAATGGAGCTTCAGGGCACTGCAATTCACAAACCTGCAGAGTTATAAATGATAACTTTCGTCCACAAATATATTGAGGGACGGCAAAGAAGAGGATTTGAAATCAAGGCAGAAATGCAGGAAACAGATTTCAGGAGGTAGATTCGAATCGCCTTTAAAGCACATGAAAAGCGGCAAAACGTTGACAATGATGCCCTTGGCCAAAAAGGGCGTATGCGTTTTTTCCTGAATATATTCAGGAAAAAACGCATACGCCCTTTTTGGCCAACCAAGCAACCTGGAAAGGCAAATCAGCGCTACAAAGAAGACTCGCTACCCATCGGTCAAAAGGGCCATGCTGAAAAAAGTCTCAAAACCAGAAATGCAGGACAGGCCATGGAGAAATGGGAGCCTTGCTACACTGATGGGCGGGATGTATATTGCCAACAGCCACTCTGGAGAAGTGTACGGTGTGTCCTGAAACATCTAAAAAACACAGCTTAGAGAGCATAGGGCACTTCCACTCATGGGGGTATAAATTGGGAAAATGAAAAATCAGCAAGACACAAGCACCCCAAAGTTTAGGGCTGCTCTGTTGACAAGGACCTCCACTTCATTCCACCTTCAATATCCCAGGAGGGAGAAAAATGGATAAAGAAGTTGTGGTCCTTATGTACAATGGAATATCACTCAGCCATGAAATCAATGTCATAAGGCTAATAGCAGCATGATGAGTGGATTTAGGTACGACGATTCTAAGTGAAATAAGTCACACAGAAAAGGACACTTCTCATAAGGTATCACTTATAGAGGGAATGTAAAAACCGTTACACTTGAACTGAATTACAAAACAGAACAGAGTCACACATGCAGAAAACACACTATGGCTGCTTAACGGGAAAGGTGAGGTGGGGTGATACATAAAACAAGGGTTTCAAATTAGCTCAGATACCGTTCCATAAACCCAATATGTAATAGACAAGACCTACTCCTTGCTCAGAGAACTGGACTCAACACGCCCTATTCACCGCACAAGAATATATCTGACTAGTAATAATCTTAAAACCTATGTATTGATATCTCTCTGTTAGTGTGTCAAGTGGGTGTAAAGCGGCATAAACACAGCAGTGAAAAGCAGCTAAACCCCATTATAAAAATAAATTACTTTGAAAAACCCATGAAACAAAGACAGTGAAAGAGAGAGAAATTCTTACACAATGCGTTCAGGGGCTGTGATGCAACCTGGATTGACCATATCTAGACCCACAGCTGGATGAGACATAAGGGTGGACACTCTTGGGGCTGAGAGGTTTGGTGAGGTTGGGTGAGCAAACGCAGACCCTTTAAAGTAATACTGCATGGTACCCATCGCATGGGTCCCAAATCTCCAGGTTCAAGGGCATCTTCCTACATCAAAAACATGCATGAGAAACCCAGAAGATGGTACACCGTGTGATGGGGAAAGGTTTCTAAAACGCACCTCATTTCTCATCTCCTTGTGCCCGGGTTCGCCATTCCAGCCGCTTTACTAGCAAGCTCCCTACTTGGAGCATCAGCACCTTTAACCTCCTGTTCCCTACAGGTTGCAATTTGTCCTGAGGATGAACGGGTAGACGGGGAACCAGTGAGAGACTAGCTCTTGGTGTTGGGACAGGCACAGGTCACTCTATTTTCCCATCAGGAAGAAGAATTAACCACAGGCTCATCCTCCCCCCCGGAACCAGAACAGGGCCTGAAGCCATCCTGCGCTTTCGCGGCCAGCTCCCAAAAAAGCGAGTTGTAAAATGGAGCTTCAGGTCACTGCAATTCCCAAACCTGCAGAGTTATAAATGATAACTCTCGTCCACAAATATATTGAGGGAAGGCAAAGAAGAGGATTTGAAATCAAGGCAGAATTGCAGGAAACAGATTTCAGGAGGTAGATTCGAATCGCCTTTAAAGCACATGAAAAGCGGCAAAACGTTGACAATGATGCCCTTGGCCAAAAAGGGCGTATGCGTTTTTTCCTGAATATATTCAGGAAAAAACGCATACGCCCTTTTTGGCCAACCAAGCAACCTGGAAAGGCAAATCAGGGCTACAAAGAAGACTCGCTACCCATCGGTCAAAAGGGCCATGCTGAAAAAAGTCTCAAAACCAGAAATGCAGGACAGGCCATGGAGAAATGGGAGCCTTGCTACACTGATGGGCGGGATGTAAATTGCCAACAGCCACTCTGGAGAAGTGTACGGTGTGTCCTGAAACATCTAAAAAACACAGCTTAGAGAGCTTAGGGCACTTCCACTCATGGGGGTATAAATTGGGAAAATGAAAAATCAGCAAGACACAAGCACCCCAAAGTTTAGGGCTGCTCTGTTGACAAGGACCTCCACTTCATTCCACCTTCAATATCCCAGGAAAGAGAAAAATGGATAAAGAAGTTGTGGTCCTTATGTACAATGGAATATCACTCAGCCATGAAATCAATGTCATAAGGCTAGTAGCAGCATGATGAGTGGATTTAGGTACGACGATTCTAAGGGAAATAAGTCACACAGAAAAGGACACTTCTCATAAGGTATCACTTATAGAGGGACTGTAAAAACCGTTACACTTGAACTGAATTACAAAACAGAACAGAGTCACACATGCAGAAAACACACTATGGCTGCTTAACGGGAAGGGTGAGGTGGGGTGATACATAAAACAAGGGTTTCAAATTAGCTCAGATACCGTTCCATAAACCCAATATGTAATAGACAAGACCTACTCCTTGCTCAGAGAACTGGACTCAACACGCCCTATTCACCGCACAAGAATATATCTGACTAGTAATAATCTTAAAACCTATGTATTGATATCTCTCTGTTAGTGTGTCAAGTGGGTGTAAAGCGGCATAAACACAGCAGTGAAAAGCAGCTAAACCCCATTATAAAAATAAATTACTTTGAAAAACCCATGAAACAAAGACAGTGAAAGAGAGAGAAATTCTTACACAATGCATTCAGGGGCTGTGATGCAACCTGGATTGACCATATCTAGACCCACAGCTGGATGATACATAAGGGTGGACACTCTTGGGGCTGAGAGGTTTGGTGAGGTTGGGTGAGCAAACGCAGACCCTTTAAAGTAATACTGCGTGGTACCCATCGCATGGGTCCCAAATCTCCAGGTTCAAGGGCATCTTCCTACATCGAAAACATGCATGAGAAAACAAAAAGATGGTACACCATGTGATGGGGAAAGGTTTCTAAAACGCACCTCATTTCTCTTCTCCTTGTGCCCGGGTTCGCCATTCCAGCCGCTTTACTAACAATCTCCCTACTTGGAGCATCAGCACCTTTAACCTCCTGTTCCGTACAGGTTGCAATTTGTCCTGAGGATGAACGGGTAGACGGGGAACCAGTGAGAGACTAGCTCTTGGTGTTGGGACAGGCACAGGTCACTCTATTTTCCCATCAGGAAGAAGAATTAACCACAGGCTCATCCTCCCCCCCGGAACCAGAACAGGGCCTGAAGCCATCCTGCGCTTTTGCGGCCAGCTGCCAAAAAAGCGAGTTGTAAAATGGAGCTTCAGGGCACTGCAATTCACAAACCTGCAGAGTTATAAATGATAACTTTCGTCCACAAATATATTGAGGGACGGCAAAGAAGAGGATTTGAAATCAAGGCAGAAATGCAGGAAACAGATTTCAGGAGGTAGATTCGAATCGCCTTTAAAGCACATGAAAAGCGGCAAAACGTTGACAATGATGCCCTTGGCCAAAAAGGGCGTATGCTTTTTTTCCTGAATATATTCAGGAAAAAACGCATACGCCCTTTTTGGCCAACCAAGCAACCTGGAAAGGCAAATCAGGGCTACAAAGAAGACTCGCTACCCATCGGTCAAAAGGGCCATGCTGAAAAAAGTCTCAAAACCAGAAATGCAGGACAGGCCATGGAGAAATGGGAGCCTTGCTACACTGATGGGCGGGATGTAAATTGCCAACAGCCACTCTGGAGAAGTGTACGGTGTGTCCTGAAACATCTAAAAAACACAGCTTAGAGAGCATAGGGCACTTCCACTCATGGGGGTATAAATTGGGAAAATGAAAAATCAGCAAGACACAAGCACCCCAAAGTTTAGGGCTGCTCTGTTGACAAGGACCTCCACTTCATTCCACCTTCAATATCCCAGGAGGGAGAAAAATGGATAAAGAAGTTGTGGTCCTTATGTACAATGGAATATCACTCAGCCATGAAATCAATGTCATAAGGCTAATAGCAGCATGATGAGTGGATTTAGGTACGACGATTCTAAGTGAAATAAGTCAAACAGAAAAGGACACTTCTCATAAGGTATCACTTATAGAGGGAATGTAAAAACCGTTACACTTGAACTGAATTACAAAACAGAACAGAGTCACACATGCAGAAAACACACTATGGCTGCTTAACGGGAAAGGTGAGGTGGGGTGATACATAAAACAAGGGTTTCAAATTAGCTCAGATACCGTTCCATAAACCCAATATGTAATAGACAAGACCTACTCCTTGCTCAGAGAACTGGACTCAACACGCCCTATTCACCGCACAAGAATATATCTGACTAGTAATAATCTTAAAACCTATGTATTGATATCTCTCTGTTAGTGTGTCAAGTGGGTGTAAAGCGGCATAAACACAGCAGTGAAAAGCAGCTAAACCCCATTATAAAAATAAATTACTTTGAAAAACCCATGAAACAAAGACAGTGAAAGAGAGAGAAATTCTTACACAATGCGTTCAGGGGCTGTGATGCAACCTGGATTGACCATATCTAGACCCACAGCTGGATGAGACATAAGGGTGGACACTCTTGGGGCTGAGAGGTTTGGTGAGGTTGGGTGAGCAAACGCAGACCCTTTAAAGTAATACTGCATGGTACCCATCGCATGGGTCCCAAATCTCCAGGTTCAAGGGCATCTTCCTACATCAAAAACATGCATGAGAAACCCAGAAGATGGTACACCGTGTGATGGGGAAAGGTTTCTAAAACGCACCTCATTTCTCATCTCCTTGTGCCCGGGTTCGCCATTCCAGCCGCTTTACTAGCAATCTCCCTACTTGGAGCATCAGCACCTTTAACCTCCTGTTCCCTACAGGTTGCAATTTGTCCTGAGGATGAACGGGTAGACGGGGAACCAGTGAGAGACTAGCTCTTGGTGTTGGGACAGGCACAGGTCACTCTATTTTCCCATCAGGAAGAAGAATTAACCACAGGCTCATCCTCCCCCCCGGAACCAGAACAGGGCCTGAAGCCATCCTGCGCTTTCGTGGCCAGCTCCCAAAAAAGCGAATTGTAAAATGGAGCTTCAGGGCACTGCAATTCCCAAACCTGCAGAGTTATAAATGATAACTCTCGTCCACAAATATATTGAGGGAAGGCAAAGAAGAGGATTTGAAATCAAGGCAGAATTGCAGGAAACAGATTTCAGGAGGTAGATTCGAATCGCCTTTAAAGCACATGAAAAGCGGCAAAACGTTGACAATGATGCCCTTGGCCAAAAAGGGCGTATGCGTTTTTTCCTGAATATATTCAGGAAAAAACGCATACGCCCTTTTTGGCCAACCAAGCCACCTGGAAAGGCAAATCAGCGCTACAAAGAAGACTCGCTACCCATCGGTCAAAAGGGCCATGCTGAAAAAAGTCTCAAAACCAGAAATGCAGGACAGGCCATGGAGAAATGGGAGCCTTGCTACACTGATGGGCGGGATGTAAATTGCCAACAGCCACTCTGGAGAAGTGTACGGTGTGTCCTGAAACATCTAAAAAACACAGCTTAGAGAGCATAGGGCACTTCCACTCATGGGGGTATAAATTGGGAAAATGAAAAATCAGCAAGACACAAGCACCCCAAAGTTTAGGGCTGCTCTGTTGACAAGGACCTCCACTTCATTCCACCTTCAATATCCCAGGAAAGAGAAAAATGGATAAAGAAGTTGTGGTCCTTATGTACAATGGAATATCACTCAGCCATGAAATCAATGTCATAAGGCTAGTAGCAGCATGATGAGTGGATTTAGGTACGACGATTCTAAGTGAAATAAGTCACACAGAAAAGGACACTTCTCATAAGGTATCACTTATAGAGGGACTGTAAAAACCGTTACACTTGAACTGAATTACAAAACAGAACAGAGTCACACATGCAGAAAACACACTATGGCTGCTTAACGGGAAAGGTGAGGTGGGGTGATACATCAAACAAGGGTTTCAAATTAGCTCAGATACCGTTCCATAAACCCAATATGTAATAGACAAGACGTACTCCTTGCTCAGAGAACTGGACTCAACACGCCCTATTCACCGCACAAGAATATATCTGACTAGTAATAATCTTAAAACCTATGTATTGATATCTCTCTGTTAGTGTGTCAAGTGGGTGTAAAGCGGCATAAACACAGCAGTGAAAAGCAGCTAAACCCCATTATAAAAATAAATTACTTTGAAAAACCCATGAAACAAAGACAGTGAAAGAGAGAGAAATTCTTACACAATGCGTTCAGGGGCTGTGATGCAACCTGGATTGACCATATCTAGACCCACAGCTGGATGAGACATAAGGGTGGACACTCTTGGGGCTGAGAGGTTTGGTGAGGTTGGGTGAGCAAACGCAGACCCTTTAAAGTAATACTGCGTGGTACCCATCGCATGGGTCCCAAATCTCCAGGTTCAAGGGCATCTTCCTACATCGAAAACATGCATGAGAAAACAAAAAGATGGTACACCATGTGATGGGGAAAGGTTTCTAAAACGCACCTCATTTCTCTTCTCCTTGTGCCCGGGTTTGCCATTCCAGCCGCTTTACTAACAATCTCCCTATTTGGAGCATCAGCACCTTTAACCTCCTGTTCCGTACAGGTTGCAATTTGTCCTGAGGATGAACGGGTAGACGGGGAACCAGTGAGAGACTAGCTCTTGGTGTTGGGACAGGCACAGGTCACTCTATTTTCCCATCAGGAAGAAGAATTAACCACAGGCTCATCCTCCCCCCCGGAACCAGAACAGGGCCTGAAGCCATCCTGCGCTTTTGCGGCCAGCTCCCAAAAAAGCGAGTTGTAAAATGGAGCTTCAGGGCACTGCAATTCCCAAACCTGCAGAGTTATAAATGATAACTCTCGTCCACAAATATATTGAGGGAAGGCAAAGAAGAGGATTTGAAATCAAGGCAGAATTGCAGGAAACAGATTTCAGGAGGTAGATTCGAATCGCCTTTAAAGCACATGAAAAGCGGCAAAACGTTGACAATGATGCCCTTGGCCAAAAAGGGCGTATGCGTTTTTTCCTGAATATATTCAGGAAAAAACGCATACGCCCTTTTGGGCCAACCAAGCAACCTGGAAAGGCAAATCAGGGCTACAAAGAAGACTCGCTACCCATCGGTCAAAAGGGCCATGCTGAAAAAAGTCTCAAAACCAGAAATGCAGGACAGGCCATGGAGAAATGGGAGCCTTGCTACACTGATGGGCGGGATGTAAATTGCCAACAGCCACTCTGGAGAAGTGTACGGTGTGTCCTGAAACATCTAAAAAACACAGCTTAAAGAGCTTAGGGCACTTCCACTCATGGGGGTATAAATTGGGAAAATTAAAAATCAGCAAGACACAAGCACCCCAAAGTTTAGGGCTGCTCTGTTGACAAGGACCTCCACTTCATTCCACCTTCAATATCCCAGGAGGGAGAAAAATGGATAAAGAAGTTGTGGTCCTTATGTACAATGGAATATCACTCAGCCATGAAATCAATGTCATAAGGCTAGTAGCAGCATGATGAGTGGATTTAGGTACGACGATTCTAAGGGAAATAAGTCACATAGAAAAGGACACTTCTCATAAGGTATCACTTATAGAGGGACTGTAAAAACCGTTACACTTGAACTGAATTACAAAACAGAACAGAGTCACACATGCAGAAAACACACTATGGCTGCTTAACGGGAAAGGTGAGGTGGGGTGATACATCAAACAAGGGTTTCAAATTAGCTCAGATACCGTTCCATAAACCCAATATGTAATAGACAAGACGTACTCCTTGCTCAGAGAACTGGACTCAACACGGCCTATTCACCGCACAAGAATATATCTGACTAGTAATAATCTTAAAACCTATGTATTGATATCTCTCTGTTAGTGTGTCAAGTGGGTGTAAAGCGGCATAAACACAGCAGTGAAAAGCAGCTAAACCCCATTATAAAAATAAATTACTTTGAAAAACCCATGAAACAAAGACAGTGAAAGAGAGAGAAATTCTTACACAATGCGTTCAGGGGCTGTGATGCAACCTGGATTGACCATATCTAGACCCACAGCTGGATGAGACATAAGGGTGGACACTCTTGGGGCTGAGAGGTTTGGTGAGGTTGGGTGAGCAAACGCAGACCCTTTAAAGTAATACTGCGTGGTACCCATCGCATGGGTCCCAAATCTCCAGGTTCAAGGGCATCTTCCTACATCGAAAACATGCATGAGAAAACAAAAAGATGGTACACCATGTGATGGGGAAAGGTTTCTAAAACGCACCTCATTTCTCTTCTCCTTGTGCCCGGGTTCGCCATTCCATCCGCTTTACTAACAATCTCCCTACTTGGAGCATCAGCACCTTTAACCTCCTGTTCCCTACAGGTTGCAATTTGTCCTGA
Source organism: Balaenoptera borealis (assembly GCF_965194805.1). NCBI lineage: Eukaryota > Metazoa > Chordata > Mammalia > Artiodactyla > Balaenopteridae > Balaenoptera > Balaenoptera borealis. Next base: position 217,280 of record NW_028123362.1, read on the forward strand.
GGATGAACGGGTAGATGGGGAACCAGTGAGAGACTAGCTCTTGGTGTTGGGACAGGCACAGGTCACTCTATTTTCCCATCAGGAAGAAGAATTAACCACAGGCTCATCCTCCCCCCCGGAACCAGAACAGGGCCTGAAGCCATCCTGTGCTTTTGCGGCCAGCTCCCAAAAAAGCGAGTTGTAAAATGGAGCTTCAGGGCACTGCAATTCACAAACCTGCAGAGTTATAAATGATAACTCTCGTCCACAAATATATTGAGGGAAGGCAAAGAAGAGGATTTGAAATCAAGGCAGAATTGCAGGAAACAGATTTCAGGAGGTAGATTCGAATCGCCTTTAAAGCACATGAAAAGCGGCAAAACGTTGACAATGATGCCCTTGGCCAAAAAGGGCGTATGCGTATTTTCCTGAATATATTCAGGAAAAAACGCATACGCCCTTTTTGGCCAACCAAGCCACCTGGAAAGGCAAATCAGCGCTACAAAGAAGACTCGCTACCCATCGGTCAAAAGGGCCATGCTGAAAAAAGTCTCAAAACCAGAAATGCAGGACAGGCCATGGAGAAATGGGAGCCTTGCTACACTGATGGGCGGGATGTAAATTGCCAACAGCCACTCTGGAGAAGTGTACGGTGTGTCCTGAAACATCTAAAAAACACAGCTTAGAGAGCTTAGGGCACTTCCACTCATGGGGGTATAAATTGGGAAAATGAAAAATCAGCAAGACACAAGCACCCCAAAGTTTAGGGCTGCTCTGTTGACAAGGACCTCCACTTCATTCCACCTTCAATATCCCAGGAAAGAGAAAAATGGATAAAGAAGTTGTGGTCCTTATGTACAATGGAATATCACTCAGCCATGAAATCAATGTCATAAGGCTAGTAGCAGCATGATGAGTGGATTTAGGTACGACGATTCTAAGGGAAATAAGTCACATAGAAAAGGACACTTCTCATAAGGTATCACTTATAGAGGGACTGTAAAAACCGTTACACTTGAACTGAATTACAAAACAGAACAGAGTCACACATGCAGAAAACACACTATGGCTGCTTAACGGGAAAGGTGAGGTGGGGTGATACATCAAACAAGGGTTTCAAATTAGCTCAGATACCGTTCCATAAACCCAATATGTAATAGACAAGACGTACTCCTTGCTCAGAGAACTGGACTCAACACGGCCTATTCACCGCACAAGAATATATCTGACTAGTAATAATCTTAAAACCTATGTATTGATATCTCTCTGTTAGTGTGTCAAGTGGGTGTAAAGCGGCATAAACACAGCAGTGAAAAGCAGCTAAACCCCATTATAAAAATAAATTACTTTGAAAAACCCATGAAACAAAGACAGTGAAAGAGAGAGAAATTCTTACACAATGCGTTCAGGGGCTGTGATGCAACCTGGATTGACCATATCTAGACCCACAGCTGGATGAGACATAAGGGTGGACACTCTTGGGGCTGAGAGGTTTGGTGAGGTTGGGTGAGCAAACGCAGACCCTTTAAAGTAATACTGCGTGGTACCCATCGCATGGGTCCCAAATCTCCAGGTTCAAGGGCATCTTCCTACATCGAAAACATGCATGAGAAAACAAAAAGATGGTACACCATGTGATGGGGAAAGGTTTCTAAAACGCACCTCATTTCTCTTCTCCTTGTGCCCGGGTTCGCCATTCCATCCGCTTTACTAACAATCTCCCTACTTGGAGCATCAGCACCTTTAACCTCCTGTTCCCTACAGGTTGCAATTTGTCCTGAGGATGAACGGGTAGATGGGGAACCAGTGAGAGACTAGCTCTTGGTGTTGGGACAGGCACAGGTCACTCTATTTTCCCATCAGGAAGAAGAATTAACCACAGGCTCATCCTCCCCCCCGGAACCAGAACAGGGCCTGAAGCCATCCTGTGCTTTTGCGGCCAGCTCCCAAAAAAGCGAGTTGTAAAATGGAGCTTCAGGGCACTGCAATTCCCAAACCTGCAGAGTTATAAATGATAACTCTCGTCCACAAATATATTGAGGGAAGGCAAAGAAGAGGATTTGAAATCAAGGCAGAATTGCAGGAAACAGATTTCAGGAGGTAGATTCGAATCGCCTTTAAAGCACATGAAAAGCGGCAAAACGTTGACAATGATGCCCTTGGCCAAAAAGGGCGTATGCGTATTTTCCTGAATATATTCAGGAAAAAACGCATACGCCCTTTTTGGCCAACCAAGCCACCTGGAAAGGCAAATCAGCGCTACAAAGAAGACTCGCTACCCATCGGTCAAAAGGGCCATGCTGAAAAAAGTCTCAAAACCAGAAATGCAGGACAGGCCATGGAGAAATGGGAGCCTTGCTACACTGATGGTCGGGATGTAAATTGCCAACAGCCACTCTGGAGAAGTGTACGGTGTGTCCTGAAACATCTAAAAAACACAGCTTAGAGAGCTTAGGGCACTTCCACTCATGGGGGTATAAATTGGGAAAATGAAAAATCAGCAAGACACAAGCACCCCAAAGTTTAGGGCTGCTCTGTTGACAAGGACCTCCACTTCATTCCACCTTCAATATCCCAGGAAAGAGAAAAATGGATAAAGAAGTTGTGGTCCTTATGTACAATGGAATATCACTCAGCCATGAAATCAATGTCATAAGGCTAGTAGCAGCATGATGAGTGGATTTAGGTACGACGATTCTAAGGGAAATAAGTCACATAGAAAAGGACACTTCTCATAAGGTATCACTTATAGAGGGACTGTAAAAACCGTTACACTTGAACTGAATTACAAAACAGAACAGAGTCACACATGCAGAAAACACACTATGGCTGATTAACGGGAAAGGTGAGGTGGGGTGATACATAAAACAAGGGTTTCAAATTAGCTCAGATACCGTTCCATAAACCCAATATGTAATAGACAAGACGTACTCCTTGCTCAGAGAACTGGACTCAACACGCCCTATTCACCGCACAAGAATATATCTGACTAGTAATAATCTTAAAACCTATGTATTGATATCTCTCTGTTAGTGTGTCAAGTGGGTGTAAAGCGGCATAAACACAGCAGTGAAAAGCAGCTAAACCCCATTATAAAAATAAATTACTTTGAAAAACCCATGAAACAAAGACAGTGAAAGAGAGAGAAATTCTTACACAATGCGTTCAGGGGCTGTGATGCAACCTGGATTGACCATATCTAGACCCACAGCTGGATGAGACATAAGGGTGGACACTCTTGGGGCTGAGAGGTTTGGTGAGGTTGGGTGAGCAAACGCAGACCCTTTAAAGTAATACTGCGTGGTACCCATCGCATGGGTCCCAAATCTCCAGGTTCAAGGGCATCTTCCTACATCGAAAACATGCATGAGAAAACAAAAAGATGGTACACAATGTGATGGGGAAAGGTTTCTAAAACGCACCTCATTTCTCTTCTCCTTGTGCCCGGGTTTGCCATTCCATCCGCTTTACTAACAATCTCCGTATTTGGAGCATCAGCACCTTTAACCTCCTGTTCCGTACAGGTTGCAATTTGTCCTGAGGATGAACGGGTAGACGGGGAACCAGTGAGAGACTAGCTCTTGGTGTTGGGACAGGCACAGGTCACTCTATTTTCCCATCAGGAAGAAGAATTAACCACAGGCTCATCCTCCCCCCCGGAACCAGAACAGGGCCTGAAGCCATCCTGCGCTTTTGCGGCCAGCTCCCAAAAAAGCGAGTTGTAAAATGGAGCTTCAGGGCACTGCAATTCACAAACCTGCAGAGTTATAAATGATAACTCTCGTCCACAAATATATTGAGGGAAGGCAAAGAAGAGGATTTGAAATCAAGGCAGAATTGCAGGAAACAGATTTCAGGAGGTAGATTCGAATCGCCTTTAAAGCACATGAAAAGCGGCAAAACGTTGACAATGATGCCCTTGGCCAAAAAGGGCGTATGCGTTTTTTCCTGAATATATTCAGGAAAAAACGCATACGCCCTTTTTGGCCAACCAAGCAACCTGGAAAGGCAAATCAGGGCTACAAAGAAGACTCGCTACCCATCGGTCAAAAGGGCCATGCTGAAAAAAGTCTCAAAACCAGAAATGCAGGACAGGCCATGGAGAAATGGGAGCCTTGCTACACTGATGGGCGGGATGTAAATTGCCAACAGCCACTCTGGAGAAGTGTACGGTGTGTCCTGAAACATCTAAAAAACACAGCTTAGAGAGCTTAGGGCACTTCCACTCATGGGGGTATAAATTGGGAAAATGAAAAATCAGCAAGACACAAGCACCCCAAAGTTTAGGGCTGCTCTGTTGACAAGGACCTCCACTTCATTCCACCTTCAATATCCCAGGAAAGAGAAAAATGGATAAAGAAGTTGTGGTCCTTATGTACAATGGAATATCACTCAGCCATGAAATCAATGTCATAAGGCTAGTAGCAGCATGATGAGTGGATTTAGGTACGACGATTCTAAGGGAAATAAGTCACATAGAAAAGGACACTTCTCATAAGGTATCACTTATAGAGGGACTGTAAAAACCGTTACACTTGAACTGAATTACAAAACAGAACAGAGTCACACATGCAGAAAACACACTATGGCTGCTTAACGGGAAAGGTGAGGTGGGGTGATACATAAAACAAGGGTTTCAAATTAGCTCAGATACCGTTCCATAAACCCAATATGTAATAGACAAGACATACTCCTTGCTCAGAGAACTGGACTCAACACGCCCTATTCACCGCACAAGAATATATCTGACTAGTAATAATCTTAAAACCTATGTATTGATATCTCTCTGTTAGTGTGTCAAGTGGGTGTAAAGCGGCATAAACACAGCAGTGAAAAGCAGCTAAACCCCATTATAAAAATAAATTACTTTGAAAAACCCATGAAACAAAGACAGTGAAAGAGAGAGAAATTCTTACACAATGCGTTCAGGGGCTGTGATGCAACCTGGATTGACCATATCTAGACCCACAGCTGGATGAGACATAAGGGTGGACACTCTTGGGGCTGAGAGGTTTGGTGAGGTTGGGTGAGCAAACGCAGACCCTTTAAAGTAATACTGCATGGTACCCATCGCATGGGTCCCAAATCTCCAGGTTCAAGGGCATCTTCCTACATCAAAAACATGCATGAGAAACCCAGAAGATGGTACACCGTGTGATGGGGAAAGGTTTCTAAAACGCACCTCATTTCTCATCTCCTTGTGCCCGGGTTCGCCATTCCAGCCGCTTTACTAGCAAGCTCCCTACTTGGAGCATCAGCACCTTTAACCTCCTGTTCCGTACAGGTTGCAATTTGTCCTGAGGATGAACGGGTAGACGGGGAACCAGTGAGAGACTAGCTCTTGGTGTTGGGACAGGCACAGGTCACTCTATTTTCCCATCAGGAAGAAGAATTAACCACAGGCTCATCCTCCCCCCCGGAACCAGAACAGGGCCTGAAGCCATCCTGCGCTTTTGCGGCCAGCTGCCAAAAAAGCGAGTTGTAAAATGGAGCTTCAGGGCACTGCAATTCACAAACCTGCAGAGTTATAAATGATAACTTTCGTCCACAAATATATTGAGGGACGGCAAAGAAGAGGATTTGAAATCAAGGCAGAAATGCAGGAAACAGATTTCAGGAGGTAGATTCGAATCGCCTTTAAAGCACATGAAAAGCGGCAAAACGTTGACAATGATGCCCTTGGCCAAAAAGGGCGTATGCTTTTTTTCCTGAATATATTCAGGAAAAAACGCATACGCCCTTTTTGGCCAACCAAGCAACCTGGAAAGGCAAATCAGGGCTACAAAGAAGACTCGCTACCCATCGGTCAAAAGGGCCATGCTGAAAAAAGTCTCAAAACCAGAAATGCAGGACAGGCCATGGAGAAATGGGAGCCTTGCTACACTGATGGGCGGGATGTAAATTGCCAACAGCCACTCTGGAGAAGTGTACGGTGTGTCCTGAAACATCTAAAAAACACAGCTTAGAGAGCATAGGGCACTTCCACTCATGGGGGTATAAATTGGGAAAATGAAAAATCAGCAAGACACAAGCACCCCAAAGTTTAGGGCTGCTCTGTTGACAAGGACCTCCACTTCATTCCACCTTCAATATCCCAGGAGGGAGAAAAATGGATAAAGAAGTTGTGGTCCTTATGTACAATGGAATATCACTCAGCCATGAAATCAATGTCATAAGGCTAATAGCAGCATGATGAGTGGATTTAGGTACGACGATTCTAAGTGAAATAAGTCAAACAGAAAAGGACACTTCTCATAAGGTATCACTTATAGAGGGAATGTAAAAACCGTTACACTTGAACTGAATTACAAAACAGAACAGAGTCACACATGCAGAAAACACACTATGGCTGCTTAACGGGAAAGGTGAGGTGGGGTGATACATAAAACAAGGGTTTCAAATTAGCTCAGATACCGTTCCATAAACCCAATATGTAATAGACAAGACCTACTCCTTGCTCAGAGAACTGGACTCAACACGCCCTATTCACCGCACAAGAATATATCTGACTAGTAATAATCTTAAAACCTATGTATTGATATCTCTCTGTTAGTGTGTCAAGTGGGTGTAAAGCGGCATAAACACAGCAGTGAAAAGCAGCTAAACCCCATTATAAAAATAAATTACTTTGAAAAACCCATGAAACAAAGACAGTGAAAGAGAGAGAAATTCTTACACAATGCGTTCAGGGGCTGTGATGCAACCTGGATTGACCATATCTAGACCCACAGCTGGATGAGACATAAGGGTGGACACTCTTGGGGCTGAGAGGTTTGGTGAGGTTGGGTGAGCAAACGCAGACCCTTTAAAGTAATACTGCATGGTACCCATCGCATGGGTCCCAAATCTCCAGGTTCAAGGGCATCTTCCTACATCAAAAACATGCATGAGAAACCCAGAAGATGGTACACCGTGTGATGGGGAAAGGTTTCTAAAACGCACCTCATTTCTCATCTCCTTGTGCCCGGGTTCGCCATTCCAGCCGCTTTACTAGCAATCTCCCTACTTGGAGCATCAGCACCTTTAACCTCCTGTTCCCTACAGGTTGCAATTTGTCCTGAGGATGAACGGGTAGACGGGGAACCAGTGAGAGACTAGCTCTTGGTGTTGGGACAGGCACAGGTCACTCTATTTTCCCATCAGGAAGAAGAATTAACCACAGGCTCATCCTCCCCCCCGGAACCAGAACAGGGCCTGAAGCCATCCTGCGCTTTCGTGGCCAGCTCCCAAAAAAGCGAATTGTAAAATGGAGCTTCAGGGCACTGCAATTCCCAAACCTGCAGAGTTATAAATGATAACTCTCGTCCACAAATATATTGAGGGAAGGCAAAGAAGAGGATTTGAAATCAAGGCAGAATTGCAGGAAACAGATTTCAGGAGGTAGATTCGAATCGCCTTTAAAGCACATGAAAAGCGGCAAAACGTTGACAATGATGCCCTTGGCCAAAAAGGGCGTATGCGTTTTTTCCTGAATATATTCAGGAAAAAACGCATACGCCCTTTTTGGCCAACCAAGCCACCTGGAAAGGCAAATCAGCGCTACAAAGAAGACTCGCTACCCATCGGTCAAAAGGGCCATGCTGAAAAAAGTCTCAAAACCAGAAATGCAGGACAGGCCATGGAGAAATGGGAGCCTTGCTACACTGATGGGCGGGATGTAAATTGCCAACAGCCACTCTGGAGAAGTGTACGGTGTGTCCTGAAACATCTAAAAAACACAGCTTAGAGAGCATAGGGCACTTCCACTCATGGGGGTATAAATTGGGAAAATGAAAAATCAGCAAGACACAAGCACCCCAAAGTTTAGGGCTGCTCTGTTGACAAGGACCTCCACTTCATTCCACCTTCAATATCCCAGGAAAGAGAAAAATGGATAAAGAAGTTGTGGTCCTTATGTACAATGGAATATCACTCAGCCATGAAATCAATGTCATAAGGCTAGTAGCAGCATGATGAGTGGATTTAGGTACGACGATTCTAAGTGAAATAAGTCACACAGAAAAGGACACTTCTCATAAGGTATCACTTATAGAGGGACTGTAAAAACCGTTACACTTGAACTGAATTACAAAACAGAACAGAGTCACACATGCAGAAAACACACTATGGCTGCTTAACGGGAAAGGTGAGGTGGGGTGATACATCAAACAAGGGTTTCAAATTAGCTCAGATACCGTTCCATAAACCCAATATGTAATAGACAAGACGTACTCCTTGCTCAGAGAACTGGACTCAACACGCCCTATTCACCGCACAAGAATATATCTGACTAGTAATAATCTTGAAACATATGTATTGATATCTCTCTGTTAGTGTGTCAAGTGGGTGTAAAGCGGCATAAACACAGCAGTGAAAAGCAGCTAAACCCCATTATAAAAATAAATTACTTTGAAAAACCCATGAAACAAAGACAGTGAAAGAGAGAGAAATTCTTACACAATGCGTTCAGGGGCTGTGATGCAACCTGGATTGACCATATCTAGACCCACAGCTGGATGAGACATAAGGGTGGACACTCTTGGGGCTGAGAGGTTTGGTGAGGTTGGGTGAGCAAACGCAGACCCTTTAAAGTAATACTGCGTGGTACCCATCGCATGGGTCCCAAATCTCCAGGTTCAAGGGCATCTTCCTACATCGAAAACATGCATGAGAAAACAAAAAGATGGTACACCATGTGATGGGGAAAGGTTTCTAAAACGCACCTCATTTCTCTTCTCCTTGTGCCCGGGTTTGCCATTCCATCCGCTTTACTAACAATCTCCCTATTTGGAGCATCAGCACCTTTAACCTCCTGTTCCGTACAGGTTGCAATTTGTCCTGAGGATGAACGGGTAGACGGGGAACCAGTGAGAGACTAGCTCTTGGTGTTGGGACAGGCACAGGTCACTCTATTTTCCCATCAGGAAGAAGAATTAACCACAGGCTCATCCTCCCCCCCGGAACCAGAACAGGGCCTGAAGCCATCCTGCGCTTTTGCGGCCAGCTCCCAAAAAAGCGAGTTGTAAAATGGAGCTTCAGGGCACTGCAATTCCCAAACCTGCAGAGTTATAAATGATAACTCTCGTCCACAAATATATTGAGGGAAGGCAAAGAAGAGGATTTGAAATCAAGGCAGAATTGCAGGAAACAGATTTCAGGAGGTAGATTCGAATCGCCTTTAAAGCACATGAAAAGCGGCAAAACGTTGACAATGATGCCCTTGGCCAAAAAGGGCGTATGCGTTTTTTCCTGAATATATTCAGGAAAAAACGCATACGCCCTTTTGGGCCAACCAAGCAACCTGGAAAGGCAAATCAGGGCTACAAAGAAGACTCGCTACCCATCGGTCAAAAGGGCCATGCTGAAAAAAGTCTCAAAACCAGAAATGCAGGACAGGCCATGGAGAAATGGGAGCCTTGCTACACTGATGGGCGGGATGTAAATTGCCAACAGCCACTCTGGAGAAGTGTACGGTGTGTCCTGAAACATCTAAAAAACACAGCTTAAAGAGCTTAGGGCACTTCCACTCATGGGGGTATAAATTGGGAAAATTAAAAATCAGCAAGACACAAGCACCCCAAAGTTTAGGGCTGCTTTGTTGACAAGGACCTCCACTTCATTCCACCTTCAATATCCCAGGAGGGAGAAAAATGGATAAAGAAGTTGTGGTCCTTATGTACAATGGAATATCACTCAGCCATGAAATCAATGTCATAAGGCTAGTAGCAGCATGATGAGTGGATTTAGGTACGACGATTCTAAGGGAAATAAGTCACATAGAAAAGGACACTTCTCATAAGGTATCACTTATAGAGGGACTGTAAAAACCGTTACACTTGAACTGAATTACAAAACAGAACAGAGTCACACATGCAGAAAACACACTATGGCTGCTTAACGGGAAGGGTGAGGTGGGGTGATACATAAAACAAGGGTTTCAAATTAGCTCAGATACCGTTCCATAAACCCAATATGTAATAGACAAGACCTACTCCTTGCTCAGAGAACTGGACTCAACACGCCCTATTCACCGCACAAGAATATATCTGACTAGTAATAATCTTAAAACCTATGTATTGATATCTCTCTGTTAGTGTGTCAAGTGGGTGTAAAGCGGCATAAACACAGCAGTGAAAAGCAGCTAAACCCCATTATAAAAATAAATTACTTTGAAAAACCCATGAAACAAAGACAGTGAAAGAGAGAGAAATTCTTACACAATGCATTCAGGGGCTGTGATGCAACCTGGATTGACCATATCTAGACCCACAGCTGGATGAGACATAAGGGTGGACACTCTTGGGGCTGAGAGGTTTGGTGAGGTTGGGTGAGCAAACGCAGACCCTTTAAAGTAATACTGCGTGGTACCCATCGCATGGGTCCCAAATCTCCAGGTTCAAGGGCATCTTCCTACATCGAAAACATGCATGAGAAAACAAAAAGATGGTACACCATGTGATGGGGAAAGGTTTCTAAAACGCACCTCATTTCTCTTCTCCTTGTGCCCGGGTTCGCCATTCCAGCCGCTTTACTAGCAAGCTCCCTACTTGGAGCATCAGCACCTTTAACCTCCTGTTCCCTACAGGTTGCAATTTGTCCTGAGGATGAACGGGTAGACGGGGAACCAGTGAGAGACTAGCTCTTGGTGTTGGGACAGGCACAGGTCACTCTATTTTCCCATCAGGAAGAAGAATTAACCACAGGCTCATCCTCCCCCCCGGAACCAGAACAGGGCCTGAAGCCATCCTGCGCTTTTGCGGCCAGCTCCCAAAAAAGCGAGTTGTAAAATGGAGCTTCAGGGCACTGCAATTCCCAAACCTGCAGAGTTATAAATGATAACTCTCGTCCACAAATATATTGAGGGAAGGCAAAGAAGAGGATTTGAAATCAAGGCAGAATTGCAGGAAACAGATTTCAGGAGGTAGATTCGAATCGCCTTTAAAGCACATGAAAAGCGGCAAAACGTTGACAATGATGCCCTTGGCCAAAAAGGGCGTATGCGTTTTTTCCTGAATATATTCAGGAAAAAACGCATACGCCCTTTTGGGCCAACCAAGCAACCTGGAAAGGCAAATCAGGGCTACAAAGAAGACTCGCTACCCATCGGTCAAAAGGGCCATGCTGAAAAAAGTCTCAAAACCAGAAATGCAGGACAGGCCATGGAGAAATGGGAGCCTTGCTACACTGATGGGCGGGATGTAAATTGCCAACAGCCACTCTGGAGAAGTGTACGGTGTGTCCTGAAACATCTAAAAAACACAGCTTAAAGAGCTTAGGGCACTTCCACTCATGGGGGTATAAATTGGGAAAATTAAAAATCAGCAAGACACAAGCACCCCAAAGTTTAGGGCTGCTTTGTTGACAAGGACCTCCACTTCATTCCACCTTCAATATCCCAGGAGGGAGAAAAATGGATAAAGAAGTTGTGGTCCTTATGTACAATGGAATATCACTCAGCCATGAAATCAATGTCATAAGGCTAGTAGCAGCATGATGAGTGGATTTAGGTACGACGATTCTAAGGGAAATAAGTCACATAGAAAAGGACACTTCTCATAAGGTATCACTTATAGAGGGACTGTAAAAACCGTTACACTTGAACTGAATTACAAAACAGAACAGAGTCACACATGCAGAAAACACACTATGGCTGCTTAACGGGAAGGGTGAGGTGGGGTGATACATAAAACAAGGGTTTCAAATTAGCTCAGATACCGTTCCATAAACCCAATATGTAATAGACAAGACCTACTCCTTGCTCAGAGAACTGGACTCAACACGCCCTATTCACCGCACAAGAATATATCTGACTAGTAATAATCTTAAAACCTATGTATTGATATCTCTCTGTTAGTGTGTCAAGTGGGTGTAAAGCGGCATAAACACAGCAGTGAAAAGCAGCTAAACCCCATTATAAAAATAAATTACTTTGAAAAACCCATGAAACAAAGACAGTGAAAGAGAGAGAAATTCTTACACAATGCATTCAGGGGCTGTGATGCAACCTGGATTGACCATATCTAGACCCACAGCTGGATGAGACATAAGGGTGGACACTCTTGGGGCTGAGAGGTTTGGTGAGGTTGGGTGAGCAAACGCAGACCCTTTAAAGTAATACTGCGTGGTACCCATCGCATGGGTCCCAAATCTCCAGGTTCAAGGGCATCTTCCTACATCGAAAACATGCATGAGAAAACAAAAAGATGGTACACCATGTGATGGGGAAAGGTTTCTAAAACGCACCTCATTTCTCTTCTCCTTGTGCCCGGGTTCGCCATTCCAGCCGCTTTACTAGCAAGCTCCCTACTTGGAGCATCAGCACCTTTAACCTCCTGTTCCCTACAGGTTGCAATTTGTCCTGAGGATGAACGGGTAGACGGGGAACCAGTGAGAGACTAGCTCTTGGTGTTGGGACAGGCACAGGTCACTCTATTTTCCCATCAGGAAGAAGAATTAACCACAGGCTCATCCTCCCCCCCGGAACCAGAACAGGGCCTGAAGCCATCCTGCGCTTTCGCGGCCAGCTCCCAAAAAAGCGAGTTGTAAAATGGAGCTTCAGGGCACTGCAATTCCCAAACCTGCAGAGTTATAAATGATAACTCTCGTCCACAAATATATTGAGGGAAGGCAAAGAAGAGGATTTGAAATCAAGGCAGAATTGCAGGAAACAGATTTCAGGAGGTAGATTCGAATCGCCTTTAAAGCACATGAAAAGCGGCAAAACGTTGACAATGATGCCCTTGGCCAAAAAGGGCGTATGCGTTTTTTCCTGAATATATTCAGGAAAAAACGCATACGCCCTTTTTGGCCAACCAAGCCACCTGGAAAGGCAAATCAGCGCTACAAAGAAGACTCGCTACCCATCGGTCAAAAGGGCCATGCTGAAAAAAGTCTCAAAACCAGAAATGCAGGACAGGCCATGGAGAAATGGGAGCCTTGCTACACTGATGGGCGGGATGTAAATTGCCAACAGCCACTCTGGAGAAGTGTACGGTGTGTCCTGAAACATCTAAAAAACACAGCTTAGAGAGCATAGGGCACTTCCACTCATGGGGGTATAAATTGGGAAAATGAAAAATCAGCAAGACACAAGCACCCCAAAGTTTAGGGCTGCTCTGTTGACAAGGACCTCCACTTCATTCCACCTTCAATATCCCAGGAAAGAGAAAAATGGATAAAGAAGTTGTGGTCCTTATGTACAATGGAATATCACTCAGCCATGAAATCAATGTCATAAGGCTAGTAGCAGCATGATGAGTGGATTTAGGTACGACGATTCTAAGTGAAATAAGTCACACAGAAAAGGACACTTCTCATAAGGTATCACTTATAGAGGGACTGTAAAAACCGTTACACTTGAACTGAATTACAAAACAGAACAGAGTCACACATGCAGAAAACACACTATGGCTGCTTAACGGGAAAGGTGAGGTGGGGTGATACATCAAACAAGGGTTTCAAATTAGCTCAGATACCGTTCCATAAACCCAATATGTAATAGACAAGACGTACTCCTTGCTCAGAGAACTGGACTCAACACGGCCTATTCACCGCACAAGAATATATCTGACTAGTAATAATCTTAAAACCTATGTATTGATATCTCTCTGTTAGTGTGTCAAGTGGGTGTAAAGCGGCATAAACACAGCAGTGAAAAGCAGCTAAACCCCATTATAAAAATAAATTACTTTGAAAAACCCATGAAACAAAGACAGTGAAAGAGAGAGAAATTCTTACACAATGCGTTCAGGGGCTGTGATGCAACCTGGATTGACCATATCTAGACCCACAGCTGGATGAGACATAAGGGTGGACACTCTTGGGGCTGAGAGGTTTGGTGAGGTTGGGTGAGCAAACGCAGACCCTTTAAAGTAATACTGCGTGGTACCCATCGCATGGGTCCCAAATCTCCAGGTTCAAGGGCATCTTCCTACATCGAAAACATGCATGAGAAAACAAAAAGATGGTACACCATGTGATGGGGAAAGGTTTCTAAAACGCACCTCATTTCTCTTCTCCTTGTGCCCGGGTTCGCCATTCCATCCGCTTTACTAACAATCTCCCTACTTGGAGCATCAGCACCTTTAACCTCCTGTTCCCTACAGGTTGCAATTTGTCCTGAGGATGAACGGGTAGATGGGGAACCAGTGAGAGACTAGCTCTTGGTGTTGGGACAGGCACAGGTCACTCTATTTTCCCATCAGGAAGAAGAATTAACCACAGGCTCATCCTCCCCCCCGGAACCAGAACAGGGCCTGAAGCCATCCTGTGCTTTTGCGGCCAGCTCCCAAAAAAGCGAGTTGTAAAATGGAGCTTCAGGGCACTGCAATTCCCAAACCTGCAGAGTTATAAATGATAACTCTCGTCCACAAATATATTGAGGGAAGGCAAAGAAGAGGATTTGAAATCAAGGCAGAATTGCAGGAAACAGATTTCAGGAGGTAGATTCGAATCGCCTTTAAAGCACATGAAAAGCGGCAAAACGTTGACAATGATGCCCTTGGCCAAAAAGGGCGTATGCGTTTTTTCCTGAATATATTCAGGAAAAAACGCATACGCCCTTTTTGGCCAACCAAGCCACCTGGAAAGGCAAATCAGCGCTACAAAGAAGACTCGCTACCCATCGGTCAAAAGGGCCATGCTGAAAAAAGTCTCAAAACCAGAAATGCAGGACAGGCCATGGAGAAATGGGAGCCTTGCTACACTGATGGGCGGGATGTAAATTGCCAACAGCCACTCTGGAGAAGTGTACGGTGTGTCCTGAAACATCTAAAAAACACAGCTTAGAGAGCTTAGGGCACTTCCACTCATGGGGGTATAAATTGGGAAAATGAAAAATCAGCAAGACACAAGCACCCCAAAGTTTAGGGCTGCTCTGTTGACAAGGACCTCCACTTCATTCCACCTTCAATATCCCAGGAAAGAGAAAAATGGATAAAGAAGTTGTGGTCCTTATGTACAATGGAATATCACTCAGCCATGAAATCAATGTCATAAGGCTAGTAGCAGCATGATGAGTGGATTTAGGTACGACGATTCTAAGGGAAATAAGTCACATAGAAAAGGACACTTCTCATAAGGTATCACTTATAGAGGGACTGTAAAAACCGTTACACTTGAACTGAATTACAAAACAGAACAGAGTCACACATGCAGAAAACACACTATGGCTGATTAACGGGAAAGGTGAGGTGGGGTGATACATAAAACAAGGGTTTCAAATTAGCTCAGATACCGTTCCATAAACCCAATATGTAATAGACAAGACGTACTCCTTGCTCAGAGAACTGGACTCAACACGCCCTATTCACCGCACAAGAATATATCTGACTAGTAATAATCTTAAAACCTATGTATTGATATCTCTCTGTTAGTGTGTCAAGTGGGTGTAAAGCGGCATAAACACAGCAGTGAAAAGCAGCTAAACCCCATTATAAAAATAAATTACTTTGAAAAACCCATGAAACAAAGACAGTGAAAGAGAGAGAAATTCTTACACAATGCGTTCAGGGGCTGTGATGCAACCTGGATTGACCATATCTAGACCCACAGCTGGATGAGACATAAGGGTGGACACTCTTGGGGCTGAGAGGTTTGGTGAGGTTGGGTGAGCAAACGCAGACCCTTTAAAGTAATACTGCGTGGTACCCATCGCATGGGTCCCAAATCTCCAGGTTCAAGGGCATCTTCCTACATCGAAAACATGCATGAGAAAACAAAAAGATGGTACACCATGTGATGGGGAAAGGTTTCTAAAACGCACCTCATTTCTCTTCTCCTTGTGCCCGGGTTCGCCATTCCATCCGCTTTACTAACAATCTCCCTACTTGGAGCATCAGCACCTTTAACCTCCTGTTCCCTACAGGTTGCAATTTGTCCTGAGGATGAACGGGTAGATGGGGAACCAGTGAGAGACTAGCTCTTGGTGTTGGGACAGGCACAGGTCACTCTATTTTCCCATCAGGAAGAAGAATTAACCACAGGCTCATCCTCCCCCCCGGAACCAGAACAGGGCCTGAAGCCATCCTGTGCTTTTGCGGCCAGCTCCCAAAAAAGCGAGTTGTAAAATGGAGCTTCAGGGCACTGCAATTCCCAAACCTGCAGAGTTATAAATGATAACTCTCGTCCACAAATATATTGAGGGAAGGCAAAGAAGAGGATTTGAAATCAAGGCAGAATTGCAGGAAACAGATTTCAGGAGGTAGATTCGAATCGCCTTTAAAGCACATGAAAAGCGGCAAAACGTTGACAATGATGCCCTTGGCCAAAAAGGGCGTATGCGTTTTTTCCTGAATATATTCAGGAAAAAACGCATACGCCCTTTTTGGCCAACCAAGCCACCTGGAAAGGCAAATCAGCGCTACAAAGAAGACTCGCTACCCATCGGTCAAAAGGGCCATGCTGAAAAAAGTCTCAAAACCAGAAATGCAGGACAGGCCATGGAGAAATGGGAGCCTTGCTACACTGATGGGCGGGATGTAAATTGCCAACAGCCACTCTGGAGAAGTGTACGGTGTGTCCTGAAACATCTAAAAAACACAGCTTAGAGAGCTTAGGGCACTTCCACTCATGGGGGTATAAATTGGGAAAATGAAAAATCAGCAAGACACAAGCACCCCAAAGTTTAGGGCTGCTCTGTTGACAAGGACCTCCACTTCATTCCACCTTCAATATCCCAGGAAAGAGAAAAATGGATAAAGAAGTTGTGGTCCTTATGTACAATGGAATATCACTCAGCCATGAAATCAATGTCATAAGGCTAGTAGCAGCATGATGAGTGGATTTAGGTACGACGATTCTAAGGGAAATAAGTCACATAGAAAAGGACACTTCTCATAAGGTATCACTTATAGAGGGACTGTAAAAACCGTTACACTTGAACTGAATTACAAAACAGAACAGAGTCACACATGCAGAAAACACACTATGGCTGATTAACGGGAAAGGTGAGGTGGGGTGATACATAAAACAAGGGTTTCAAATTAGCTCAGATACCGTTCCATAAACCCAATATGTAATAGACAAGACGTACTCCTTGCTCAGAGAACTGGACTCAACACGCCCTATTCACCGCACAAGAATATATCTGACTAGTAATAATCTTAAAACCTATGTATTGATATCTCTCTGTTAGTGTGTCAAGTGGGTGTAAAGCGGCATAAACACAGCAGTGAAAAGCAGCTAAACCCCATTATAAAAATAAATTACTTTGAAAAACCCATGAAACAAAGACAGTGAAAGAGAGAGAAATTCTTACACAATGCGTTCAGGGGCTGTGATGCAACCTGGATTGACCATATCTAGACCCACAGCTGGATGAGACATAAGGGTGGACACTCTTGGGGCTGAGAGGTTTGGTGAGGTTGGGTGAGCAAACGCAGACCCTTTAAAGTAATACTGCGTGGTACCCATCGCATGGGTCCCAAATCTCCAGGTTCAAGGGCATCTTCCTACATCGAAAACATGCATGAGAAAACAAAAAGATGGTACACCATGTGATGGGGAAAGGTTTCTAAAACGCACCTCATTTCTCTTCTCCTTGTGCCCGGGTTTGCCATTCCATCCGCTTTACTAACAATCTCCGTATTTGGAGCATCAGCACCTTTAACCTCCTGTTCCGTACAGGTTGCAATTTGTCCTGAGGATGAACGGGTAGACGGGGAACCAGTGAGAGACTAGCTCTTGGTGTTGGGACAGGCACAGGTCACTCTATTTTCCCATCAGGAAGAAGAATTAACCACAGGCTCATCCTCCCCCCCGGAACCAGAACAGGGCCTGAAGCCATCCTGCGCTTTTGCGGCCAGCTCCCAAAAAAGCGAGTTGTAAAATGGAGCTTCAGGGCACTGCAATTCACAAACCTGCAGAGTTATAAATGATAACTCTCGTCCACAAATATATTGAGGGAAGGCAAAGAAGAGGATTTGAAATCAAGGCAGAATTGCAGGAAACAGATTTCAGGAGGTAGATTCGAATCGCCTTTAAAGCACATGAAAAGCGGCAAAACGTTGACAATGATGCCCTTGGCCAAAAAGGGCGTATGCGTTTTTTCCTGAATATATTCAGGAAAAAACGCATACGCCCTTTTTGGCCAACCAAGCAACCTGGAAAGGCAAATCAGGGCTACAAAGAAGACTCGCTACCCATCGGTCAAAAGGGCCATGCTGAAAAAAGTCTCAAAACCAGAAATGCAGGACAGGCCATGGAGAAATGGGAGCCTTGCTACACTGATGGGCGGGATGTAAATTGCCAACAGCCACTCTGGAGAAGTGTACGGTGTGTCCTGAAACATCTAAAAAACACAGCTTAGAGAGCTTAGGGCACTTCCACTCATGGGGGTATAAATTGGGAAAATGAAAAATCAGCAAGACACAAGCACCCCAAAGTTTAGGGCTGCTCTGTTGACAAGGACCTCCACTTCATTCCACCTTCAATATCCCAGGAAAGAGAAAAATGGATAAAGAAGTTGTGGTCCTTATGTACAATGGAATATCACTCAGCCATGAAATCAATGTCATAAGGCTAGTAGCAGCATGATGAGTGGATTTAGGTACGACGATTCTAAGGGAAATAAGTCACATAGAAAAGGACACTTCTCATAAGGTATCACTTATAGAGGGACTGTAAAAACCGTTACACTTGAACTGAATTACAAAACAGAACAGAGTCACACATGCAGAAAACACACTATGGCTGCTTAACGGGAAGGGTGAGGTGGGGTGATACATCAAACAAGGGTTTCAAATTAGCTCAGATACCGTTCCATAAACCCAATATGTAATAGACAAGACCTACTCCTTGCTCAGAGAACTGGACTCAACACGCCCTATTCACCGCACAAGAATATATCTGACTAGTAATAATCGTAAAACCTATGTATTGATATCTCTCTGTTAGTGTGTCAAGTGGGTGTAAAGCGGCATAAACACAGCAGTGAAAAGCAGCTAAACCCCATTATAAAAATAAATTACTTTTACAAACCCATGAAACAAAGACAGTGAAAGAGAGAGAAATTCTTACACAATGCGTTCAGGGGCTGTGATGCAACCTGGATTGACCATATCTAGACCCACAGCTGGATGAGACATAAGGGTGGACACTCTTGGGGCTGAGAGGTTTGGTGAGGTTGGGTGAGCAAACGCAGACCCTTTAAAGTAATACTGCGTGGTACCCATCGCATGGGTCCCAAATCTCCAGGTTCAAGGACATCTTCCTACATCGAAAACATGCATGAGAAAACAAAAAGATGGTACACCATGTGATGGGGAAAGGTTTCTAAAACGCACCTCATTTCTCTTCTCCTTGTGCCCGGGTTTGCCATTCCATCCGCTTTACTAACAATCTCCGTATTTGGAGCATCAGCACCTTTAACCTCCTGTTCCGTACAGGTTGCAATTTGTCCTGAGGATGAACGGGTAGACGGGGAACCAGTGAGAGACTAGCTCTTGGTGTTGGGACAGGCACAGGTCACTCTATTTTCCCATCAGGAAGAAGAATTAACCACAGGCTCATCCTCCCCCCCGGAACCAGAACAGGGCCTGAAGCCATCCTGCGCTTTTGCGGCCAGCTCCCAAAAAAGCGAGTTGTAAAATGGAGCTTCAGGGCACTGCAATTCACAAACCTGCAGAGTTATAAATGATAACTCTCGTCCACAAATATATTGAGGGAAGGCAAAGAAGAGGATTTGAAATCAAGGCAGAATTGCAGGAAACAGATTTCAGGAGGTAGATTCGAATCGCCTTTAAAGCACATGAAAAGCGGCAAAACGTTGACAATGATGCCCTTGGCCAAAAAGGGCGTATGCGTTTTTTCCTGAATATATTCAGGAAAAAACGCATACGCCCTTTTTGGCCAACCAAGCAACCTGGAAAGGCAAATCAGGGCTACAAAGAAGACTCGCTACCCATCGGTCAAAAGGGCCATGCTGAAAAAAGTCTCAAAACCAGAAATGCAGGACAGGCCATGGAGAAATGGGAGCCTTGCTACACTGATGGGCGGGATGTAAATTGCCAACAGCCACTCTGGAGAAGTGTACGGTGTGTCCTGAAACATCTAAAAAACACAGCTTAGAGAGCTTAGGGCACTTCCACTCATGGGGGTATAAATTGGGAAAATGAAAAATCAGCAAGACACAAGCACCCCAAAGTTTAGGGCTGCTCTGTTGACAAGGACCTCCACTTCATTCCACCTTCAATATCCCAGGAAAGAGAAAAATGGATAAAGAAGTTGTGGTCCTTATGTACAATGGAATATCACTCAGCCATGAAATCAATGTCATAAGGCTAGTAGCAGCATGATGAGTGGATTTAGGTACGACGATTCTAAGGGAAATAAGTCACATAGAAAAGGACACTTCTCATAAGGTATCACTTATAGAGGGACTGTAAAAACCGTTACACTTGAACTGAATTACAAAACAGAACAGAGTCACACATGCAGAAAACACACTATGGCTGCTTAACGGGAAGGGTGAGGTGGGGTGATACATCAAACAAGGGTTTCAAATTAGCTCAGATACCGTTCCATAAACCCAATATGTAATAGACAAGACCTACTCCTTGCTCAGAGAACTGGACTCAACACGCCCTATTCACCGCACAAGAATATATCTGACTAGTAATAATCGTAAAACCTATGTATTGATATCTCTCTGTTAGTGTGTCAAGTGGGTGTAAAGCGGCATAAACACAGCAGTGAAAAGCAGCTAAACCCCATTATAAAAATAAATTACTTTTACAAACCCATGAAACAAAGACAGTGAAAGAGAGAGAAATTCTTACACAATGCGTTCAGGGGATGTGATGCAACCTGGATTGACCATTTCTAGACCCACAGCTGGATGAGACATAAGGGTGGACACTCTTGGGGCTGAGAGGTTTGGTGAGGTTGGGTGAGCAAACGCAGACCCTTTAAAGTAATACTGCATGGTACCCATCGCATGGGTCCCAAATCTCCAGGTTCAAGGGCATCTTCCTACATCGAAAACATGCATGAGAAAACAAAAAAGATGGTACACCATGTGATGGGGAAAGGTTTCTAGAACGCACCTCATTTCTCTTCTCCTTGTGCCCGGGGTCGCCATTCCAGCCACTTTCCTAGCAATCTCCCTACTTGGAGCATCAGCACCTTTAACCTCCTGTTCCATACAGGTTGCAATTTGTCCTGAGGATGAACGGGTAGACGGGGAACCAGTGAGAGACTAGCTCTTGTTGTTGGGACAGGCACAGGTCACTCTATTTTCCCATCAGGAAGAAGAATTAACCACAGGCTCATCCTCCCCCCTGGAACCAGAACAGGGCCTGAAGCCATCCTGCGCTTTCGCGGCCAGCTCCCAAAAAAGCGAGTTGTAAAATGGAGCTTCAGGGCACTGCAATTCCCAAACCTGCAGAGTTATAAATGATAACTCTCGTCCACAAATATATTGAGGGAAGGCAAAGAAGAGGATTTGAAATCAAGGCAGAATTGCAGGAAACAGATTTCAGGAGGTAGATTCGAATCGCCTTTAAAGCACATGAAAAGCGGCAAAACGTTGACAATGATGCCCTTGGCCAAAAAGGGCGTATGCGTTTTTTCCTGAATATATTCAGGAAAAAACGCATACGCCCTTTTTGGCCAACCAAGCCACCTGGAAAGGCAAATCAGCGCTACAAAGAAGACTCGCTACCCATCGGTCAAAAGGGCCATGCTGAAAAAAGTCTCAAAACCAGAAATGCAGGACAGGCCATGGAGAAATGGGAGCCTTGCTACACTGATGGGCGGGATGTAAATTGCCAACAGCCACTCTGGAGAAGTGTACGGTGTGTCCTGAAACATCTAAAAAACACAGCTTAGAGAGCATAGGGCACTTCCACTCATGGGGGTATAAATTGGGAAAATGAAAAATCAGCAAGACACAAGCACCCCAAAGTTTAGGGCTGCTCTGTTGACAAGGACCTCCACTTCATTCCACCTTCAATATCCCAGGAAAGAGAAAAATGGATAAAGAAGTTGTGGTCCTTATGTACAATGGAATATCACTCAGCCATGAAATCAATGTCATAAGGCTAGTAGCAGCATGATGAGTGGATTTAGGTACGACGATTCTAAGGGAAATAAGTCACATAGAAAAGGACACTTCTCATAAGGTATCACTTATAGAGGGACTGTAAAAACCGTTACACTTGAACTGAATTACAAAACAGAACAGAGTCACACATGCAGAAAACACACTATGGCTGCTTAACGGGAAGGGTGAGGTGGGGTGATACATCAAACAAGGGTTTCAAATTAGCTCAGATACCGTTCCATAAACCCAATATGTAATAGACAAGACCTACTCCTTGCTCAGAGAACTGGACTCAACACGCCCTATTCACCGCACAAGAATATATCTGACTAGTAATAATCGTAAAACCTATGTATTGATATCTCTCTGTTAGTGTGTCAAGTGGGTGTAAAGCGGCATAAACACAGCAGTGAAAAGCAGCTAAACCCCATTATAAAAATAAATTACTTTGAAAAACCCATGAAACAAAGACAGTGAAAGAGAGAGAAATTCTTACACAATGCGTTCAGGGGATGTGATGCAACCTGGATTGACCATTTCTAGACCCACAGCTGGATGAGACATAAGGGTGGACACTCTTGGGGCTGAGAGGTTTGGTGAGGTTGGGTGAGCAAACGCAGACCCTTTAAAGTAATACTGCGTGGTACCCATCGCATGGGTCCCAAATCTCCAGGTTCAAGGGCATCTTCCTACATCGAAAACATGCATGAGAAAACAAAAAAGATGGTACACCATGTGATGGGGAAAGGTTTCTAGAACGCACCTCATTTCTCTTCTCCTTGTGCCCGGGGTCGCCATTCCAGCCACTTTCCTAGCAATCTCCCTACTTGGAGCATCAGCACCTTTAACCTCCTGTTCCATACAGGTTGCAATTTGTCCTGAGGATGAACGGGTAGACGGGGAACCAGTGAGAGACTAGCTCTTGGTGTTGGGACAGGCACAGGTCACTCTATTTTCCCATCAGGAAGAAGAATTAACCACAGGCTCATCCTCCCCCCCGGAACCAGAACAGGGCCTGAAGCCATCCTGCGCTTTTGCGGCCAGCTCCCAAAAAAGCGAGTTGTAAAATGGAGCTTCAGGGCACTGCAATTCACAAACCTGCAGAGTTATAAATGATAACTTTCGTCCACAAATATATTGAGGGACGCCAAAAGAGGATTTGAAATCAAGGCAGAAATGCAGGAAACAGATTTCAGGAGGTAGATTCGAATCGCCTTTAAAGCACATGAAAAGCGGCAAAACGTTGACAATGATGCCCTTGGCCAAAAAGGGCGTATGCGTTTTTTCCTGAATATATTCAGGAAAAAACGCATACGCCCTTTTTGGCCAACCAAGCCACCTGGAAAGGCAGATCAGCGCTACAAAGAAGACTCGCTACCCATCGGTCAAAAGGGCCATGCTGAAAAAAGTCTCAAAACCAGAAATGCAGGACAGGCCATGGAGAAATGGGAGCCTTGCTACACTGATGGGCGGGATGTAAATTGCCAACAGCCACTCTGGAGAAGTGTACGGTGTGTCCTGAAACATCTAAAAAACACAGCTTAGAGAGCATAGGGCACTTCCACTCATGGGGGTATAAATTGGGAAAATGAAAAATCAGCAAGACACAAGCACCCCAAAGTTTAGGGCTGCTCTGTTGACAAGGACCTCCACTTCATTCCACCTTCAATATCCCAGGAGGGAGAAAAATGGATAAAGAAGTTGTGGTCCTTATGTACAATGGAATATCACTCAGCCATGAAATCAATGTCATAAGGCTAATAGCAGCATGATGAGTGGATTTAGGTACGACGATTGTAAGTGAAATAAGTCACACAGAAAAGGATACTTCTCATAAGGTATCACTTATAGAGGGAATGTAAAAACCGTTACACTTGAACTGAATTACAAAACAGAACAGAGTCACACATGCAGAAAACACACTATGGCTGCTTAACGGGAAAGGTGAGGTGGGGTGATACATAAAACAAGGGTTTCAAATTAGCTCAGATACCGTTCCATAAACCCAATATGTAATAGACAAGACCTACTCCTTGCTCAGAGAACTGGACTCAACACGCCCTATTCACCGCACAAGAATATATCTGACTAGTAATAATCTTAAAACCTATGTATTGATATCTCTCTGTTAGTGTGTCAAGTGGGTGTAAAGCGGCATAAACACAGCAGTGAAAAGCAGCTAAACCCCATTATAAAAATAAATTACTTTGAAAAACCCATGAAACAAAGACAGTGAAAGAGAGAGAAATTCTTACACAATGCGTTCAGGGGCTGTGATGCAACCTGGATTGACCATATCTAGACCCACAGCTGGATGAGACATAAGGGTGGACACTCTTGGGGCTGAGAGGTTTGGTGAGGTTGGGTGAGCAAACACAGACCCTTTAAAGTAATACTGCGTGGTACCCATCGCATGGGTCCCAAATCTCCAGGTTCAAGGGCATCTTCCTACATCGAAAACATGCATGAGAAAACAAAAAGATGGTACACCATGTGATAGGGAAAGGTTTCTAGAACGCACCTCATTTCTCTTCTCCTTGTGCCCGGGTTCGCCATTCCATCCGCTTTACTAAAAATCTCCCTACTTGGAGCATCAGCACCTTTAACCTCCTGTTCCCTACAGGTTGCAATTTGCCCTGAGGATGAACGGGTAGATGGGGAACCAGTGAGAGACTAGCTCTTGGTGTTGGGACAGGCACAGGTCACTCTATTTTCCCATCAGGAAGAAGAATTAACCACAGGCTCATCCTCCCCCCCGGAACCAGAACAGGGCCTGAAGCCATCCTGCGCTTTTGCGGCCAGCTCCCAAAAAAGCGAGTTGTAAAATGGAGCTTCAGGGCACTGCAATTCCCAAACCTGCAGAGTTATAAATGATAAGTCTCGTCCACAAATATATTGAGGGAAGGCAAAGAAGAGGATTTGAAATCAAGGCAGAAATGCAGGAAACAGATTTCAGGAGGTAGATTCGAATCGCCTTTAAAGCACATGAAAAGCGGCAAAACGTTGACAATGATGCCCTTGGCCAAAAAGGGCGTATGCGTTTTTTCCTGAATATATTCAGGAAAAAACGCATACGCCCTTTTTGGCCAACGAAGCCACCTGGAAAGGCAAATCAGCGCTACAAAGAAGACTCGCTACCCATCGGTCAAAAGGGCCATGCTGAAAAAAGTCTCAAAACCAGAAATGCAGGACAGGCCATGGAGAAATGGGAGCCTTGCTACACTGATGGGCGGGATGTAAATTGCCAACAGCCACTCTGGAGAAGTGTACGGTGTGTCCTGAAACATCTAAAAAACACAGCTTAGAGAGCATAGGGCACTTCCACTCATGGGGGTATAAATTGGGAAAATGAAAAATCAGCAAGACACAAGCACCCCAAAGTTTAGGGCTGCTCTGTTGACAAGGACCTCCACTTCATTCCACCTTCAATATCCCAGGAGGGAGAAAAATGGATAAAGAAGTTGTGGTCCTTATGTACAATGGAATATCACTCAGCCATGAAATCAATGTCATAAGGCTAGTAGCAGCATGATGAGTGGATTTAGGTACGACGATTCTAAGGGAAATAAGTCACATAGAAAAGGACACTTCTCATAAGGTATCACTTATAGAGGGACTGTAAAAACCGTTACACTTGAACTGAATTACAAAACAGAACAGAGTCACACATGCAGAAAACACACTATGGCTGCTTAACGGGAAGGGTGAGGTGGGGTGATACATCAAACAAGGGTTTCAAATTAGCTCAGATACCGTTCCATAAACCCAATATGTAATAGACAAGACCTACTCCTTGCTCAGAGAACTGGACTCAACACGCCCTATTCACCGCACAAGAATATATCTGACTAGTAATAATCGTAAAACCTATGTATTGATATCTCTCTGTTAGTGTGTCAAGTGGGTGTAAAGCGGCATAAACACAGCAGTGAAAAGCAGCTAAACCCCATTATAAAAATAAATTACTTTTACAAACCCATGAAACAAAGACAGTGAAAGAGAGAGAAATTCTTACACAATGCGTTCAGGGGATGTGATGCAACCTGGATTGACCATTTCTAGACCCACAGCTGGATGAGACATAAGGGTGGACACTCTTGGGGCTGAGAGGTTTGGTGAGGTTGGGTGAGCAAACGCAGACCCTTTAAAGTAATACTGCGTGGTACCCATCGCATGGGTCCCAAATCTCCAGGTTCAAGGGCATCTTCCTACATCGAAAACATGCATGAGAAAACAAAAAAGATGGTACACCATGTGATGGGGAAAGGTTTCTAGAACGCACCTCATTTCTCTTCTCCTTGTGCCCGGGGTCGCCATTCCAGCCACTTTCCTAGCAATCTCCCTACTTGGAGCATCAGCACCTTTAACCTCCTGTTCCATACAGGTTGCAATTTGTCCTGAGGATGAACGGGTAGACGGGGAACCAGTGAGAGACTAGCTCTTGGTGTTGGGACAGGCACAGGTCACTCTATTTTCCCATCAGGAAGAAGAATTAACCACAGGCTCATCCTCCCCCCTGGAACCAGAACAGGGCCTGAAGCCATCCTGCGCTTTTGCGGCCAGCTCCCAAAAAAGCGAGTTGTAAAATGGAGCTTCAGGGCACTGCAATTCACAAACCTGCAGAGTTATAAATGATAACTTTCGTCCACAAATATATTGAGGGACGCCAAAAGAGGATTTGAAATCAAGGCAGAAATGCAGGAAACAGATTTCAGGAGGTAGATTCGAATCGCCTTTAAAGCACATGAAAAGCGGCAAAACGTTGACAATGATGCCCTTGGCCAAAAAGGGCGTATGCGTTTTTTCCTGAATATATTCAGGAAAAAACGCATACGCCCTTTTTGGCCAACCAAGCCACCTGGAAAGGCAAATCAGCGCTACAAAGAAGACTCGCTACCCATCGGTCAAAAGGGCCATGCTGAAAAAAGTCTCAAAACCAGAAATGCAGGACAGGCCATGGAGAAATGGGAGCCTTGCTACACTGATGGGCGGGATGTAAATTGCCAACAGCCACTCTGGAGAAGTGTACGGTGTGTCCTGAAACATCTAAAAAACACAGCTTAGAGAGCATAGGGCACTTCCACTCATGGGGGTATAAATTGGGAAAATGAAAAATCAGCAAGACACAAGCACCCCAAAGTTTAGGGCTGCTCTGTTGACAAGGACCTCCACTTCATTCCACCTTCAATATCCCAGGAGGGAGAAAAATGGATAAAGAAGTTGTGGTCCTTATGTACAATGGAATCTCACTCAGCCATGAAATCAATGTCATAAGGCTAATAGCAGCATGATGAGTGGATTTAGGTACGACGATTCTAAGTGAAATAAGTCACACAGAAAAGGATACTTCTCATAAGGTATCACTTATAGAGGGAATGTAAAAACCGTTACACTTGAACTGAATTACAAAACAGAACAGAGTCACACATGCAGAAAACACACTATGGCTGCTTAACGGGAAAGGTGAGGTGGGGTGATACATAAAACAAGGGTTTCAAATTAGCTCAGATACCGTTCCATAAACCCAATATGTAATAGACAAGACCTACTCCTTGCTCAGAGAACTGGACTCAACACGCCCTATTCACCGCACAAGAATATATCTGACTAGTAATAATCTTAAAACCTATGTATTGATATCTCTCTGTTAGTGTGTCAAGTGGGTGTAAAGCGGCATAAACACAGCAGTGAAAAGCAGCTAAACCCCATTATAAAAATAAATTACTTTTACAAACCCATGAAACAAAGACAGTGAAAGAGAGAGAAATTCTTACACAATGCGTTCAGGGGCTGTGATGCAACCTGGATTGACCATATCTAGACCCACAGCTGGATGAGACATAAGGGTGGACACTCTTGGGGCTGAGAGGTTTGGTGAGGTTGGGTGAGCAAACGCAGACCCTTTAAAGTAATACTGCGTGGTACCCATCGCATGGGTCCCAAATCTCCAGGTTCAAGGGCATCTTCCTACATCGAAAACATGCATGAGAAAACAAAAAGATGGTACACCATGTGATAGGGAAAGGTTTCTAAAACGCACCTCATTTCTCTTCTCCTTGTGCCCGGGTTCGCCATTCCATCCGCTTTACTAAAAATCTCCCTACTTGGAGCATCAGCACCTTTAACCTCCTGTTCCCTACAGGTTGCAATTTGTCCTGAGGATGAACGGGTAGATGGGGAACCAGTGAGAGACTAGCTCTTGGTGTTGGGACAGGCACAGGTCACTCTATTTTCCCATCAGGAAGAAGAATTAACCACAGGCTCATCCTCCCCCCCGGAACCAGAACAGGGCCTGAAGCCATCCTGCGCTTTCGCGGCCAGCTCCCAAAATAGCGAGTTGTAAAATGGAGCTTCAGGGCACTGCAATTCCCAAACCTGCAGAGTTATAAATGATAACTCTCGTCCACAAATATATTGAGGGAAGGCAAAGAAGAGGATTTGAAATCAAGGCAGAATTGCAGGAAACAGATTTCAGGAGGTAGATTCGAATCGCCTTTAAAGCACATGAAAAGCGGCAAAACGTTGACAATGATGCCCTTGGCCAAAAAGGGCGTATGCGTTTTTTCCTGAATATATTCAGGAAAAAACGCATACGCCCTTTTTGGCCAACGAAGCCACCTGGAAAGGCAAATCAGCGCTACAAAGAAGACTCGCTACCCATCGGTCAAAAGGGCCATGCTGAAAAAAGTCTCAAAACCAGAAATGCAGGACAGGCCATGGAGAAATGGGAGCCTTGCTACACTGATGGGCGGGATGTAAATTGCCAACAGCCACTCTGGAGAAGTGTACGGTGTGTCCTGAAACATCTAAAAAACACAGCTTAGAGAGCATAGGGCACTTCCACTCATGGGGGTATAAATTGGGAAAATGAAAAATTAGCAAGACACAAGCACCCCAAAGTTTAGGGCTGCTCTGTTGACAAGGACCTCCACTTCATTCCACCTTCAATATCCCAGGAAAGAGAAAAATGGATAAAGAAGTTGTGGTCCTTATGTACAATGGAATATCACTCAGCCATGAAATCAATGTCATAAGGCTAGTAGCAGCATGATGAGTGGATTTAGGTACGACGATTCTAAGGGAAATAAGTCACATAGAAAAGGACACTTCTCATAAGGTATCACTTATAGAGGGAATGTAAACACCGTTACACTTGAACTGAATTACAAAACAGAACAGAGTCACACATGCAGAAAACACACTATGGCTGCTTAACGGGAAGGGTGAGGTGGGGTGATACATAAAACAAGGGTTTCAAATTAGCTCAGATACCGTTCCATAAACCCAATATGTAATAGACAAGACCTACTCCTTGCTCAGAGAACTGGACTCAACACGCCCTATTCACCGCACAAGAATATATCTGACTAGTAATAATCGTAAAACCTATGTATTGATATCTCTCTGTTAGTGTGTCAAGTGGGTGTAAAGCGGCATAAACACAGCAGTGAAAAGCAGCTAAACCCCATTATAAAAATAAATTACTTTTACAAACCCATGAAACAAAGACAGTGAAAGAGAGAGAAATTCTTACACAATGCGTTCAGGGGATGTGATGCAACCTGGATTGACCATTTCTAGACCCACAGCTGGATGAGACATAAGGGTGGACACTCTTGGGGCTGAGAGGTTTGGTGAGGTTGGGTGAGCAAACGCAGACCCTTTAAAGTAATACTGCGTGGTACCCATCGCATGGGTCCCAAATCTCCAGGTTCAAGGGCATCTTCCTACATCGAAAACATGCATGAGAAAACAAAAAAGATGGTACACCATGTGATGGGGAAAGGTTTCTAGAACGCACCTCATTTCTCTTCTCCTTGTGCCCGGGTTTGCCATTCCAGCCACTTTCCTAGCAATCTCCCTACTTGGAGCATCAGCACCTTTAACCTCCTGTTCCATACAGGTTGCAATTTGTCCTGAGGATGAACGGGTAGACGGGGAACCAGTGAGAGACTAGCTCTTGTTGTTGGGACAGGCACAGGTCACTCTATTTTCCCATCAGGAAGAAGAATTAACCACAGGCTCATCCTCCCCCCCGGAACCAGAACAGGGCCTGAAGCCATCCTGCGCTTTTGCGGCCAGCTCCCAAAAAAGCGAGTTGTAAAATGGAGCTTCAGGGCACTGCAATTCACAAACCTGCAGAGTTATAAATGATAACTTTCGTCCACAAATATATTGAGGGACGCCAAAAGAGGATTTGAAATCAAGGCAGAAATGCAGGAAACAGATTTCAGGAGGTAGATTCGAATCGCCTTTAAAGCACATGAAAAGCGGCAAAACGTTGACAATGATGCCCTTGGCCAAAAAGGGCGTATGCGTTTTTTCCTGAATATATTCAGGAAAAAACGCATACGCCCTTTTTGGCCAACCAAGCCACCTGGAAAGGCAAATCAGGGCTACAAAGAAGACTCGCTACCCATCGGTCAAAAGGGCCATGCTGAAAAAAGTCTCAAAACCAGAAATGCAGGACAGGCCATGGAGAAATGGGAGCCTTGCTACACTGATGGGCGGGATGTAAATTGCCAACAGCCACTCTGGAGAAGTGTACGGTGTGTCCTGAAACATCTAAAAAACACAGCTTAGAGAGCATAGGGCACTTCCACTCATGGGGGTATAAATTGGGAAAATGAAAAATCAGCAAGACACAAGCACCCCAAAGTTTAGGGCTGCTCTGTTGACAAGGACCTCCACTTCATTCCACCTTCAATATCCCAGGAGGGAGAAAAATGGATAAAGAAGTTGTGGTCCTTATGTACAATGGAATATCACTCAGCCATGAAATCAATGTCATAAGGCTAATAGCAGCATGATGAGTGGATTTAGGTACGACGATTCTAAGTGAAATAAGTCACACAGAAAAGGATACTTCTCATAAGGTATCACTTATAGAGGGAATGTAAACACCGTTACACTTGAACTGAATTACAAAACAGAACAGAGTCACACATGCAGAAAACACACTATGGCTGCTTAACGGGAAAGGTGAGGTGGGGTGATACATAAAACAAGGGTTTCAAATTAGCTCAGATACCGTTCCATAAACCCAATATGTAATAGACAAGACCTACTCCTTGCTCAGAGAACTGGACTCAACACGCCCTATTCACCGCACAAGAATATATCTGACTAGTAATAATCTTAAAACCTATGTATTGATATCTCTCTGTTAGTGTGTCAAGTGGGTGTAAAGCGGCATAAACACAGCAGTGAAAAGCAGCTAAACCCCATTATAAAAATAAATTACTTTTACAAACCCATGAAACAAAGACAGTGAAAGAGAGAGAAATTCTTACACAATGCGTTCAGGGGCTGTGATGCAACCTGGATTGACCATATCTAGACCCACAGCTGGATGAGACATAAGGGTGGACACTCTTGGGGCTGAGAGGTTTGGTGAGGTTGGGTGAGCAAACGCAGACCCTTTAAAGTAATACTGCGTGGTACCCATCGCATGGGTCCCAAATCTCCAGGTTCAAGGGCATCTTCCTACATCGAAAACATGCATGAGAAAACAAAAAGATGGTACACCATGTGATAGGGAAAGGTTTCTAGAACACACCTCATTTCTCTTCTCCTTGTGCCCGGGTTCGCCATTCCATCCGCTTTACTAAAAATCTCCCTACTTGGAGCATCAGCACCTTTAACCTCCTGTTCCCTACAGGTTGCAATTTGTCCTGAGGATGAACGGGTAGATGGGGAACCAGTGAGAGACTAGCTCTTGGTGTTGGGACAGGCACAGGTCACTCTATTTTCCCATCAGGAAGAAGAATTAACCACAGGCTCATCCTCCCCCCCGGAACCAGAACAGGGCCTGAAGCCATCCTGCGCTTTCGCGGCCAGCTCCCAAAAAAGCGAGTTGTAAAATGGAGCTTCAGGGCACTGCAATTCACAAACCTGCAGAGTTATAAATGATAACTCTCGTCCACAAATATATTGAGGGAAGGCAAAGAAGAGGATTTGAAATCAAGGCAGAATTGCAGGAAACAGATTTCAGGAGGTAGATTCGAATCGCCTTTAAAGCACATGAAAAGCGGCAAAACGTTGACAATGATGCCCTTGGCCAAAAAGGGCGTATGCGTTTTTTCCTGAATATATTCAGGAAAAAACGCATACGCCCTTTTTGGCCAACGAAGCCAACTGGAAAGGCAAATCAGCGCTACAAAGAAGACTCGCTACCCATCGGTCAAAAGGGCCATGCTGAAAAAAGTCTCAAAACCAGAAATGCAGGACAGGCCATGGAGAAATGGGAGCCTTGCTACACTGATGGGCGGGATGTAAATTGCCAACAGCCACTCTGGAGAAGTGTACGGTGTGTCCTGAAACATCTAAAAAACACAGCTTAGAGAGCATAGGGCACTTGCACTCATGGGCGTATAATTTGGGAAAATGAAAAATCAGCAAGACACAAGCACCCCAAAGTTTAGGGCTGCTCTGTTGACAAGGACCTCCACTTCATTCCACCTTCAATATCCCAGGAAAGAGAAAAATGGATAAAGAAGTTGTGGTCCTTATGTACAATGGAATATCACTCAGCCATGAAATCAATGTCATAAGGCTAGTAGCAGCATGATGAGTGGATTTAGGTACGACGATTCTAAGGGAAATAAGTCACACAGAAAAGGACACTTCTCATAAGGTATCACTTATAGAGGGACTGTAAAAACCGTTACACTTGAACTGAATTACAAAACAGAACAGAGTCACACATGCAGAAAACACACTATGGCTGCTTAACGGGAAAGGTGAGGTGGGGTGATACATAAAACAAGGGTTTCAAATTAGCTCAGATACCGTTCCATAAACCCAATATGTAATAGACAAGACGTACTCCTTGCTCAGAGAACTGGACTCAACACGCCCTATTCACCGCACAAGAATATATCTGACTAGTAATAATCTTAAAACCTATGTATTGATATCTCTCTGTTAGTGTGTCAAGTGGGTGTAAAGCGGCATAAACACAGCAGTGAAAAGCAGCTAAACCCCATTATAAAAATAAATTACTTTGAAAAACCCATGAAACAAAGACAGTGAAAGAGAGAGAAATTCTTACACAATGCGTTCAGGGGCTGTGATGCAACCTGGATTGACCATATCTAGACCCACAGCTGGATGAGACATAAGGGTGGACACTCTTGGGGCTGAGAGGTTTGGTGAGGTTGGGTGAGCAAACGCAGACCCTTTAAAGTAATACTGCGTGGTACCCATCGCATGGGTCCCAAATCTCCAGGTTCAAGGGCATCTTCCTACATCGAAAACATGCATGAGAAAACAAAAAGATGGTACACCATGTGATGGGGAAAGGTTTCTAAAACGCACCTCATTTCTCTTCTCCTTGTGCCCGGGTTTGCCATTCCATCCGCTTTACTAACAATCTCCCTATTTGGAGCATCAGCACCTTTAACCTCCTGTTCCGTACAGGTTGCAATTTGTCCTGAGGATGAACGGGTAGACGGGGAACCAGTGAGAGACTAGCTCTTGGTGTTGGGACAGGCACAGGTCACTCTATTTTCCCATCAGGAAGAAGAATTAACCACAGGCTCATCCTCCCCCCTGGAACCAGAACAGGGCCTGAAGCCATCCTGCGCTTTTGCGGCCAGCTCCCAAAAAAGCGAGTTGTAAAATGGAGCTTCAGGGCACTGCAATTCACAAACCTGCAGAGTTATAAATGATAACTTTCGTCCACAAATATATTGAGGGACGCCAAAAGAGGATTTGAAATCAAGGCAGAAATGCAGGAAACAGATTTCAGGAGGTAGATTCGAATCGCCTTTAAAGCACATGAAAAGCGGCAAAACGTTGACAATGATGCCCTTGGCCAAAAAGGGCGTATGCGTTTTTTCCTGAATATATTCAGGAAAAAACGCATACGCCCTTTTTGGCCAACCAAGCCACCTGGAAAGGCAAATCAGCGCTACAAAGAAGACTCGCTACCCTTCGGTCAAAAGGGCCATGCTGAAAAAAGTCTCAAAACCAGAAATGCAGGACAGGCCATGGAGAAATGGGAGCCTTGCTACACTGATGGGCGGGATGTAAATTGCCAACAGCCACTCTGGAGAAGTGTACGGTGTGTCCTGAAACATCTAAAAAACACAGCTTAGAGAGCATAGGGCACTTCCACTCATGGGGGTATAAATTGGGAAAATGAAAAATCAGCAAGACACAAGCACCCCAAAGTTTAGGGCTGCTCTGTTGACAAGGACCTCCACTTCATTCCACCTTCAATATCCCAGGAAAGAGAAAAATGGATAAAGAAGTTGTGGTCCTTATGTACAATGGAATATCACTCAGCCATGAAATCAATGTCATAAGGCTAGTAGCAGCATGATGAGTGGATTTAGGTATGACGATTCTAAGGGAAATAAGTCACATAGAAAAGGACACTTCTCATAAGGTATCACTTATAGAGGGACTGTAAAAACCGTTACACTTGAACTGAATTACAAAACAGAACAGAGTCACACATGCAGAAAACACACTATGGCTGCTTAACGGGAAAGGTGAGGTGGGGTGATACATCAAACAAGGGTTTCAAATTAGCTGAGATACCGTTCCATAAACCCAATATGTAATAGACAAGACGTACTCCTTGCTCAGAGAACTGGACTCAACACGGCCTATTCACCGCACAAGAATATATCTGACTAGTAATAATCTTAAAACCTATGTATTGATATCTCTCTATTAGTGTGTCAAGTGGGTGTAAAGCGGCATAAACACAGCAGTGAAAAGCAGCTAAACCCCATTATAAAAATAAATTACTTTGAAAAACCCATGAAACAAAGACAGTGAAAGAGAGAGAAATTCTTACACAATGCGTTCAGGGGCTGTGATGCAACCTGGATTGACCATATCTAGACCCACAGCTGGATGAGACATAAGGGTGGACACTCTTGGGGCTGAGAGGTTTGGTGAGGTTGGGTGAGCAAACGCAGACCCTTTAAAGTAATACTGCGTGGTACCCATCGCATGGGTCCCAAATCTCCAGGTTCAAGGGCATCTTCCTACATCGAAAACATGCATGAGAAAACAAAAAGTTGGTACACCATGTGATGGGGAAAGGTTTCTAAAACGCACCTCATTTCTCTTCTCCTTGTGCCCGGGTTCGCCATTCCAGCCGCTTTACTAACAATCTCCCTACTTGGAGCATCAGCACCTTTAACCTCCTGTTCCCTACAGGTTGCAATTTGTCCTGAGGATGAACGGGTAGATGGGGAACCAGTGAGAGACTAGCTCTTGGTGTTGGGACAGGCACAGGTCACTCTATTTTCCCATCAGGAAGAAGAATTAACCACAGGCTCATCCTCCCCCCCGGAACCAGAACAGGGCCTGAAGCCATCCTGTGCTTTTGCGGCCAGCTCCCAAAAAAGCGAGTTGTAAAATGGAGCTTCAGGGCACTGCAATTCACAAACCTGCAGAGTTATAAATGATAACTCTCGTCCACAAATATATTGAGGGAAGGCAAAGAAGAGGATTTGAAATCAAGGCAGAATTGCAGGAAACAGATTTCAGGAGGTAGATTCGAATCGCCTTTAAAGCACATGAAAAGCGGCAAAACGTTGACAATGATGCCCTTGGCCAAAAAGGGCGTATGCGTTTTTTCCTGAATATATTCAGGAAAAAACGCATACGCCCTTTTTGGCCAACCAAGCCACCTGGAAAGGCAAATCAGCGCTACAAAGAAGACTCGCTACCCATCGGTCAAAAGGGCCATGCTGAAAAAAGTCTCAAAACCAGAAATGCAGGACAGGCCATGGAGAAATGGGAGCCTTGCTACACTGATGGGCGGGATGTAAATTGCCAACAGCCACTCTGGAGAAGTGTACGGTGTGTCCTGAAACATCTAAAAAACACAGCTTAGAGAGCTTAGGGCACTTCCACTCATGGGGGTATAAATTGGGAAAATGAAAAATCAGCAAGACACAAGCACCCCAAAGTTTAGGGCTGCTCTGTTGACAAGGACCTCCACTTCATTCCACCTTCAATATCCCAGGAAAGAGAAAAATGGATAAAGAAGTTGTGGTCCTTATGTACAATGGAATATCACTCAGCCATGAAATCAATGTCATAAGGCTAGTAGTAGCATGATGAGTGGATTTAGGTACGACGATTCTAAGGGAAATAAGTCACATAGAAAAGGACACTTCTCATAAGGTATCACTTATAGAGGGACTGTAAAAACCGTTACACTTGAACTGAATTACAAAACAGAACAGAGTCACACATGCAGAAAACACACTATGGCTGATTAACGGGAAAGGTGAGGTGGGGTGATACATCAAACAAGGGTTTCAAATTAGCTCAGATACCGTTCCATAAACCCAATATGTAATAGACAAGACGTACTCCTTGCTCAGAGAACTGGACTCAACACGCCCTATTCACCGCACAAGAATATATCTGACTAGTAATAATCTTAAAACCTATGTATTGATATCTCTCTGTTAGTGTGTCAAGTGGGTGTAAAGCGGCATAAACACAGCAGTGAAAAGCAGCTAAACCCCATTATAAAAATAAATTACTTTGAAAAACCCATGAAACAAAGACAGTGAAAGAGAGAGAAATTCTTACACAATGCGTTCAGGGGCTGTGATGCAACCTGGATTGACCATATCTAGACCCACAGCTGGATGAGACATAAGGGTGGACACTCTTGGGGCTGAGAGGTTTGGTGAGGTTGGGTGAGCAAACGCAGACCCTTTAAAGTAATACTGCGTGGTACCCATCGCATGGGTCCCAAATCTCCAGGTTCAAGGGCATCTTCCTACATCGAAAACATGCATGAGAAAACAAAAAGATGGTACACCATGTGATGGGGAAAGGTTTCTAAAACGCACCTCATTTCTCTTCTCCTTGTGCCCGGGTTTGCCATTCCATCCGCTTTACTAACAATCTCCCTATTTGGAGCATCAGCACCTTTAACCTCCTGTTCCGTACAGGTTGCAATTTGTCCTGAGGATGAACGGGTAGACGGGGAACCAGTGAGAGACTAGCTCTTGGTGTTGGGACAGGCACAGGTCACTCTATTTTCCCATCAGGAAGAAGAATTAACCACAGGCTCATCCTCCCCCCCGGAACCAGAACAGGGCCTGAAGCCATCCTGCGCTTTCGCGGCCAGCTCCCAAAAAAGCGAGTTGTAAAATGGAGCTTCAGGGCACTGCAATTCCCAAACCTGCAGAGTTATAAATGATAACTCTCGTCCACAAATATATTGAGGGAAGGCAAAGAAGAGGATTTGAAATCAAGGCAGAATTGCAGGAAACAGATTTCAGGAGGTAGATTCGAATCGCCTTTAAAGCACATGAAAAGCGGCAAAACGTTGACAATGATGCCCTTGGCCAAAAAGGGTGTATGCGTTTTTTCCTGAATATATTCAGGAAAAAACACATACGCCCTTTTTGGCCAACCAAGCAACCTGGAAAGGCAAATCAGGGCTACAAAGAATACTCGCTACCCATCGGTCAAAAGGGCCATGCTGAAAAAAGTCTCAAAACCAGAAATGCAGGACAGGCCATGGAGAAATGGGAGCCTTGCTACACTGATGGGCGGGATGTAAATTGCCAACAGCCACTCTGGAGAAGTGTACGGTGTGTCCTGAAACATCTAAAAAACACAGCTTAGAGAGCTTAGGGCACTTCCACTCATGGGGGTATAAATTGGGAAAATGAAAAATCAGCAAGACACAAGCACCCCAAAGTTTAGGGCTGCTCTGTTGACAAGGACCTCCACTTCATTCCACCTTCAATATCCCAGGAAAGAGAAAAATGGATAAAGAAGTTGTGGTCCTTATGTACAATGGAATATCACTCAGCCATGAAATCAATGTCATAAGGCTAGTAGCAGCATGATGAGTGGATTTAGGTACGACGATTCTAAGGGAAATAAGTCACATAGAAAAGGACACTTCTCATAAGGTATCACTTATAGAGGGACTGTAAAAACCGTTACACTTGAACTGAATTACAAAACAGAACAGAGTCACACATGCAGAAAACACACTATGGCTGCTTAACGGGAAGGGTGAGGTGGGGTGATACATAAAACAAGGGTTTCAAATTAGCTCAGATACCGTTCCATAAACCCAATATGTAATAGACAAGACCTTCTCCTTGCTCAGAGAACTGGACTCAACACGCCCTATTCACCGCACAAGAATATATCTGACTAGTAATAATCGTAAAACCTATGTATTGATATCTCTCTGTTAGTGTGTCAAGTGGGTGTAAAGCGGCATAAACACAGCAGTGAAAAGCAGCTAAACCCCATTATAAAAATAAATTACTTTTACAAACCCATGAAACAAAGACAGTGAAAGAGAGAGAAATTCTTACACAATGCGTTCAGGGGATGTGATGCAACCTGGATTGACCATTTCTAGACCCACAGCTGGATGAGACATAAGGGTGGACACTCTTGGGGCTGAGAGGTTTGGTGAGGTTGGGTGAGCAAACGCAGACCCTTTAAAGTAATACTGCGTGGTACCCATCGCATGGGTCCCAAATCTCCAGGTTCAAGGGCATCTTCCTACATCGAAAACATGCATGAGAAAACAAAAAAGATGGTACACCATGTGATGGGGAAAGGTTTCTAGAACGCACCTCATTTCTCTTCTCCTTGTGCCCGGGGTCGCCATTCCAGCCACTTTCCTAGCAATCTCCCTACTTGGAGCATCAGCACCTTTAACCTCCTGTTCCATACAGGTTGCAATTTGTCCTGAGGATGAACGGGTAGACGGGGAACCAGTGAGAGACTAGCTCTTGTTGTTGGGACAGGCACAGGTCACTCTATTTTCCCATCAGGAAGAAGAATTAACCACAGGCTCATCCTCCCCCCCGGAACCAGAACAGGGCCTGAAGCCATCCTGTGCTTTTGGGGCCAGCTCCCAAAAAAGCGAGTTGTAAAATGGAGCTTCAGGGCACTGCAATTCACAAACCTGCAGAGTTATAAATGATAACTCTCGTCCACAAATATATTGAGGGAAGGCAAAGAAGAGGATTTGAAATCAAGGCAGAATTGCAGGAAACAGATTTCAGGAGGTAGATTCGAATCGCCTTTAAAGCACATGAAAAGCGGCAAAACGTTGACAATGATGCCCTTGGCCAAAAAGGGCGTATGCGTTTTTTCCTGAATATATTCAGGAAAAAACGCATACGCCCTTTTTGGCCAACCAAGCCACCTGGAAAGGCAAATCAGCGCTACAAAGAAGACTCGCTACCCATCGGTCAAAAGGGCCATGCTGAAAAAAGTCTCAAAACCAGAAATGCAGGACAGGCCATGGAGAAATGGGAGCCTTGCTACACTGATGGGCGGGATGTAAATTGCCAACAGCCACTCTGGAGAAGTGTACGGTGTGTCCTGAAACATCTAAAAAACACAGCTTAGAGAGCTTAGGGCACTTCCACTCATGGGGGTATAAATTGGGAAAATGAAAAATCAGCAAGACACAAGCACCCCAAAGTTTAGGGCTGCTCTGTTGACAAGGACCTCCACTTCATTCCACCTTCAATATCCCAGGAAAGAGAAAAATGGATAAAGAAGTTGTGGTCCTTATGTACAATGGAATATCACTCAGCCATGAAATCAATGTCATAAGGCTAGTAGCAGCATGATGAGTGGATTTAGGTACGACGATTCTAAGGGAAATAAGTCACACAGAAAAGGACACTTCTCATAAGGTATCACTTATAGAGGGACTGTAAAAACCGTTACACTTGAAATGAATTACAAAACAGAACAGAGTCACACATGCAGAAAACACACTATGGCTGATTAACGGGAAAGGTGAGGTGGGGTGATACATAAAACAAGGGTTTCAAATTAGCTCAGATACCGTTCCATAAACCCAATATGTAATAGACAAGACGTACTCCTTGCTCAGAGAACTGGACTCAACACGCCCTATTCACCGCACAAGAATATATCTGACTAGTAATAATCTTAAAACCTATGTATTGATATCTCTCTGTTAGTGTGTCAAGTGGGTGTAAAGCGGCATAAACACAGCAGTGAAAAGCAGCTAAACCCCATTATAAAAATAAATTACTTTGAAAAACCCATGAAACAAAGACAGTGAAAGAGAGAGAAATTCTTACACAATGCGTTCAGGGGCTGTGATGCAACCTGGATTGACCATATCTAGACCCACAGCTGGATGAGACATAAGGGTGGACACTATTGGGGCTGAGAGGTTTGGTGAGGTTGGGTGAGCAAACGCAGACCCTTTAAAGTAATACTGCGTGGTACCCATCGCATGGGTCCCACATCTCCAGGTTCAAGGGCATCTTCCTACATCGAAAACATGCATGAGAAAACAAAAAGATGGTACACCATGTGATGGGGAAAGGTTTCTAAAACGCACCTCATTTCTCTTCTCCTTGTGCTCGGGTTTGCCATTCCAGCCGCTTTACTAACAATCTCCCTATTTGGAGCATCAGCACCTTTAACCTCCTGTTCCGTACAGGTTGCAATTTGTCCTGAGGATGAACGGGTAGACGGGGAACCAGTGAGAGACTAGCTCTTGGTGTTGGGACAGGCACAGGTCACTCTATTTTCCCATCAGGAAGAAGAATTAACCACAGGCTCATCCTCCCCCCCGGAACCAGAACAGGGCCTGAAGCCATCCTGCGCTTTTGCGGCCAGCTCCCAAAAAAGCGAGTTGTAAAATGGAGCTTCAGGGCACTGCAATTCACAAACCTGCAGAGTTATAAATGATAACTCTCGTCCACAAATATATTGAGGGAAGGCAAAGAAGAGGATTTGAAATCAAGGCAGAATTGCAGGAAACAGATTTCAGGAGGTAGATTCGAATCGCCTTTAAAGCACATGAAAAGCGGCAAAACGTTGACAATGATGCCCTTGGCCAAAAAGGGCGTATGCGTTTTTTCCTGAATATATTCAGGAAAAAACGCATACGCCCTTTTTGGCCAACCAAGCAACCTGGAAAGGCAAATCAGGGCTACAAAGAAGACTCGCTACCCATCGGTCAAAAGGGCCATGCTGAAAAAAGTCTCAAAACCAGAAATGCAGGACAGGCCATGGAGAAATGGGAGCCTTGCTACACTGATGGGCGGGATGT
Organism: Balaenoptera borealis; assembly: GCF_965194805.1. Classification (NCBI taxonomy): domain Eukaryota; kingdom Metazoa; phylum Chordata; class Mammalia; order Artiodactyla; family Balaenopteridae; genus Balaenoptera; species Balaenoptera borealis. Next base: position 258,355 of record NW_028123362.1, read on the forward strand.
AAATTGCCAACAGCCACTCTGGAGAAGTGTACGGTGTGTCCTGAAACATCTAAAAAACACAGCTTAGAGAGCTTAGGGCACTTCCACTCATGGGGGTATAAATTGGGAAAATGAAAAATCAGCAAGACACAAGCACCCCAAAGTTTAGGGCTGCTCTGTTGACAAGGACCTCCACTTCATTCCACCTTCAATATCCCAGGAAAGAGAAAAATGGATAAAGAAGTTGTGGTCCTTATGTACAATGGAATATCACTCAGCCATGAAATCAATGTCATAAGGCTAGTAGCAGCATGATGAGTGGATTTAGGTACGACGATTCTAAGGGAAATAAGTCACACAGAAAAGGACACTTCTCATAAGGTATCACTTATAGAGGGACTGTAAAAACCGTTACACTTGAACTGAATTACAAAACAGAACAGAGTCACACATGCAGAAAACACACTATGGCTGCTTAACGGGAAAGGTGAGGTGGGGTGATACATAAAACAAGGGTTTCAAATTAGCTCAGATACCGTTCCATAAACCCAATATGTAATAGACAAGACGTACTCCTTGCTCAGAGAACTGGACTCAACACGCCCTATTCACCGCACAAGAATATATCTGACTAGTAATAATCTTAAAACCTATGTATTGATATCTCTCTGTTAGTGTGTCAAGTGGGTGTAAAGCGGCATAAACACAGCAGTGAAAAGCAGCTAAACCCCATTATAAAAATAAATTACTTTGAAAAACCCATGAAACAAAGACAGTGAAAGAGAGAGAAATTCTTACACAATGCGTTCAGGGGCTGTGATGCAACCTGGATTGACCATATCTAGACCCACAGCTGGATGAGACATAAGGGTGGACACTCTTGGGGCTGAGAGGTTTGGTGAGGTTGGGTGAGCAAACGCAGACCCTTTAAAGTAATACTGCGTGGTACCCATCGCATGGGTCCCAAATCTCCAGGTTCAAGGGCATCTTCCTACATCGAAAACATGCATGAGAAAACAAAAAGATGGTACACCATGTGATGGGGAAAGGTTTCTAAAACGCACCTCATTTCTCTTCTCCTTGTGCCCGGGTTTGCCATTCCATCCGCTTTACTAACAATCTCCCTATTTGGAGCATCAGCACCTTTAACCTCCTGTTCCGTACAGGTTGCAATTTGTCCTGAGGATGAACGGGTAGACGGGGAACCAGTGAGAGACTAGCTCTTGGTGTTGGGACAGGCACAGGTCACTCTATTTTCCCATCAGGAAGAAGAATTAACCACAGGCTCATCCTCCCCCCTGGAACCAGAACAGGGCCTGAAGCCATCCTGCGCTTTTGCGGCCAGCTCCCAAAAAAGCGAGTTGTAAAATGGAGCTTCAGGGCACTGCAATTCACAAACCTGCAGAGTTATAAATGATAACTTTCGTCCACAAATATATTGAGGGACGCCAAAAGAGGATTTGAAATCAAGGCAGAAATGCAGGAAACAGATTTCAGGAGGTAGATTCGAATCGCCTTTAAAGCACATGAAAAGCGGCAAAACGTTGACAATGATGCCCTTGGCCAAAAAGGGCGTATGCGTTTTTTCCTGAATATATTCAGGAAAAAACGCATACGCCCTTTTTGGCCAACCAAGCCACCTGGAAAGGCAAATCAGCGCTACAAAGAAGACTCGCTACCCTTCGGTCAAAAGGGCCATGCTGAAAAAAGTCTCAAAACCAGAAATGCAGGACAGGCCATGGAGAAATGGGAGCCTTGCTACACTGATGGGCGGGATGTAAATTGCCAACAGCCACTCTGGAGAAGTGTACGGTGTGTCCTGAAACATCTAAAAAACACAGCTTAGAGAGCATAGGGCACTTCCACTCATGGGGGTATAAATTGGGAAAATGAAAAATCAGCAAGACACAAGCACCCCAAAGTTTAGGGCTGCTCTGTTGACAAGGACCTCCACTTCATTCCACCTTCAATATCCCAGGAAAGAGAAAAATGGATAAAGAAGTTGTGGTCCTTATGTACAATGGAATATCACTCAGCCATGAAATCAATGTCATAAGGCTAGTAGCAGCATGATGAGTGGATTTAGGTATGACGATTCTAAGGGAAATAAGTCACATAGAAAAGGACACTTCTCATAAGGTATCACTTATAGAGGGACTGTAAAAACCGTTACACTTGAACTGAATTACAAAACAGAACAGAGTCACACATGCAGAAAACACACTATGGCTGCTTAACGGGAAAGGTGAGGTGGGGTGATACATCAAACAAGGGTTTCAAATTAGCTGAGATACCGTTCCATAAACCCAATATGTAATAGACAAGACGTACTCCTTGCTCAGAGAACTGGACTCAACACGGCCTATTCACCGCACAAGAATATATCTGACTAGTAATAATCTTAAAACCTATGTATTGATATCTCTCTATTAGTGTGTCAAGTGGGTGTAAAGCGGCATAAACACAGCAGTGAAAAGCAGCTAAACCCCATTATAAAAATAAATTACTTTGAAAAACCCATGAAACAAAGACAGTGAAAGAGAGAGAAATTCTTACACAATGCGTTCAGGGGCTGTGATGCAACCTGGATTGACCATATCTAGACCCACAGCTGGATGAGACATAAGGGTGGACACTCTTGGGGCTGAGAGGTTTGGTGAGGTTGGGTGAGCAAACGCAGACCCTTTAAAGTAATACTGCGTGGTACCCATCGCATGGGTCCCAAATCTCCAGGTTCAAGGGCATCTTCCTACATCGAAAACATGCATGAGAAAACAAAAAGTTGGTACACCATGTGATGGGGAAAGGTTTCTAAAACGCACCTCATTTCTCTTCTCCTTGTGCCCGGGTTCGCCATTCCAGCCGCTTTACTAACAATCTCCCTACTTGGAGCATCAGCACCTTTAACCTCCTGTTCCCTACAGGTTGCAATTTGTCCTGAGGATGAACGGGTAGATGGGGAACCAGTGAGAGACTAGCTCTTGGTGTTGGGACAGGCACAGGTCACTCTATTTTCCCATCAGGAAGAAGAATTAACCACAGGCTCATCCTCCCCCCCGGAACCAGAACAGGGCCTGAAGCCATCCTGTGCTTTTGCGGCCAGCTCCCAAAAAAGCGAGTTGTAAAATGGAGCTTCAGGGCACTGCAATTCACAAACCTGCAGAGTTATAAATGATAACTCTCGTCCACAAATATATTGAGGGAAGGCAAAGAAGAGGATTTGAAATCAAGGCAGAATTGCAGGAAACAGATTTCAGGAGGTAGATTCGAATCGCCTTTAAAGCACATGAAAAGCGGCAAAACGTTGACAATGATGCCCTTGGCCAAAAAGGGCGTATGCGTTTTTTCCTGAATATATTCAGGAAAAAACGCATACGCCCTTTTTGGCCAACCAAGCCACCTGGAAAGGCAAATCAGCGCTACAAAGAAGACTCGCTACCCATCGGTCAAAAGGGCCATGCTGAAAAAAGTCTCAAAACCAGAAATGCAGGACAGGCCATGGAGAAATGGGAGCCTTGCTACACTGATGGGCGGGATGTAAATTGCCAACAGCCACTCTGGAGAAGTGTACGGTGTGTCCTGAAACATCTAAAAAACACAGCTTAGAGAGCTTAGGGCACTTCCACTCATGGGGGTATAAATTGGGAAAATGAAAAATCAGCAAGACACAAGCACCCCAAAGTTTAGGGCTGCTCTGTTGACAAGGACCTCCACTTCATTCCACCTTCAATATCCCAGGAAAGAGAAAAATGGATAAAGAAGTTGTGGTCCTTATGTACAATGGAATATCACTCAGCCATGAAATCAATGTCATAAGGCTAGTAGTAGCATGATGAGTGGATTTAGGTACGACGATTCTAAGGGAAATAAGTCACATAGAAAAGGACACTTCTCATAAGGTATCACTTATAGAGGGACTGTAAAAACCGTTACACTTGAACTGAATTACAAAACAGAACAGAGTCACACATGCAGAAAACACACTATGGCTGATTAACGGGAAAGGTGAGGTGGGGTGATACATCAAACAAGGGTTTCAAATTAGCTCAGATACCGTTCCATAAACCCAATATGTAATAGACAAGACGTACTCCTTGCTCAGAGAACTGGACTCAACACGCCCTATTCACCGCACAAGAATATATCTGACTAGTAATAATCTTAAAACCTATGTATTGATATCTCTCTGTTAGTGTGTCAAGTGGGTGTAAAGCGGCATAAACACAGCAGTGAAAAGCAGCTAAACCCCATTATAAAAATAAATTACTTTGAAAAACCCATGAAACAAAGACAGTGAAAGAGAGAGAAATTCTTACACAATGCGTTCAGGGGCTGTGATGCAACCTGGATTGACCATATCTAGACCCACAGCTGGATGAGACATAAGGGTGGACACTCTTGGGGCTGAGAGGTTTGGTGAGGTTGGGTGAGCAAACGCAGACCCTTTAAAGTAATACTGCGTGGTACCCATCGCATGGGTCCCAAATCTCCAGGTTCAAGGGCATCTTCCTACATCGAAAACATGCATGAGAAAACAAAAAGATGGTACACCATGTGATGGGGAAAGGTTTCTAAAACGCACCTCATTTCTCTTCTCCTTGTGCCCGGGTTTGCCATTCCATCCGCTTTACTAACAATCTCCCTATTTGGAGCATCAGCACCTTTAACCTCCTGTTCCGTACAGGTTGCAATTTGTCCTGAGGATGAACGGGTAGACGGGGAACCAGTGAGAGACTAGCTCTTGGTGTTGGGACAGGCACAGGTCACTCTATTTTCCCATCAGGAAGAAGAATTAACCACAGGCTCATCCTCCCCCCCGGAACCAGAACAGGGCCTGAAGCCATCCTGCGCTTTCGCGGCCAGCTCCCAAAAAAGCGAGTTGTAAAATGGAGCTTCAGGGCACTGCAATTCCCAAACCTGCAGAGTTATAAATGATAACTCTCGTCCACAAATATATTGAGGGAAGGCAAAGAAGAGGATTTGAAATCAAGGCAGAATTGCAGGAAACAGATTTCAGGAGGTAGATTCGAATCGCCTTTAAAGCACATGAAAAGCGGCAAAACGTTGACAATGATGCCCTTGGCCAAAAAGGGTGTATGCGTTTTTTCCTGAATATATTCAGGAAAAAACACATACGCCCTTTTTGGCCAACCAAGCAACCTGGAAAGGCAAATCAGGGCTACAAAGAATACTCGCTACCCATCGGTCAAAAGGGCCATGCTGAAAAAAGTCTCAAAACCAGAAATGCAGGACAGGCCATGGAGAAATGGGAGCCTTGCTACACTGATGGGCGGGATGTAAATTGCCAACAGCCACTCTGGAGAAGTGTACGGTGTGTCCTGAAACATCTAAAAAACACAGCTTAGAGAGCTTAGGGCACTTCCACTCATGGGGGTATAAATTGGGAAAATGAAAAATCAGCAAGACACAAGCACCCCAAAGTTTAGGGCTGCTCTGTTGACAAGGACCTCCACTTCATTCCACCTTCAATATCCCAGGAAAGAGAAAAATGGATAAAGAAGTTGTGGTCCTTATGTACAATGGAATATCACTCAGCCATGAAATCAATGTCATAAGGCTAGTAGCAGCATGATGAGTGGATTTAGGTACGACGATTCTAAGGGAAATAAGTCACATAGAAAAGGACACTTCTCATAAGGTATCACTTATAGAGGGACTGTAAAAACCGTTACACTTGAACTGAATTACAAAACAGAACAGAGTCACACATGCAGAAAACACACTATGGCTGCTTAACGGGAAGGGTGAGGTGGGGTGATACATAAAACAAGGGTTTCAAATTAGCTCAGATACCGTTCCATAAACCCAATATGTAATAGACAAGACCTTCTCCTTGCTCAGAGAACTGGACTCAACACGCCCTATTCACCGCACAAGAATATATCTGACTAGTAATAATCGTAAAACCTATGTATTGATATCTCTCTGTTAGTGTGTCAAGTGGGTGTAAAGCGGCATAAACACAGCAGTGAAAAGCAGCTAAACCCCATTATAAAAATAAATTACTTTTACAAACCCATGAAACAAAGACAGTGAAAGAGAGAGAAATTCTTACACAATGCGTTCAGGGGATGTGATGCAACCTGGATTGACCATTTCTAGACCCACAGCTGGATGAGACATAAGGGTGGACACTCTTGGGGCTGAGAGGTTTGGTGAGGTTGGGTGAGCAAACGCAGACCCTTTAAAGTAATACTGCGTGGTACCCATCGCATGGGTCCCAAATCTCCAGGTTCAAGGGCATCTTCCTACATCGAAAACATGCATGAGAAAACAAAAAAGATGGTACACCATGTGATGGGGAAAGGTTTCTAGAACGCACCTCATTTCTCTTCTCCTTGTGCCCGGGGTCGCCATTCCAGCCACTTTCCTAGCAATCTCCCTACTTGGAGCATCAGCACCTTTAACCTCCTGTTCCATACAGGTTGCAATTTGTCCTGAGGATGAACGGGTAGACGGGGAACCAGTGAGAGACTAGCTCTTGTTGTTGGGACAGGCACAGGTCACTCTATTTTCCCATCAGGAAGAAGAATTAACCACAGGCTCATCCTCCCCCCCGGAACCAGAACAGGGCCTGAAGCCATCCTGTGCTTTTGGGGCCAGCTCCCAAAAAAGCGAGTTGTAAAATGGAGCTTCAGGGCACTGCAATTCACAAACCTGCAGAGTTATAAATGATAACTCTCGTCCACAAATATATTGAGGGAAGGCAAAGAAGAGGATTTGAAATCAAGGCAGAATTGCAGGAAACAGATTTCAGGAGGTAGATTCGAATCGCCTTTAAAGCACATGAAAAGCGGCAAAACGTTGACAATGATGCCCTTGGCCAAAAAGGGCGTATGCGTTTTTTCCTGAATATATTCAGGAAAAAACGCATACGCCCTTTTTGGCCAACCAAGCCACCTGGAAAGGCAAATCAGCGCTACAAAGAAGACTCGCTACCCATCGGTCAAAAGGGCCATGCTGAAAAAAGTCTCAAAACCAGAAATGCAGGACAGGCCATGGAGAAATGGGAGCCTTGCTACACTGATGGGCGGGATGTAAATTGCCAACAGCCACTCTGGAGAAGTGTACGGTGTGTCCTGAAACATCTAAAAAACACAGCTTAGAGAGCTTAGGGCACTTCCACTCATGGGGGTATAAATTGGGAAAATGAAAAATCAGCAAGACACAAGCACCCCAAAGTTTAGGGCTGCTCTGTTGACAAGGACCTCCACTTCATTCCACCTTCAATATCCCAGGAAAGAGAAAAATGGATAAAGAAGTTGTGGTCCTTATGTACAATGGAATATCACTCAGCCATGAAATCAATGTCATAAGGCTAGTAGCAGCATGATGAGTGGATTTAGGTACGACGATTCTAAGGGAAATAAGTCACACAGAAAAGGACACTTCTCATAAGGTATCACTTATAGAGGGACTGTAAAAACCGTTACACTTGAAATGAATTACAAAACAGAACAGAGTCACACATGCAGAAAACACACTATGGCTGATTAACGGGAAAGGTGAGGTGGGGTGATACATAAAACAAGGGTTTCAAATTAGCTCAGATACCGTTCCATAAACCCAATATGTAATAGACAAGACGTACTCCTTGCTCAGAGAACTGGACTCAACACGCCCTATTCACCGCACAAGAATATATCTGACTAGTAATAATCTTAAAACCTATGTATTGATATCTCTCTGTTAGTGTGTCAAGTGGGTGTAAAGCGGCATAAACACAGCAGTGAAAAGCAGCTAAACCCCATTATAAAAATAAATTACTTTGAAAAACCCATGAAACAAAGACAGTGAAAGAGAGAGAAATTCTTACACAATGCGTTCAGGGGCTGTGATGCAACCTGGATTGACCATATCTAGACCCACAGCTGGATGAGACATAAGGGTGGACACTATTGGGGCTGAGAGGTTTGGTGAGGTTGGGTGAGCAAACGCAGACCCTTTAAAGTAATACTGCGTGGTACCCATCGCATGGGTCCCACATCTCCAGGTTCAAGGGCATCTTCCTACATCGAAAACATGCATGAGAAAACAAAAAGATGGTACACCATGTGATGGGGAAAGGTTTCTAAAACGCACCTCATTTCTCTTCTCCTTGTGCTCGGGTTTGCCATTCCAGCCGCTTTACTAACAATCTCCCTATTTGGAGCATCAGCACCTTTAACCTCCTGTTCCGTACAGGTTGCAATTTGTCCTGAGGATGAACGGGTAGACGGGGAACCAGTGAGAGACTAGCTCTTGGTGTTGGGACAGGCACAGGTCACTCTATTTTCCCATCAGGAAGAAGAATTAACCACAGGCTCATCCTCCCCCCCGGAACCAGAACAGGGCCTGAAGCCATCCTGCGCTTTTGCGGCCAGCTCCCAAAAAAGCGAGTTGTAAAATGGAGCTTCAGGGCACTGCAATTCACAAACCTGCAGAGTTATAAATGATAACTCTCGTCCACAAATATATTGAGGGAAGGCAAAGAAGAGGATTTGAAATCAAGGCAGAATTGCAGGAAACAGATTTCAGGAGGTAGATTCGAATCGCCTTTAAAGCACATGAAAAGCGGCAAAACGTTGACAATGATGCCCTTGGCCAAAAAGGGCGTATGCGTTTTTTCCTGAATATATTCAGGAAAAAACGCATACGCCCTTTTTGGCCAACCAAGCAACCTGGAAAGGCAAATCAGGGCTACAAAGAAGACTCGCTACCCATCGGTCAAAAGGGCCATGCTGAAAAAAGTCTCAAAACCAGAAATGCAGGACAGGCCATGGAGAAATGGGAGCCTTGCTACACTGATGGGCGGGATGTAAATTGCCAACAGCCACTCTGGAGAAGTGTACGGTGTGTCCTGAAACATCTAAAAAACACAGCTTAGAGAGCTTAGGGCACTTCCACTCATGGGGGTATAAATTGGGAAAATGAAAAATCAGCAAGACACAAGCACCCCAAAGTTTAGGGCTGCTCTGTTGACAAGGACCTCCACTTCATTCCACCTTCAATATCCCAGGAAAGAGAAAAATGGATAAAGAAGTTGTGGTCCTTATGTACAATGGAATATCACTCAGCCATGAAATCAATGTCATAAGGCTAGTAGCAGCATGATGAGTGGATTTAGGTACGACGATTCTAAGGGAAATAAGTCACATAGAAAAGGACACTTCTCATAAGGTATCACTTATAGAGGGACTGTAAAAACCGTTACACTTGAACTGAATTACAAAACAGAACAGAGTCACACATGCAGAAAACACACTATGGCTGCTTAACGGGAAGGGTGAGGTGGGGTGATACATAAAACAAGGGTTTCAAATTAGCTCAGATACCGTTCCATAAACCCAATATGTAATAGACAAGACCTACTCCTTGCTCAGAGAACTGGACTCAACACGCCCTATTCACCGCACAAGAATATATCTGACTAGTAATAATCGTAAAACCTATGTATTGATATCTCTCTGTTAGTGTGTCAAGTGGGTGTAAAGCGGCATAAACACAGCAGTGAAAAGCAGCTAAACCCCATTATAAAAATAAATTACTTTTACAAACCCATGAAACAAAGACAGTGAAAGAGAGAGAAATTCTTACACAATGCGTTCAGGGGATGTGATGCAACCTGGATTGACCATTTCTAGACCCACAGCTGGATGAGACATAAGGGTGGACACTCTTGGGGCTGAGAGGTTTGGTGAGGTTGGGTGAGCAAACGCAGACCCTTTAAAGTAATACTGCGTGGTACCCATCGCATGGGTCCCAAATCTCCAGGTTCAAGGGCATCTTCCTACATCGAAAACATGCATGAGAAAACAAAAAGATGGTACACCATGTGATGGGGAAAGGTTTCTAAAACGCACCTCATTTCTCTTCTCCTTGTGCCCGGGTTTGCCATTCCAGCCGCTTTACTAACAATCTCCCTATTTGGAGCATCAGCACCTTTAACCTCCTGTTCCGTACAGGTTGCAATTTGTCCTGAGGATGAACGGGTAGACGGGGAACCAGTGAGAGACTAGCTCTTGGTGTTGGGACAGGCACAGGTCACTCTATTTTCCCATCAGGAAGAAGAATTAACCACAGGCTCATCCTCCCCCCCGGAACCAGAACAGGGCCTGAAGCCATCCTGCGCTTTTGCGGCCAGCTCCCAAAAAAGCGAGTTGTAAAATGGAGCTTCAGGGCACTGCAATTCCCAAACCTGCAGAGTTATAAATGATAACTCTCGTCCACAAATATATTGAGGGAAGGCAAAGAAGAGGATTTGAAATCAAGGCAGAATTGCAGGAAACAGATTTCAGGAGGTAGATTCGAATCGCCTTTAAAGCACATGAAAAGCGGCAAAACGTTGACAATGATGCCCTTGGCCAAAAAGGGCGTATGCGTTTTTTCCTGAATATATTCAGGAAAAAACGCATACGCCCTTTTTGGCCAACCAAGCAACCTGGAAAGGCAAATCAGGGCTACAAAGAAGACTCGCTACCCATCGGTCAAAAGGGCCATGCTGAAAAAAGTCTCAAAACCAGAAATGCAGGACAGGCCATGGAGAAATGGGAGCCTTGCTACACTGATGGGCGGGATGTAAATTGCCAACAGCCACTCTGGAGAAGTGTACGGTGTGTCCTGAAACATCTAAAAAACACAGCTTAGAGAGCTTAGGGCACTTCCACTCATGGGGGTATAAATTGGGAAAATGAAAAATCAGCAAGACACAAGCACCCCAAAGTTTAGGGCTGCTCTGTTGACAAGGACCTCCACTTCATTCCACCTTCAATATCCCAGGAAAGAGAAAAATGGATAAAGAAGTTGTGGTCCTTATGTACAATGGAATATCACTCAGCCATGAAATCAATGTCATAAGGCTAGTAGCAGCATGATGAGTGGATTTAGGTACGACGATTCTAAGGGAAATAAGTCACACAGAAAAGGACACTTCTCATAAGGTGTCACTTATAGAGGGACTGTAAAAACCGTTACACTTGAACTGAATTACAAAACAGAACAGAGTCACACATGCAGAAAACACACTATGGCTGCTTAACGGGAAAGGTGAGGTGGGGTGATACATAAAACAAGGGTTTCAAATTAGCTCAGATACCGTTCCATAAACCCAATATGTAATAGACAAGACCTACTCCTTGCTCAGAGAACTGGACTCAACACGCCCTATTCACCGCACAAGAATATATCTGACTAGTAATAATCGTAAAACCTATGTATTGATATCTCTCTGTTAGTGTGTCAAGTGGGTGTAAAGCGGCATAAACACAGCAGTGAAAAGCAGCTAAACCCCATTATAAAAATAAATTACTTTTACAAACCCATGAAACAAAGACAGTGAAAGAGAGAGAAATTCTTACACAATGCGTTCAGGGGATGTGATGCAACCTGGATTGACCATTTCTAGACCCACAGCTGGATGAGACATAAGGGTGGACACTCTTGGGGCTGAGAGGTTTGGTGAGGTTGGGTGAGCAAACGCAGACCCTTTAAAGTAATACTGCGTGGTACCCATCGCATGGGTCCCAAATCTCCAGGTTCAAGGGCATCTTCCTACATCGAAAACATGCATGAGAAAACAAAAAGATGGTACACCATGTGATGGGGAAAGGTTTCTAAAACGCACCTCATTTCTCTTCTCCTTGTGCCCGGGTTTGCCATTCCATCCGCTTTACTAACAATCTCCCTATTTGGAGCATCAGCACCTTTAACCTCCTGTTCCGTACAGGTTGCAATTTGTCCTGAGGATGAACGGGTAGACGGGGAACCAGTGAGAGACTAGCTCTTGGTGTTGGGACAGGCACAGGTCACTCTATTTTCCCATCAGGAAGAAGAATTAACCACAGGCTCATCCTCCCCCCCGGAACCAGAACAGGGCGTGAAGCCATCCTGCACTTTTGCGGCCAGCTCCCAAAAAAGCGAGTTGTAAAATGGAGCTTCAGGGCACTGCAATTCCCAAACCTGCAGAGTTATAAATGATAACTCTCGTCCACAAATATATTGAGGGAAGGCAAAGAAGAGGATTTGAAATCAAGGCAGAATTGCAGGAAACAGATTTCAGGAGGTAGATTCGAATCGCCTTTAAAGCACATGAAAAGCGGCAAAACGTTGACAATGATGCCCTTGGCCAAAAAGGGCGTATGCGTTTTTTCCTGAATATATTCAGGAAAAAACGCATACGCCCTTTTTGGCCAACCAAGCAACCTGGAAAGGCAAATCAGGGCTACAAAGAAGACTCGCTACCCATCGGTCAAAAGGGCCATGCTGAAAAAAGTCTCAAAACCAGAAATGCAGGACAGGCCATGGAGAAATGGGAGCCTTGCTACACTGATGGGCGGGATGTAAATTGCCAACAGCCACTCTGGAGAAGTGTACGGTGTGTCCTGAAACATCTAAAAAACACAGCTTAGAGAGCTTAGGGCACTTCCACTCATGGGGGTATAAATTGGGAAAATGAAAAATCAGCAAGACACAAGCACCCCAAAGTTTAGGGCTGCTCTGTTGACAAGGACCTCCACTTCATTCCACCTTCAATATCCCAGGAAAGAGAAAAATGGATAAAGAAGTTGTGGTCCTTATGTACAATGGAATATCACTCAGCCATGAAATCAATGTCATAAGGCTAGTAGCAGCATGATGAGTGGATTTAGGTACGACGATTCTAAGGGAAATAAGTCACATAGAAAAGGACACTTCTCATAAGGTATCACTTATAGAGGGACTGTAAAAACCGTTACACTTGAACTGAATTACAAAACAGAACAGAGTCACACATGCAGAAAACACACTATGGCTGCTTAACGGGAAGGGTGAGGTGGGGTGATACATAAAACAAGGGTTTCAAATTAGCTCAGATACCGTTCCATAAACCCAATATGTAATAGACAAGACCTACTCCTTGCTCAGAGAACTGGACTCAACACGCCCTATTCACCGCACAAGAATATATCTGACTAGTAATAATCTTGAAACCTATGTATTGATATCTCTCTGTTAGTGTGTCAAGTGGGTGTAAAGCGGCATAAACACAGCAGTGAAAAGCAGCTAAACCCCATTATGAAAATAAATTACTTTGAAAAACCCATGAAACAAAGACAGTGAAAGAGAGAGAAATTCTTACACAATGCGTTCAGGGGATGTGATGCAACCTGGATTGACCATTTCTAGACCCACAGCTGGATGAGACATAAGGGTGGACACTCTTGGGGCTGAGAGGTTTGGTGAGGTTGGGTGAGCAAACGCAGACCCTTTAAAGTAATACTGCGTGGTACCCATCGCATGGGTCCCAAATCTCCAGGTTCAAGGGCATCTTCCTACATCGAAAACATGCATGAGAAAACAAAAAAGATGGTACACCATGTGATGGGGAAAGGTTTCTAGAACGCACCTCATTTCTCTTCTCCTTGTGCCCGGGGTCGCCATTCCAGCCACTTTCCTAGCAATCTCCCTACTTGGAGCATCAGCACCTTTAACCTCCTGTTCCATACAGGTTGCAATTTGTCCTGAGGATGAACGGGTAGACGGGGAACCAGTGAGAGACTAGCTCTTGTTGTTGGGACAGGCACAGGTCACTCTATTTTCCCATCAGGAAGAAGAATTAACCACAGGCTCATCCTCCCCCCTGGAACCAGAACAGGGCCTGAAGCCATCCTGCGCTTTTGCGGCCAGCTCCCAAAAAAGCGAGTTGTAAAATGGAGCTTCAGGGCACTGCAATTCACAAACCTGCAGAGTTATAAATGATAACTTTCGTCCACAAATATATTGAGGGACGCCAAAAGAGGATTTGAAATCAAGGCAGAAATGCAGGAAACAGATTTCAGGAGGTAGATTCGAATCGCCTTTAAAGCACATGAAAAGCGGCAAAACGTTGACAATGATGCCCTTGGCCAAAAAGGGCGTATGCGTTTTTTCCTGAATATATTCAGGAAAAAACGCATACGCCCTTTTTGGCCAACCAAGCCACCTGGAAAGGCAAATCAGCGCTACAAAGAAGACTCGCTACCCATCGGTCAAAAGGGCCATGCTGAAAAAAGTCTCAAAACCAGAAATGCAGGACAGGCCATGGAGAAATGGGAGCCTTGCTACACTGATGGGCGGGATGTAAATTGCCAACAGCCACTCTGGAGAAGTGTACGGTGTGTCCTGAAACATCTAAAAAACACAGCTTAGAGAGCATAGGGCACTTCCACTCATGGGGGTATAAATTGGGAAAATGAAAAATCAGCAAGACACAAGCACCCCAAAGTTTAGGGCTGCTCTGTTGACAAGGACCTCCACTTCATTCCACCTTCAATATCCCAGGAGGGAGAAAAATGGATAAAGAAGTTGTGGTCCTTATGTACAATGGAATATCACTCAGCCATGAAATCAATGTCATAAGGCTAATAGCAGCATGATGAGTGGATTTAGGTACGACGATTCTAAGTGAAATAAGTCACACAGAAAAGGATACTTCTCATAAGGTATCACTTATAGAGGGAATGTAAAAACCGTTACACTTGAACTGAATTACAAAACAGAACAGAGTCACACATGCAGAAAACACACTATGGCTGCTTAACGGGAAAGGTGAGGTGGGGTGATACATAAAACAAGGGTTTCAAATTAGCTCAGATACCGTTCCATAAACCCAATATGTAATAGACAAGACCTACTCCTTGCTCAGAGAACTGGACTCAACACGCCCTATTCACCGCACAAGAATATATCTGACTAGTAATAATCTTAAAACCTATGTATTGATATCTCTCTGTTAGTGTGTCAAGTGGGTGTAAAGCGGCATAAACACAGCAGTGAAAAGCAGCTAAACCCCATTATAAAAATAAATTACTTTGAAAAACCCATGAAACAAAGACAGTGAAAGAGAGAGAAATTCTTACACAATGCGTTCAGGGGCTGTGATGCAACCTGGATTGACCATATCTAGACCCACAGCTGGATGAGACATAAGGGTGGACACTCTTGGGGCTGAGAGGTTTGGTGAGGTTGGGTGAGCAAACGCAGACCCTTTAAAGTAATACTGCGTGGTACCCATCGCATGGGTCCCAAATCTCCAGGTTCAAGGGCATCTTCCTACATCGAAAACATGCATGAGAAAACAAAAAGATGGTACACCATGTGATAGGGAAAGGTTTCTAAAACGCACCTCATTTCTCTTCTCCTTGTGCCCGGGTTCGCCATTCCATCCGCTTTACTAAAAATCTCCCTACTTGGAGCATCAGCACCTTTAACCTCCTGTTCCCTACAGGTTGCAATTTGTCCTGAGGATGAACGGGTAGATGGGGAACCAGTGAGAGACTAGCTCTTGGTGTTGGGACAGGCACAGGTCACTCTATTTTCCCATCAGGAAGAAGAATTAACCACAGGCTCATCCTCCCCCCCGGAACCAGAACAGGGCCTGAAGCCATCCTGCGCTTTCGCGGCCAGCTCCCAAAAAAGCGAGTTGTAAAATGGAGCTTCAGGGCACTGCAATTCCCAAACCTGCAGAGTTATAAATGATAACTCTCGTCCACAAATATATTGAGGGAAGGCAAAGAAGAGGATTTGAAATCAAGGCAGAATTGCAGGAAACAGATTTCAGGAGGTAGATTCGAATCGCCTTTAAAGCACATGAAAAGCGGCAAAACGTTGACAATGATGCCCTTGGCCAAAAAGGGCGTATGCGTTTTTTCCTGAATATATTCAGGAAAAAACGCATACGCCCTTTTTGGCCAACGAAGCCACCTGGAATGGCAAATCAGCGCTACAAAGAAGACTCGCTACCCATCGGTCAAAAGGGCCATGCTGAAAAAAGTCTCAAAACCAGAAATGCAGGACAGGCCATGGAGAAATGGGAGCCTTGCTACACTGATGGGCGGGATGTAAATTGCCAACAGCCACTCTGGAGAAGTGTACGGTGTGTCCTGAAACATCTAAAAAACACAGCTTAGAGATCATAGGGCTCTTCCACTCATGGGGGTATAAATTGGGAAAATGAAAAATCAGCAAGACACAAGCACCCCAAAGTTTAGGGCTGCTCTGTTGACAAGGACCTCCACTTCATTCCACCTTCAATATCCCAGGAAAGAGAAAAATGGATAAAGAAGTTGTGGTCCTTATGTACAATGGAATATCACTCAGCCATGAAATCAATGTCATAAGGCTAGTAGCAGCATGATGAGTGGATTTAGGTACGACGATTCTAAGGGAAATAAGTCACACAGAAAAGGACACTTCTCATAAGGTATCACTTATAGAGGGACTGTAAAAACCGTTCCACTTGAACTGAATTACAAAACAGAACAGAGTCACACATGCAGAAAACACACTATGGCTGCTTAACGGGAAAGGTGAGGTGGGGTGATACATAAAACAAGGGTTTCAAATTAGCTCAGATACCGTTCCATAAACCCAATATGTAATAGACAAGACGTACTCCTTGCTCAGAGAACTGGACTCAACACGCCCTATTCACCGCACAAGAATATATCTGACTAGTAATAATCGTAAAACCTATGTATTGATATCTCTCTGTTAGTGTGTCAAGTGGGTGTAAAGCGGCATAAACACAGCAGTGAAAAGCAGCTAAACCCCATTATAAAAATAAATTACTTTGAAAAACCCATGAAACAAAGACAGTGAAAGAGAGAGAAATTCTTACACAATGCGTTCAGGGGCTGTGATGCAACCTGGATTGACCATATCTAGACCCACAGCTGGATGAGACATAAGGGTGGACACTCTTGGGGCTGAGAGGTTTGGTGAGGTTGGGTGAGCAAACGCAGACCCTTTAAAGTAATACTGCGTGGTACCCATCGCATGGGTCCCAAATCTCCAGGTTCAAGGGCATCTTCCTACATCGAAAACATGCATGAGAAAACAAAAAGATGGTACACCATGTGATGGGGAAAGGTTTCTAAAACGCACCTCATTTCTCTTCTCCTTGTGCCCGGGTTCGCCATTCCATCCACTTTACTAACAATCTCGCTATTTGGAGCATCAGCACCTTTAACCTCCTGTTCCGTACAGGTTGCAATTTGTCCTGAGGATGAACGGGTAGACGGGGAACCAGTGAGAGACTAGCTCTTGGTGTTGGGACAGGCACAGGTCACTCTATTTTCCCATCAGGAAGAAGAATTAACCACAGGCTCATCCTCCCCCCCGGAACCAGAACAGGGCCTGAAGCCATCCTGCGCTTTCGCGGCCAGCTCCCAAAAAAGCGAGTTGTAAAATGGAGCTTCAGGGCACTGCAATTCCCAAACCTGCAGAGTTATAAATGATAACTCTCGTCCACAAATATATTGAGGGAAGGCAAAGAAGAGGATTTGAAATCAAGGCAGAATTGCAGGAAACAGATTTCAGGAGGTAGATTCGAATCGCCTTTAAAGCACATGAAAAGCGGCAAAACGTTGACAATGATGCCCTTGGCCAAAAAGGGCGTATGCGTTTTTTCCTGAATATATTCAGGAAAAAACGCATACGCCCTTTTTGGCCAACCAAGCAACCTGGAAAGGCAAATCAGGGCTACAAAGAAGACTCGCTACCCATCGGTCAAAAGGGCCATGCTGAAAAAAGTCTCAAAACCAGAAATGCAGGACAGGCCATGGAGAAATGGGAGCCTTGCTACACTGATGGGCGGGATGTAAATTGCCAACAGCCACTCTGGAGAAGTGTACGGTGTGTCCTGAAACATCTAAAAAACACAGCTTAGAGAGCTTAGGGCACTTCCACTCATGGGGGTATAAATTGGGAAAATGAAAAATCAGCAAGACACAAGCACCCCAAAGTTTAGGGCTGCTCTGTTGACAAGGACCTCCACTTCATTCCACCTTCAATATCCCAGGAAAGAGAAAAATGGATAAAGAAGTTGTGGTCCTTATGTACAATGGAATATCACTCAGCCATGAAATCAATGTCATAAGGCTAGTAGCAGCATGATGAGTGGATTTAGGTACGACGATTCTAAGGGAAATAAGTCACATAGAAAAGGACACTTCTCATAAGGTATCACTTATAGAGGGACTGTAAAAACCGTTACACTTGAACTGAATTACAAAACAGAACAGAGTCACACATGCAGAAAACACACTATGGCTGCTTAACGGGAAGGGTGAGGTGGGGTGATACATAAAACAAGGGTTTCAAATTAGCTCAGATACCGTTCCATAAACCCAATATGTAATAGACAAGACGTACTCCTTGCTCAGAGAACTGGACTCAACACGCCCTATTCACCGCACAAGAATATATCTGACTAGTAATAATCGTAAAACCTATGTATTGATATCTCTCTGTTAGTGTGTCAAGTGGGTGTAAAGCGGCATAAACACAGCAGTGAAAAGCAGCTAAACCCCATTATAAAAATAAATTACTTTTACAAACCCATGAAACAAAGACAGTGAAAGAGAGAGAAATTCTTACACAATGCGTTCAGGGGATGTGATGCAACCTGGATTGACCATTTCTAGACCCACAGCTGGATGAGACATAAGGGTGGACACTCTTGGGGCTGAGAGGTTTGGTGAGGTTGGGTGGGCAAACGCAGACCCTTTAAAGTAATACTGCGTGGTACCCATCGCATGGGTCCCAAATCTCCAGGTTCAAGGGCATCTTCCTACATCGAAAACATGCATGAGAAAACAAAAAAGATGGTACACCATGTGATGGGGAAAGGTTTCTAGAACGCACCTCATTTCTCTTCTCCTTGTGCCCGGGGTCGCCATTCCAGCCACTTTCCTAGCAATCTCCCTACTTGGAGCATCAGCACCTTTAACCTCCTGTTCCATACAGGTTGCAATTTGTCCTGAGGATGAACGGGTAGACGGGGAACCAGTGAGAGACTAGCTCTTGTTGTTGGGACAGGCACAGGTCACTCTATTTTCCCATCAGGAAGAAGAATTAACCACAGGCTCATCCTCCCCCCTGGAACCAGAACAGGGCCTGAAGCCATCCTGCGCTTTTGCGGCCAGCTCCCAAAAAAGCGAGTTGTAAAATGGAGCTTCAGGGCACTGCAATTCACAAACCTGCAGAGTTATAAATGATAACTTTCGTCCACAAATATATTGAGGGACGCCAAAAGAGGATTTGAAATCAAGGCAGAAATGCAGGAAACAGATTTCAGGAGGTAGATTCGAATCGCCTTTAAAGCACATGAAAAGCGGCAAAACGTTGACAATGATGCCCTTGGCCAAAAAGGGCGTATGCGTTTTTTCCTGAATATATTCAGGAAAAAACGCATACGCCCTTTTTGGCCAACCAAGCCACCTGGAAAGGCAAATCAGCGCTACAAAGAAGACTCGCTACCCATCGGTCAAAAGGGCCATGCTGAAAAAAGTCTCAAAACCAGAAATGCAGGACAGGCCATGGAGAAATGGGAGCCTTGCTACACTGATGGGCGGGATGTAAATTGCCAACAGCCACTCTGGAGAAGTGTACGGTGTGTCCTGAAACATCTAAAAAACACAGCTTAGAGAGCATAGGGCACTTCCACTCATGGGGGTATAAATTGGGAAAATGAAAAATCAGCAAGACACAAGCACCCCAAAGTTTAGGGCTGCTCTGTTGACAAGGACCTCCACTTCATTCCACCTTCAATATCCCAGGAGGGAGAAAAATGGATAAAGAAGTTGTGGTCCTTATGTACAATGGAATATCACTCAGCCATGAAATCAATGTCATAAGGCTAATAGCAGCATGATGAGTGGATTTAGGTACGACGATTCTAAGTGAAATAAGTCACACAGAAAAGGATACTTCTCATAAGGTATCACTGATAGAGGGAATGTAAAAACCGTTACACTTGAACTGAATTACAAAACAGAACAGAGTCACACATGCAGAAAACACACTATGGCTGCTTAACGGGAAAGGTGAGGTGGGGTGATACATAAAACAAGGGTTTCAAATTAGCTCAGATACCGTTCCATAAACCCAATATGTAATAGACAAGACCTACTCCTTGCTCAGAGAACTGGACTCAACACGCCCTATTCACCGCACAAGAATATATCTGACTAGTAATAATCTTAAAACCTATGTATTGATATCTCTCTGTTAGTGTGTCAAGTGGGTGTAAAGCGGCATAAACACAGCAGTGAAAAGCAGCTAAACCCCATTATAAAAATAAATTACTTTGAAAAACCCATGAAACAAAGACAGTGAAAGAGAGAGAAATTCTTACACAATGCGTTCAGGGGCTGTGATGCAACCTGGATTGACCATATCTAGACCCACAGCTGGATGAGACATAAGGGTGGACACTCTTGGGGCTGAGAGGTTTGGTGAGGTTGGGTGAGCAAACGCAGACCCTTTAAAGTAATACTGCGTGGTACCCATCGCATGGGTCCCAAATCTCCAGGTTCAAGGGCATCTTCCTACATCGAAAACATGCATGAGAAAACAAAAAGATGGTACACCATGTGATAGGGAAAGGTTTCTAAAACGCACCTCATTTCTCTTCTCCTTGTGCCCGGGTTCGCCATTCCATCCGCTTTACTAAAAATCTCCCTACTTGGAGCATCAGCACCTTTAACCTCCTGTTCCCTACAGGTTGCAATTTGTCCTGAGGATGAACGGGTAGATGGGGAACCAGTGAGAGACTAGCTCTTGGTGTTGGGACAGGCACAGGTCACTCTATTTTCCCATCAGGAAGAAGAATTAACCACAGGCTCATCCTCCCCCCCGGAACCAGAACAGGGCCTGAAGCCATCCTGCGCTTTCGCGGCCAGCTCCCAAAAAAGCGAGTTGTAAAATGGAGCTTCAGGGCACTGCAATTCCCAAACCTGCAGAGTTATAAATGATAACTCTCGTCCACAAATATATTGAGGGAAGGCAAAGAAGAGGATTTGAAATCAAGGCAGAATTGCAGGAAACAGATTTCAGGAGGTAGATTCGAATCGCCTTTAAAGCACATGAAAAGCGGCAAAACGTTGACAATGATGCCCTTGGCCAAAAAGGGCGTATGCGTTTTTTCCTGAATATATTCAGGAAAAAACGCATACGCCCTTTTTGGCCAACGAAGCCACCTGGAAAGGCAAATCAGCGCTACAAAGAAGACTCGCTACCCATCGGTCAAAAGGGCCATGCTGAAAAAAGTCTCAAAACCAGAAATGCAGGACAGGCCATGGAGAAATGGGAGCCTTGCTACACTGATGGGCGGGATGTAAATTGCCAACAGCCACTCTGGAGAAGTGTACGGTGTGTCCTGAAACATCTAAAAAACACAGCTTAGAGAGCATAGGGCACTTCCACTCATGGGGGTATAAATTGGGAAAATGAAAAATCAGCAAGACACAAGCACCCCAAAGTTTAGGGCTGCTCTGTTGACAAGGACCTCCACTTCATTCCACCTTCAATATCCCAGGAAAGAGAAAAATGGATAAAGAAGTTGTGGTCCTTATGTACAATGGAATATCACTCAGCCATGAAATCAATGTCATAAGGCTAGTAGCAGCATGATGAGTGGATTTAGGTACGACGATTCTAAGGGAAATAAGTCACACAGAAAAGGACACTTCTCATAAGGTATCACTTATAGAGGGACTGTAAAAACCGTTACACTTGAACTGAATTACAAAACAGAACAGAGTCACACATGCAGAAAACACACTATGGCTGCTTAACGGGAAAGGTGAGGTGGGGTGATACATAAAACAAGGGTTTCAAATTAGCTCAGATACCGTTCCATAAACCCAATATGTAATAGACAAGACGTACTCCTTGCTCAGAGAACTGGACTCAACACGCCCTATTCACCGCACAAGAATATATCTGACTAGTAATAATCTTAAAACCTATGTATTGATATCTCTCTGTTAGTGTGTCAAGTGGGTGTAAAGCGGCATAAACACAGCAGTGAAAAGCAGCTAAACCCCATTATAAAAATAAATTACTTTGAAAAACCCATGAAACAAAGACAGTGAAAGAGAGAGAAATTCTTACACAATGCGTTCAGGGGCTGTGATGCAACCTGGATTGACCATATCTAGACCCACAGCTGGATGAGACATAAGGGTGGACACTCTTGGGGCTGAGAGGTTTGGTGAGGTAGGGTGAGCAAACGCAGACCCTTTAAAGTAATACTGCGTGGTACCCATCGCATGGGTCCCAAATCTCCAGGTTCAAGGGCATCTTCCTACATCGAAAACATGCATGAGAAAACAAAAAGATGGTACACCATGTGATGGGGAAAGGTTTCTAAAACGCACCTCATTTCTCTTCTCCTTGTGCCCGGGTTTGCCATTCCAGCCGCTTTACTAACAATCTCCCTATTTGGAGCATCAGCACCTTTAACCTCCTGTTCCGTACAGGTTGCAATTTGTCCTGAGGATGAACGGGTAGACGGGGAACCAGTGAGAGACTAGCTCTTGGTGTTGGGACAGGCACAGGTCACTCTATTTTCCCATCAGGAAGAAGAATTAACCACAGGCTCATCCTCCCCCCCGGAACCAGAACAGGGCCTGAAGCCATCCTGCGCTTTTGCGGCCAGCTCCCAAAAAAGCGAGTTGTAAAATGGAGCTTCAGGGCACTGCAATTCCCAAACCTGCAGAGTTATAAATGATAACTCTCGTCCACAAATATATTGAGGGAAGGCAAAGAAGAGGATTTGAAATCAAGGCAGAATTGCAGGAAACAGATTTCAGGAGGTAGATTCGAATCGCCTTTAAAGCACATGAAAAGCGGCAAAACGTTGACAATGATGCCCTTGGCCAAAAAGGGCGTATGCGTTTTTTCCTGAATATATTCAGGAAAAAACGCATACGCCCTTTTTGGCCAACCAAGCAACCTGGAAAGGCAAATCAGGGCTACAAAGAAGACTCGCTACCCATCGGTCAAAAGGGCCATGCTGAAAAAAGTCTCAAAACCAGAAATGCAGGACAGGCCATGGATAAATGGGAGCCTTGCTACACTGATGGGCGGGATGTAAATTGCCAACAGCCACTCTGGAGAAGTGTACGGTGTGTCCTGAAACATCTAAAAAACACAGCTTAGAGAGCTTAGGGCACTTCCACTCATGGGGGTATAAATTGGGAAAATGAAAAATCAGCAAGACACAAGCACCCCAAAGTTTAGGGCTGCTCTGTTGACAAGGACCTCCACTTCATTCCACCTTCAATATCCCAGGAAAGAGAAAAATGGATAAAGAAGTTGTGGTCCTTATGTACAATGGAATATCACTCAGCCATGAAATCAATGTCATAAGGCTAGTAGCAGCATGATGAGTGGATTTAGGTACGACGATTCTAAGGGAAATAAGTCACATAGAAAAGGACACTTCTCATAAGGTATCACTTATAGAGGGACTGTAAAAACCGTTACACTTGAACTGAATTACAAAACAGAACAGAGTCACACATGCAGAAAACACACTATGGCTGCTTAACGGGAAGGGTGAGGTGGGGTGATACATAAAACAAGGGTTTCAAATTAGCTCAGATACCGTTCCATAAACCCAATATGTAATAGACAAGACGTACTCCTTGCTCAGAGAACTGGACTCAACACGCCCTATTCACCGCACAAGAATATATCTGACTAGTAATAATCGTAAAACCTATGTATTGATATCTCTCTGTTAGTGTGTCAAGTGGGTGTAAAGCGGCATAAACACAGCAGTGAAAAGCAGCTAAACCCCATTATAAAAATAAATTACTTTTACAAACCCATGAAACAAAGACAGTGAAAGAGAGAGAAATTCTTACACAATGCGTTCAGGGGATGTGATGCAACCTGGATTGACCATTTCTAGACCCACAGCTGGATGAGACATAAGGGTGGACACTCTTGGGGCTGAGAGGTTTGGTGAGGTTGGGTGGGCAAACGCAGACCCTTTAAAGTAATACTGCGTGGTACCCATCGCATGGGTCCCAAATCTCCAGGTTCAAGGGCATCTTCCTACATCGAAAACATGCATGAGAAAACAAAAAAGATGGTACACCATGTGATGGGGAAAGGTGTCTAGAACGCACCTCATTTCTCTTCTCCTTGTGCCCGGGGTCGCCATTCCAGCCACTTTCCTAGCAATCTCCCTACTTGGAGCATCAGCACCTTTAACCTCCTGTTCCATACAGGTTGCAATTTGTCCTGAGGATGAACGGGTAGACGGGGAACCAGTGAGAGACTAGCTCTTGTTGTTGGGACAGGCACAGGTCACTCTATTTTCCCATCAGGAAGAAGAATTAACCACAGGCTCATCCTCCCCCCTGGAACCAGAACAGGGCCTGAAGCCATCCTGCGCTTTTGCGGCCAGCTCCCAAAAAAGCGAGTTGTAAAATGGAGCTTCAGGGCACTGCAATTCACAAACCTGCAGAGTTATAAATGATAACTTTCGTCCACAAATATATTGAGGGACGCCAAAAGAGGATTTGAAATCAAGGCAGAAATGCAGGAAACAGATTTCAGGAGGTAGATTCGAATCGCCTTTAAAGCACATGAAAAGCGGCAAAACGTTGACAATGATGCCCTTGGCCAAAAAGGGCGTATGCGTTTTTTCCTGAATATATTCAGGAAAAAACGCATACGCCCTTTTTGGCCAACCAAGCCACCTGGAAAGGCAAATCAGCGCTACAAAGAAGACTCGCTACCCATCGGTCAAAAGGGCCATGCTGAAAAAAGTCTCAAAACCAGAAATGCAGGACAGGCCATGGAGAAATGGGAGCCTTGCTACACTGATGGGCGGGATGTAAATTGCCAACAGCCACTCTGGAGAAGTGTACGGTGTGTCCTGAAACATCTAAAAAACACAGCTTAGAGAGCATAGGGCACTTCCACTCATGGGGGTATAAATTGGGAAAATGAAAAATCAGCAAGACACAAGCACCCCAAAGTTTAGGGCTGCTCTGTTGACAAGGACCTCCACTTCATTCCACCTTCAATATCCCAGGAGGGAGAAAAATGGATAAAGAAGTTGTGGTCCTTATGTACAATGGAATATCACTCAGCCATGAAATCAATGTCATAAGGCTAATAGCAGCATGATGAGTGGATTTAGGTACGACGATTCTAAGTGAAATAAGTCACACAGAAAAGGATACTTCTCATAAGGTATCACTGATAGAGGGAATGTAAAAACCGTTACACTTGAACTGAATTACAAAACAGAACAGAGTCACACATGCAGAAAACACACTATGGCTGCTTAACGGGAAAGGTGAGGTGGGGTGATACATAAAACAAGGGTTTCAAATTAGCTCAGATACCGTTCCATAAACCCAATATGTAATAGACAAGACCTACTCCTTGCTCAGAGAACTGGACTCAACACGCCCTATTCACCGCACAAGAATATATCTGACTAGTAATAATCTTAAAACCTATGTATTGATATCTCTCTGTTAGTGTGTCAAGTGGGTGTAAAGCGGCATAAACACAGCAGTGAAAAGCAGCTAAACCCCATTATAAAAATAAATTACTTTGAAAAACCCATGAAACAAAGACAGTGAAAGAGAGAGAAATTCTTACACAATGCGTTCAGGGGCTGTGATGCAACCTGGATTGACCATATCTAGACCCACAGCTGGATGAGACATAAGGGTGGACACTCTTGGGGCTGAGAGGTTTGGTGAGGTTGGGTGAGCAAACGCAGACCCTTTAAAGTAATACTGCGTGGTACCCATCGCATGGGTCCCAAATCTCCAGGTTCAAGGGCATCTTCCTACATCGAAAACATGCATGAGAAAACAAAAAGATGGTACACCATGTGATAGGGAAAGGTTTCTAAAACGCACCTCATTTCTCTTCTCCTTGTGCCCGGGTTCGCCATTCCATCCGCTTTACTAAAAATCTCCCTACTTGGAGCATCAGCACCTTTAACCTCCTGTTCCCTACAGGTTGCAATTTGTCCTGAGGATGAACGGGTAGATGGGGAACCAGTGAGAGACTAGCTCTTGGTGTTGGGACAGGCACAGGTCACTCTATTTTCCCATCAGGAAGAAGAATTAACCACAGGCTCATCCTCCCCCCCGGAACCAGAACAGGGCCTGAAGCCATCCTGCGCTTTCGCGGCCAGCTCCCAAAAAAGCGAGTTGTAAAATGGAGCTTCAGGGCACTGCAATTCCCAAACCTGCAGAGTTATAAATGATAACTCTCGTCCACAAATATATTGAGGGAAGGCAAAGAAGAGGATTTGAAATCAAGGCAGAATTGCAGGAAACAGATTTCAGGAGGTAGATTCGAATCGCCTTTAAAGCACATGAAAAGCGGCAAAACGTTGACAATGATGCCCTTGGCCAAAAAGGGCGTATGCGTTTTTTCCTGAATATATTCAGGAAAAAACGCATACGCCCTTTTTGGCCAACGAAGCCACCTGGAAAGGCAAATCAGCGCTACAAAGAAGACTCGCTACCCATCGGTCAAAAGGGCCATGCTGAAAAAAGTCTCAAAACCAGAAATGCAGGACAGGCCATGGAGAAATGGGAGCCTTGCTACACTGATGGGCGGGATGTAAATTGCCAACAGCCACTCTGGAGAAGTGTACGGTGTGTCCTGAAACATCTAAAAAACACAGCTTAGAGAGCATAGGGCACTTCCACTCATGGGGGTATAAATTGGGAAAATGAAAAATCAGCAAGACACAAGCACCCCAAAGTTTAGGGCTGCTCTGTTGACAAGGACCTCCACTTCATTCCACCTTCAATATCCCAGGAAAGAGAAAAATGGATAAAGAAGTTGTGGTCCTTATGTACAATGGAATATCACTCAGCCATGAAATCAATGTCATAAGGCTAGTAGCAGCATGATGAGTGGATTTAGGTACGACGATTCTAAGGGAAATAAGTCACACAGAAAAGGACACTTCTCATAAGGTATCACTTATAGAGGGACTGTAAAAACCGTTACACTTGAACTGAATTACAAAACAGAACAGAGTCACACATGCAGAAAACACACTATGGCTGCTTAACGGGAAAGGTGAGGTGGGGTGATACATAAAACAAGGGTTTCAAATTAGCTCAGATACCGTTCCATAAACCCAATATGTAATAGACAAGACGTACTCCTTGCTCAGAGAACTGGACTCAACACGCCCTATTCACCGCACAAGAATATATCTGACTAGTAATAATCTTAAAACCTATGTATTGATATCTCTCTGTTAGTGTGTCAAGTGGGTGTAAAGCGGCATAAACACAGCAGTGAAAAGCAGCTAAACCCCATTATAAAAATAAATTACTTTGAAAAACCCATGAAACAAAGACAGTGAAAGAGAGAGAAATTCTTACACAATGCGTTCAGGGGCTGTGATGCAACCTGGATTGACCATATCTAGACCCACAGCTGGATGAGACATAAGGGTGGACACTCTTGGGGCTGAGAGGTTTGGTGAGGTAGGGTGAGCAAACGCAGACCCTTTAAAGTAATACTGCGTGGTACCCATCGCATGGGTCCCAAATCTCCAGGTTCAAGGGCATCTTCCTACATCGAAAACATGCATGAGAAAACAAAAAGATGGTACACCATGTGATGGGGAAAGGTTTCTAAAACGCACCTCATTTCTCTTCTCCTTGTGCCCGGGTTTGCCATTCCAGCCGCTTTACTAACAATCTCCCTATTTGGAGCATCAGCACCTTTAACCTCCTGTTCCGTACAGGTTGCAATTTGTCCTGAGGATGAACGGGTAGACGGGGAACCAGTGAGAGACTAGCTCTTGGTGTTGGGACAGGCACAGGTCACTCTATTTTCCCATCAGGAAGAAGAATTAACCACAGGCTCATCCTCCCCCCCGGAACCAGAACAGGGCCTGAAGCCATCCTGCGCTTTTGCGGCCAGCTCCCAAAAAAGCGAGTTGTAAAATGGAGCTTCAGGGCACTGCAATTCCCAAACCTGCAGAGTTATAAATGATAACTCTCGTCCACAAATATATTGAGGGAAGGCAAAGAAGAGGATTTGAAATCAAGGCAGAATTGCAGGAAACAGATTTCAGGAGGTAGATTCGAATCGCCTTTAAAGCACATGAAAAGCGGCAAAACGTTGACAATGATGCCCTTGGCCAAAAAGGGCGTATGCGTTTTTTCCTGAATATATTCAGGAAAAAACGCATACGCCCTTTTTGGCCAACCAAGCAACCTGGAAAGGCAAATCAGGGCTACAAAGAAGACTCGCTACCCATCGGTCAAAAGGGCCATGCTGAAAAAAGTCTCAAAACCAGAAATGCAGGACAGGCCATGGATAAATGGGAGCCTTGCTACACTGATGGGCGGGATGTAAATTGCCAACAGCCACTCTGGAGAAGTGTACGGTGTGTCCTGAAACATCTAAAAAACACAGCTTAGAGAGCTTAGGGCACTTCCACTCATGGGGGTATAAATTGGGAAAATGAAAAATCAGCAAGACACAAGCACCCCAAAGTTTAGGGCTGCTCTGTTGACAAGGACCTCCACTTCATTCCACCTTCAATATCCCAGGAAAGAGAAAAATGGATAAAGAAGTTGTGGTCCTTATGTACAATGGAATATCACTCAGCCATGAAATCAATGTCATAAGGCTAGTAGCAGCATGATGAGTGGATTTAGGTACGACGATTCTAAGGGAAATAAGTCACACAGAAAAGGACACTTCTCATAAGGTATCACTTATAGAGGGACTGTAAAAACCGTTACACTTGAACTGAATTACAAAACAGAACAGAGTCACACATGCAGAAAACACACTATGGCTGCTTAACGGGAAGGGTGAGGTGGGGTGATACATAAAACAAGGGTTTCAAATTAGCTCAGATACCGTTCCATAAACCCAATATGTAATAGACAAGACGTACTCCTTGCTCAGAGAACTGGACTCAACACGCCCTATTCACCGCACAAGAATATATCTGACTAGTAATAATCTTAAAACCTATGTATTGATATCTCTCTGTTAGTGTGTCAAGTGGGTGTAAAGCGGCATAAACACAGCAGTGAAAAGCAGCTAAACCCCATTATAAAAATAAATTACTTTGAAAAACCCATGAAACAAAGACAGTGAAAGAGAGAGAAATTCTTACACAATGCGTTCAGGGGCTGTGATGCAACCTGGATTGACCATATCTAGACCCACAGCTGGATGAGACATAAGGGTGGACACTCTTGGGGCTGAGAGGTTTGGTGAGGTAGGGTGAGCAAACGCAGACCCTTTAAAGTAATACTGCGTGGTACCCATCGCATGGGTCCCAAATCTCCAGGTTCAAGGGCATCTTCCTACATCGAAAACATGCATGAGAAAACAAAAAGATGGTACACCATGTGATGGGGAAAGGTTTCTAAAACGCACCTCATTTCTCTTCTCCTTGTGCCCGGGTTTGCCATTCCAGCCGCTTTACTAACAATCTCCCTATTTGGAGCATCAGCACCTTTAACCTCCTGTTCCGTACAGGTTGCAATTTGTCCTGAGGATGAACGGGTAGACGGGGAACCAGTGAGAGACTAGCTCTTGGTGTTGGGACAGGCACAGGTCACTCTATTTTCCCATCAGGAAGAAGAATTAACCACAGGCTCATCCTCCCCCCCGGAACCAGAACAGGGCCTGAAGCCATCCTGCGCTTTTGCGGCCAGCTCCCAAAAAAGCGAGTTGTAAAATGGAGCTTCAGGGCACTGCAATTCCCAAACCTGCAGAGTTATAAATGATAACTCTCGTCCACAAATATATTGAGGGAAGGCAAAGAAGAGGATTTGAAATCAAGGCAGAATTGCAGGAAACAGATTTCAGGAGGTAGATTCGAATCGCCTTTAAAGCACATGAAAAGCGGCAAAACGTTGACAATGATGCCCTTGGCCAAAAAGGGCGTATGCGTTTTTTCCTGAATATATTCAGGAAAAAACGCATACGCCCTTTTTGGCCAACCAAGCAACCTGGAAAGGCAAATCAGGGCTACAAAGAAGACTCGCTACCCATCGGTCAAAAGGGCCATGCTGAAAAAAGTCTCAAAACCAGAAATGCAGGACAGGCCATGGAGAAATGGGAGCCTTGCTACACTGATGGGCGGGATGTAAATTGCCAACAGCCACTCTGGAGAAGTGTACGGTGTGTCCTGAAACATCTAAAAAACACAGCTTAGAGAGCATAGGGCACTTCCACTCATGGGGGTATAAATTGGGAAAATGAAAAATCAGCAAGACACAAGCACCCCAAAGTTTAGGGCTGCTCTGTTGACAAGGACCTCCACTTCATTCCACCTTCAATATCCCAGGAAAGAGAAAAATGGATAAAGAAGTTGTGGTCCTTATGTACAATGGAATATCACTCAGCCATGAAATCAATGTCATAAGGCTAGTAGCAGCATGATGAGTGGATTTAGGTACGACGATTCTAAGGGAAATAAGTCACACAGAAAAGGACACTTCTCATAAGGTATCACTTATAGAGGGACTGTAAAAACCGTTACACTTGAACTGAATTACAAAACAGAACAGAGTCACACATGCAGAAAACACACTATGGCTGCTTAACGGGAAAGGTGAGGTGGGGTGATACATAAAACAAGGGTTTCAAATTAGCTCAGATACCGTTCCATAAACCCAATATGTAATAGACAAGACGTACTCCTTGCTCAGAGAACTGGACTCAACACGCCCTATTCACCGCACAAGAATATATCTGACTAGTAATAATCTTAAAACCTATGTATTGATATCTCTCTGTTAGTGTGTCAAGTGGGTGTAAAGCGGCATAAACACAGCAGTGAAAAGCAGCTAAACCCCATTATAAAAATAAATTACTTTGAAAAACCCATGAAACAAAGACAGTGAAAGAGAGAGAAATTCTTACACAATGCGTTCAGGGGCTGTGATGCAACCTGGATTGACCATATCTAGACCCACAGCTGGATGAGACATAAGGTTGGACACTCTTGGGGCTGAGAGGTTTGGTGAGGTAGGGTGAGCAAACGCAGACCCTTTAAAGTAATACTGCGTGGTACCCATCGCATGGGTCCCAAATCTCCAGGTTCAAGGGCATCTTCCTACATCGAAAACATGCATGAGAAAACAAAAAGATGGTACACCATGTGATGGGGAAAGGTTTCTAAAACGCACCTCATTTCTCTTCTCCTTGTGCCCGGGTTTGCCATTCCAGCCGCTTTACTAACAATCTCCCTATTTGGAGCATCAGCACCTTTAACCTCCTGTTCCGTACAGGTTGCAATTTGTCCTGAGGATGAACGGGTAGACGGGGAACCAGTGAGAGACTAGCTCTTGGTGTTGGGACAGGCACAGGTCACTCTATTTTCCCATCAGGAAGAAGAATTAACCACAGGCTCATCCTCCCCCCCGGAACCAGAACAGGGCCTGAAGCCATCCTGCGCTTTTGCGGCCAGCTCCCAAAAAAGCGAGTTGTAAAATGGAGCTTCAGGGCACTGCAATTCCCAAACCTGCAGAGTTATAAATGATAACTCTCGTCCACAAATATATTGAGGGAAGGCAAAGAAGAGGATTTGAAATCAAGGCAGAATTGCAGGAAACAGATTTCAGGAGGTAGATTCGAATCGCCTTTAAAGCACATGAAAAGCGGCAAAACGTTGACAATGATGCCCTTGGCCAAAAAGGGCGTATGCGTTTTTTCCTGAATATATTCAGGAAAAAACGCATACGCCCTTTTTGGCCAACCAAGCAACCTGGAAAGGCAAATCAGGGCTACAAAGAAGACTCGCTACCCATCGGTCAAAAGGGCCATGCTGAAAAAAGTCTCAAAACCAGAAATGCAGGACAGGCCATGGATAAATGGGAGCCTTGCTACACTGATGGGCGGGATGTAAATTGCCAACAGCCACTCTGGAGAAGTGTACGGTGTGTCCTGAAACATCTAAAAAACACAGCTTAGAGAGCTTAGGGCACTTCCACTCATGGGGGTATAAATTGGGAAAATGAAAAATCAGCAAGACACAAGCACCCCAAAGTTTAGGGCTGCTCTGTTGACAAGGACCTCCACTTCATTCCACCTTCAATATCCCAGGAAAGAGAAAAATGGATAAAGAAGTTGTGGTCCTTATGTACAATGGAATATCACTCAGCCATGAAATCAATGTCATAAGGCTAGTAGCAGCATGATGAGTGGATTTAGGTACGACGATTCTAAGGGAAATAAGTCACATAGAAAAGGACACTTCTCATAAGGTATCACTTATAGAGGGACTGTAAAAACCGTTACACTTGAACTGAATTACAAAACAGAACAGAGTCACACATGCAGAAAACACACTATGGCTGCTTAACGGGAAGGGTGAGGTGGGGTGATACATAAAACAAGGGTTTCAAATTAGCTCAGATACCGTTCCATAAACCCAATATGTAATAGACAAGACGTACTCCTTGCTCAGAGAACTGGACTCAACACGCCCTATTCACCGCACAAGAATATATCTGACTAGTAATAATCGTAAAACCTATGTATTGATATCTCTCTGTTAGTGTGTCAAGTGGGTGTAAAGCGGCATAAACACAGCAGTGAAAAGCAGCTAAACCCCATTATAAAAATAAATTACTTTTACAAACCCATGAAACAAAGACAGTGAAAGAGAGAGAAATTCTTACACAATGCGTTCA
This sequence comes from Balaenoptera borealis, assembly GCF_965194805.1. Taxonomy (NCBI): domain Eukaryota; kingdom Metazoa; phylum Chordata; class Mammalia; order Artiodactyla; family Balaenopteridae; genus Balaenoptera; species Balaenoptera borealis. The sequence continues at coordinate 290,820 of NW_028123362.1, forward strand.
GGGGATGTGATGCAACCTGGATTGACCATATCTAGACCCACAGCTGGATGAGACATAAGGGTGGACACTCTTGGGGCTGAGAGGTTTGGTGAGGTTGGGTGGGCAAACGCAGACCCTTTAAAGTAATACTGCGTGGTACCCATCGCATGGGTCCCAAATCTCCAGGTTCAAGGGCATCTTCCTACATCGAAAACATGCATGAGAAAACAAAAAAGATGGTACACCATGTGATGGGGAAAGGTTTCTAGAACGCACCTCATTTCTCTTCTCCTTGTGCCCGGGGTCGCCATTCCAGCCACTTTCCTAGCAATCTCCCTACTTGGAGCATCAGCACCTTTAACCTCCTGTTCCATACAGGTTGCAATTTGTCCTGAGGATGAACGGGTAGACGGGGAACCAGTGAGAGACTAGCTCTTGTTGTTGGGACAGGCACAGGTCACTCTATTTTCCCATCAGGAAGAAGAATTAACCACAGGCTCATCCTCCCCCCTGGAACCAGAACAGGGCCTGAAGCCATCCTGCGCTTTTGCGGCCAGCTCCCAAAAAAGCGAGTTGTAAAATGGAGCTTCAGGGCACTGCAATTCACAAACCTGCAGAGTTATAAATGATAACTTTCGTCCACAAATATATTGAGGGACGCCAAAAGAGGATTTGAAATCAAGGCAGAAATGCAGGAAACAGATTTCAGGAGGTAGATTCGAATCGCCTTTAAAGCACATGAAAAGCGGCAAAACGTTGACAATGATGCCCTTGGCCAAAAAGGGCGTATGCGTTTTTTCCTGAATATATTCAGGAAAAAACGCATACGCCCTTTTTGGCCAACCAAGCCACCTGGAAAGGCAAATCAGCGCTACAAAGAAGACTCGCTACCCATCGGTCAAAAGGGCCATGCTGAAAAAAGTCTCAAAACCAGAAATGCAGGACAGGCCATGGAGAAATGGGAGCCTTGCTACACTGATGGGCGGGATGTAAATTGCCAACAGCCACTCTGGAGAAGTGTACGGTGTGTCCTGAAACATCTAAAAAACACAGCTTAGAGAGCATAGGGCACTTCCACTCATGGGGGTATAAATTGGGAAAATGAAAAATCAGCAAGACACAAGCACCCCAAAGTTTAGGGCTGCTCTGTTGACAAGGACCTCCACTTCATTCCACCTTCAATATCCCAGGAGGGAGAAAAATGGATAAAGAAGTTGTGGTCCTTATGTACAATGGAATATCACTCAGCCATGAAATCAATGTCATAAGGCTAATAGCAGCATGATGAGTGGATTTAGGTACGACGATTCTAAGTGAAATAAGTCACACAGAAAAGGATACTTCTCATAAGGTATCACTGATAGAGGGAATGTAAAAACCGTTACACTTGAACTGAATTACAAAACAGAACAGAGTCACACATGCAGAAAACACACTATGGCTGCTTAACGGGAAAGGTGAGGTGGGGTGATACATAAAACAAGGGTTTCAAATTAGCTCAGATACCGTTCCATAAACCCAATATGTAATAGACAAGACCTACTCCTTGCTCAGAGAACTGGACTCAACACGCCCTATTCACCGCACAAGAATATATCTGACTAGTAATAATCTTAAAACCTATGTATTGATATCTCTCTGTTAGTGTGTCAAGTGGGTGTAAAGCGGCATAAACACAGCAGTGAAAAGCAGCTAAACCCCATTATAAAAATAAATTACTTTGAAAAACCCATGAAACAAAGACAGTGAAAGAGAGAGAAATTCTTACACAATGCGTTCAGGGGCTGTGATGCAACCTGGATTGACCATATCTAGACCCACAGCTGGATGAGACATAAGGGTGGACACTCTTGGGGCTGAGAGGTTTGGTGAGGTTGGGTGAGCAAACGCAGACCCTTTAAAGTAATACTGCGTGGTACCCATCGCATGGGTCCCAAATCTCCAGGTTCAAGGGCATCTTCCTACATCGAAAACATGCATGAGAAAACAAAAAGATGGTACACCATGTGATAGGGAAAGGTTTCTAAAACGCACCTCATTTCTCTTCTCCTTGTGCCCGGGTTCGCCATTCCATCCGCTTTACTAAAAATCTCCCTACTTGGAGCATCAGCACCTTTAACCTCCTGTTCCCTACAGGTTGCAATTTGTCCTGAGGATGAACGGGTAGATGGGGAACCAGTGAGAGACTAGCTCTTGGTGTTGGGACAGGCACAGGTCACTCTATTTTCCCATCAGGAAGAAGAATTAACCACAGGCTCATCCTCCCCCCCGGAACCAGAACAGGGCCTGAAGCCATCCTGCGCTTTCGCGGCCAGCTCCCAAAAAAGCGAGTTGTAAAATGGAGCTTCAGGGCACTGCAATTCCCAAACCTGCAGAGTTATAAATGATAACTCTCGTCCACAAATATATTGAGGGAAGGCAAAGAAGAGGATTTGAAATCAAGGCAGAATTGCAGGAAACAGATTTCAGGAGGTAGATTCGAATCGCCTTTAAAGCACATGAAAAGCGGCAAAACGTTGACAATGATGCCCTTGGCCAAAAAGGGCGTATGCGTTTTTTCCTGAATATATTCAGGAAAAAACGCATACGCCCTTTTTGGCCAACCAAGCCACCTGGAAAGGCAAATCAGCGCTACAAAGAAGACTCGCTACCCATCGGTCAAAAGGGCCATGCTGAAAAAAGTCTCAAAACCAGAAATGCAGGACAGGCCATGGAGAAATGGGAGCCTTGCTACACTGATGGGCGGGATGTAAATTGCCAACAGCCACTCTGGAGAAGTGTACGGTGTGTCCTGAAACATCTAAAAAACACAGCTTAGAGAGCATAGGGCACTTCCACTCATGGGGGTATAAATTGGGAAAATGAAAAATCAGCAAGACACAAGCACCCCAAAGTTTAGGGCTGCTCTGTTGACAAGGACCTCCACTTCATTCCACCTTCAATATCCCAGGAAAGAGAAAAATGGATAAAGAAGTTGTGGTCCTTATGTACAATGGAATATCACTCAGCCATGAAATCAATGTCATAAGGCTAGTAGCAGCATGATGAGTGGATTTAGGTACGACGATTCTAAGGGAAATAAGTCACACAGAAAAGGACACTTCTCATAAGGTATCACTTATAGAGGGACTGTAAAAACCGTTACACTTGAACTGAATTACAAAACAGAACAGAGTCACACATGCAGAAAACACACTATGGCTGCTTAACGGGAAAGGTGAGGTGGGGTGATACATAAAACAAGGGTTTCAAATTAGCTCAGATACCGTTCCATAAACCCAATATGTAATAGACAAGACGTACTCCTTGCTCAGAGAACTGGACTCAACACGCCCTATTCACCGCACAAGAATATATCTGACTAGTAATAATCTTAAAACCTATGTATTGATATCTCTCTGTTAGTGTGTCAAGTGGGTGTAAAGCGGCATAAACACAGCAGTGAAAAGCAGCTAAACCCCATTATAAAAATAAATTACTTTGAAAAACCCATGAAACAAAGACAGTGAAAGAGAGAGAAATTCTTACACAATGCGTTCAGGGGCTGTGATGCAACCTGGATTGACCATATCTAGACCCACAGCTGGATGAGACATAAGGGTGGACACTCTTGGGGCTGAGAGGTTTGGTGAGGTAGGGTGAGCAAACGCAGACCCTTTAAAGTAATACTGCGTGGTACCCATCGCATGGGTCCCAAATCTCCAGGTTCAAGGGCATCTTCCTACATCGAAAACATGCATGAGAAAACAAAAAGATGGTACACCATGTGATGGGGAAAGGTTTCTAAAACGCACCTCATTTCTCTTCTCCTTGTGCCCGGGTTTGCCATTCCAGCCGCTTTACTAACAATCTCCCTATTTGGAGCATCAGCACCTTTAACCTCCTGTTCCGTACAGGTTGCAATTTGTCCTGAGGATGAACGGGTAGACGGGGAACCAGTGAGAGACTAGCTCTTGGTGTTGGGACAGGCACAGGTCACTCTATTTTCCCATCAGGAAGAAGAATTAACCACAGGCTCATCCTCCCCCCCGGAACCAGAACAGGGCCTGAAGCCATCCTGCGCTTTTGCGGCCAGCTCCCAAAAAAGCGAGTTGTAAAATGGAGCTTCAGGGCACTGCAATTCCCAAACCTGCAGAGTTATAAATGATAACTCTCGTCCACAAATATATTGAGGGAAGGCAAAGAAGAGGATTTGAAATCAAGGCAGAATTGCAGGAAACAGATTTCAGGAGGTAGATTCGAATCGCCTTTAAAGCACATGAAAAGCGGCAAAACGTTGACAATGATGCCCTTGGCCAAAAAGGGCGTATGCGTTTTTTCCTGAATATATTCAGGAAAAAACGCATACGCCCTTTTTGGCCAACCAAGCAACCTGGAAAGGCAAATCAGGGCTACAAAGAAGACTCGCTACCCATCGGTCAAAAGGGCCATGCTGAAAAAAGTCTCAAAACCAGAAATGCAGGACAGGCCATGGAGAAATGGGAGCCTTGCTACACTGATGGGCGGGATGTAAATTGCCAACAGCCACTCTGGAGAAGTGTACGGTGTGTCCTGAAACATCTAAAAAACACAGCTTAGAGAGCTTAGGGCACTTCCACTCATGGGGGTATAAATTGGGAAAATGAAAAATCAGCAAGACACAAGCACCCCAAAGTTTAGGGCTGCTCTGTTGACAAGGACCTCCACTTCATTCCACCTTCAATATCCCAGGAAAGAGAAAAATGGATAAAGAAGTTGTGGTCCTTATTTACAATGGAATATCACTCAGCCATGAAATCAATGTCATAAGGCTAGTAGCAGCATGATGAGTGGATTTAGGTACGACGATTCTAAGGGAAATAAGTCACATAGAAAAGGACACTTCTCATAAGGTATCACTTATAGAGGGACTGTAAAAACCGTTACACTTGAACTGAATTACAAAACAGAACAGAGTCACACATGCAGAAAACACACTATGGCTGCTTAACGGGAAGGGTGAGGTGGGGTGATACATAAAACAAGGGTTTCAAATTAGCTCAGATACCGTTCCATAAACCCAATATGTAATAGACAAGACCTACTCCTTGCTCAGAGAACTGGACTCAACACGCCCTATTCACCGCACAAGAATATATCTGACTAGTAATAATCGTAAAACCTATGTATTGATATCTCTCTGTTAGTGTGTCAAGTGGGTGTAAAGCGGCATAAACACAGCAGTGAAAAGCAGCTAAACCCCATTATAAAAATAAATTACTTTTACAAACCCATGAAACAAAGACAGTGAAAGAGAGAGAAATTCTTACACAATGCGTTCAGGGGATGTGATGCAACCTGGATTGACCATTTCTAGACCCACAGCTGGATGAGACATAAGGGTGGACACTCTTGGGGCTGAGAGGTTTGGTGAGGTTGGGTGGGCAAACGCAGACCCTTTAAAGTAATACTGCGTGGTACCCATCGCATGGGTCCCAAATCTCCAGGTTCAAGGGCATCTTCCTACATCGAAAACATGCATGAGAAAACAAAAAAGATGGTACACCATGTGATGGGGAAAGGTTTCTAGAACGCACCTCATTTCTCTTCTCCTTGTGCCCGGGGTCGCCATTCCAGCCACTTTCCTAGCAATCTCCCTACTTGGAGCATCAGCACCTTTAACCTCCTGTTCCATACAGGTTGCAATTTGTCCTGAGGATGAACGGGTAGACGGGGAACCAGTGAGAGACTAGCTCTTGGTGTTGGGACAGGCACAGGTCACTCTATTTTCCCATCAGGAAGAAGAATTAACCACAGGCTCATCCTCCCCCCTGGAACCAGAACAGGGCCTGAAGCCATCCTGCGCTTTTGCGGCCAGCTCCCAAAAAAGCGAGTTGTAAAATGGAGCTTCAGGGCACTGCAATTCACAAACCTGCAGAGTTATAAATGATAACTTTCGTCCACAAATATATTGAGGGACGCCAAAAGAGGATTTGAAATCAAGGCAGAAATGCAGGAAACAGATTTCAGGAGGTAGATTCGAATCGCCTTTAAAGCACATGAAAAGCGGCAAAACGTTGACAATGATGCCCTTGGCCAAAAAGGGCGTATGCGTTTTTTCCTGAATATATTCAGGAAAAAACGCATACGCCCTTTTTGGCCAACCAAGCCACCTGGAAAGGCAAATCAGCGCTACAAAGAAGACTCGCTACCCATCGGTCAAAAGGGCCATGCTGAAAAAAGTCTCAAAACCAGAAATGCAGGACAGGCCATGGAGAAATGGGAGCCTTGCTACACTGATGGGCGGGATGTAAATTGCCAACAGCCACTCTGGAGAAGTGTACGGTGTGTCCTGAAACATCTAAAAAACACAGCTTAGAGAGCATAGGGCACTTCCACTCATGGGGGTATAAATTGGGAAAATGAAAAATCAGCAAGACACAAGCACCCCAAAGTTTAGGGCTGCTCTGTTGACAAGGACCTCCACTTCATTCCACCTTCAATATCCCAGGAGGGAGAAAAATGGATAAAGAAGTTGTGGTCCTTATGTACAATGGAATATCACTCAGCCATGAAATCAATGTCATAAGGCTAATAGCAGCATGATGAGTGGATTTAGGTACGACGATTCTAAGTGAAATAAGTCACACAGAAAAGGATACTTCTCATAAGGTATCACTTATAGAGGGAATGTAAAAACCGTTACACTTGAACTGAATTACAAAACAGAACAGAGTCACACATGCAGAAAACACACTATGGCTGCTTATCGGGAAAGGTGAGGTGGGGTGATACATAAAACAAGGGTTTCAAATTAGCTCAGATACCGTTCCATAAACCCAATATGTAATAGACAAGACCTACTCCTTGCTCAGAGAACTGGACTCAACACGCCCTATTCACCGCACAAGAATATATCTGACTAGTAATAATCTTAAAACCTATGTATTGATATCTCTCTGTTAGTGTGTCAAGTGGGTGTAAAGCGGCATAAACACAGCAGTGAAAAGCAGCTAAACCCCATTATAAAAATAAATTACTTTGAAAAACCCATGAAACAAAGACAGTGAAAGAGAGAGAAATTCTTACACAATGCGTTCAGGGGCTGTGATGCAACCTGGATTGACCATATCTAGACCCACAGCTGGATGAGACATAAGGGTGGACACTCTTGGGGCTGAGAGGTTTGGTGAGGTTGGGTGAGCAAACGCAGACCCTTTAAAGTAATACTGCGTGGTACCCATCGCATGGGTCCCAAATCTCCAGGTTCAAGGGCATCTTCCTACATCGAAAACATGCATGAGAAAACAAAAAGATGGTACACCATGTGATAGGGAAAGGTTTCTAAAACGCACCTCATTTCTCTTCTCCTTGTGCCCGGGTTCGCCATTCCATCCGCTTTACTAAAAATCTCCCTACTTGGAGCATCAGCACCTTTAACCTCCTGTTCCCTACAGGTTGCAATTTGTCCTGAGGATGAACGGGTAGATGGGGAACCAGTGAGAGACTAGCTCTTGGTGTTGGGACAGGCACAGGTCACTCTATTTTCCCATCAGGAAGAAGAATTAACCACAGGCTCATCCTCCCCCCCGGAACCAGAACAGGGCCTGAAGCCATCCTGCGCTTTCGCGGCCAGCTCCCAAAAAAGCGAGTTGTAAAATGGAGCTTCAGGGCACTGCAATTCCCAAACCTGCAGAGTTATAAATGATAACTCTCGTCCACAAATATATTGAGGGAAGGCAAAGAAGAGGATTTGAAATCAAGGCAGAATTGCAGGAAACAGATTTCAGGAGGTAGATTCGAATCGCCTTTAAAGCACATGAAAAGCGGCAAAACGTTGACAATGATGCCCTTGGCCAAAAAGGGCGTATGCGTTTTTTCCTGAATATATTCAGGAAAAAACGCATACGCCCTTTTTGGCCAACGAAGCCACCTGGAATGGCAAATCAGCGCTACAAAGAAGACTCGCTACCCATCGGTCAAAAGGGCCATGCTGAAAAAAGTCTCAAAACCAGAAATGCAGGACAGGCCATGGAGAAATGGGAGCCTTGCTACACTGATGGGCGGGATGTAAATTGCCAACAGCCACTCTGGAGAAGTGTACGGTGTGTCCTGAAACATCTAAAAAACACAGCTTAGAGATCATAGGGCTCTTCCACTCATGGGGGTATAAATTGGGAAAATGAAAAATCAGCAAGACACAAGCACCCCAAAGTTTAGGGCTGCTCTGTTGACAAGGACCTCCACTTCATTCCACCTTCAATATCCCAGGAAAGAGAAAAATGGATAAAGAAGTTGTGGTCCTTATGTACAATGGAATATCACTCAGCCATGAAATCAATGTCATAAGGCTAGTAGCAGCATGATGAGTGGATTTAGGTACGACGATTCTAAGGGAAATAAGTCACACAGAAAAGGACACTTCTCATAAGGTATCACTTATAGAGGGACTGTAAAAACCGTTCCACTTGAACTGAATTACAAAACAGAACAGAGTCACACATGCAGAAAACACACTATGGCTGCTTAACGGGAAAGGTGAGGTGGGGTGATACATAAAACAAGGGTTTCAAATTAGCTCAGATACCGTTCCATAAACCCAATATGTAATAGACAAGACGTACTCCTTGCTCAGAGAACTGGACTCAACACGCCCTATTCACCGCACAAGAATATATCTGACTAGTAATAATCTTAAAACCTATGTATTGATATCTCTCTGTTAGTGTGTCAAGTGGGTGTAAAGCGGCATAAACACAGCAGTGAAAAGCAGCTAAACCCCATTATAAAAATAAATTACTTTGAAAAACCCATGAAACAAAGACAGTGAAAGAGAGAGAAATTCTTACACAATGCGTTCAGGGGCTGTGATGCAACCTGGATTGACCATATCTAGACCCACAGCTGGATGAGACATAAGGGTGGACACTCTTGGGGCTGAGAGGTTTGGTGAGGTTGGGTGAGCAAACGCAGACCCTTTAAAGTAATACTGCGTGGTACCCATCGCATGGGTCCCAAATCTCCAGGTTCAAGGGCATCTTCCTACATCGAAAACATGCATGAGAAAACAAAAAGATGGTACACCATGTGATGGGGAAAGGTTTCTAAAACGCACCTCATTTCTCTTCTCCTTGTGCCCGGGTTCGCCATTCCATCCGCTTTACTAACAATCTCGCTATTTGGAGCATCAGCACCTTTAACCTCCTGTTCCGTACAGGTTGCAATTTGTCCTGAGGATGAACGGGTAGACGGGGAACCAGTGAGAGACTAGCTCTTGTTGTTGGGACAGGCACAGGTCACTCTATTTTCCCATCAGGAAGAAGAATTAACCACAGGCTCATCATCCCCCCTGGAACCAGAACAGGGCCTGAAGCCATCCTGCGCTTTTGCGGCCAGCTCCCAAAAAAGCGAGTTGTAAAATGGAGCTTCAGGGCACTGCAATTCACAAACCTGCAGAGTTATAAATGATAACTTTCGTCCACAAATATATTGAGGGACGCCAAAAGAGGATTTGAAATCAAGGCAGAAATGCAGGAAACAGATTTCAGGAGGTAGATTCGAATCGCCTTTAAAGCACATGAAAAGCGGCAAAACGTTGACAATGATGCCCTTGGCCAAAAAGGGCGTATGCGTTTTTTCCTGAATATATTCAGGAAAAAACGCATACGCCCTTTTTGGCCAACCAAGCCACCTGGAAAGGCAAATCAGCGCTACAAAGAAGACTCGCTACCCATCGGTCAAAAGGGCCATGCTGAAAAAAGTCTCAAAACCAGAAATGCAGGACAGGCCATGGAGAAATGGGAGCCTTGCTACACTGATGGGCGGGATGTAAATTGCCAACAGCCACTCTGGAGAAGTGTACGGTGTGTCCTGAAACATCTAAAAAACACAGCTTAGAGAGCATAGGGCACTTCCACTCATGGGGGTATAAATTGGGAAAATGAAAAATCAGCAAGACACAAGCACCCCAAAGTTTAGGGCTGCTCTGTTGACAAGGACCTCCACTTCATTCCACCTTCAATATCCCAGGAGGGAGAAAAATGGATAAAGAAGTTGTGGTCCTTATGTACAATGGAATATCACTCAGCCATGAAATCAATGTCATAAGGCTAATAGCAGCATGATGAGTGGATTTAGGTACGACGATTCTAAGTGAAATAAGTCACACAGAAAAGGATACTTCTCATAAGGTATCACTGATAGAGGGAATGTAAAAACCGTTACACTTGAACTGAATTACAAAACAGAACAGAGTCACACATGCAGAAAACACACTATGGCTGCTTAATGGGAAAGGTAAGGTGGGGTGATACATAAAACAAGGGTTTCAAATTAGCTCAGATACCGTTCCATAAACCCAATATGTAATAGACAAGACCTACTCCTTGCTCAGAGAACTTGACTCAACATGCCCTATTCACCGCACAAGAATATATCTGACTAGTAATAATCTTAAAACCTATGTATTGATATCTCTCTGTTAGTGTGTCAAGTGGGTGTAAAGCGGCATAAACACAGCAGTGAAAAGCAGCTAAACCCCATTATAAAAATAAATTACTTTGAAAAACCCATGAAACAAAGACAGTGAAAGAGAGAGAAATTCTTACACAATGCGTTCAGGGGCTGTGATGCAACCTGGATTGACCATATCTAGACCCACAGCTGGATGAGACATAAGGGTGGACACTCTTGGGGCTGAGAGGTTTGGTGAGGTTGGGTGAGCAAACGCAGACCCTTTAAAGTAATACTGCGTGGTACCCATCGCATGGGTCCCAAATCTCCAGGTTCAAGGGCATCTTCCTACATCGAAAACATGCATGAGAAAACAAAAAGATGGTACACCATGTGATAGGGAAAGGTTTCTAAAACGCACCTCATTTCTCTTCTCCTTGTGCCCGGGTTCGCCATTCCATCCGCTTTACTAAAAATCTCCCTACTTGGAGCATCAGCACCTTTAACCTCCTGTTCCCTACAGGTTGCAATTTGTCCTGAGGATGAACGGGTAGATGGGGAACCAGTGAGAGACTAGCTCTTGGTGTTGGGACAGGCACAGGTCACTCTATTTTCCCATCAGGAAGAAGAATTAACCACAGGCTCATCCTCCCCCCCGGAACCAGAACAGGGCCTGAAGCCATCCTGCGCTTTCGCGGCCAGCTCCCAAAAAAGCGAGTTGTAAAATGGAGCTTCAGGGCACTGCAATTCCCAAACCTGCAGAGTTATAAATGATAACTCTCGTCCACAAATATATTGAGGGAAGGCAAAGAAGAGGATTTGAAATCAAGGCAGAATTGCAGGAAACAGATTTCAGGAGGTAGATTCGAATCGCCTTTAAAGCACATGAAAAGCGGCAAAACGTTGACAATGATGCCCTTGGCCAAAAAGGGCGTATGCGTTTTTTCCTGAATATATTCAGGAAAAAACGCATACGCCCTTTTTGGCCAACGAAGCCACCTGGAAAGGCAAATCAGCGCTACAAAGAAGACTCGCTACCCATCGGTCAAAAGGGCCATGCTGAAAAAAGTCTCAAAACCAGAAATGCAGGACAGGCCATGGAGAAATGGGAGCCTTGCTACACTGATGGGCGGGATGTAAATTGCCAACAGCCACTCTGGAGAAGTGTACGGTGTGTCCTGAAACATCTAAAAAACACAGCTTAGAGAGCATAGGGCACTTCCACTCATGGGGGTATAAATTGGGAAAATGAAAAATCAGCAAGACACAAGCACCCCAAAGTTTAGGGCTGCTCTGTTGACAAGGACCTCCACTTCATTCCACCTTCAATATCCCAGGAAAGAGAAAAATGGATAAAGAAGTTGTGGTCCTTATGTACAATGGAATATCACTCAGCCATGAAATCAATGTCATAAGGCTAGTAGCAGCATGATGAGTGGATTTAGGTACGACGATTCTAAGGGAAATAAGTCACACAGAAAAGGACACTTCTCATAAGGTATCACTTATAGAGGGACTGTAAAAACCGTTACACTTGAACTGAATTACAAAACAGAACAGAGTCACACATGCAGAAAACACACTATGGCTGCTTAACGGGAAAGGTGAGGTGGGGTGATACATAAAACAAGGGTTTCAAATTAGCTCAGATACCGTTCCATAAACCCAATATGTAATAGACAAGACGTACTCCTTGCTCAGAGAACTGGACTCAACACGCCCTATTCACCGCACAAGAATATATCTGACTAGTAATAATCTTAAAACCTATGTATTGATATCTCTCTGTTAGTGTGTCAAGTGGGTGTAAAGCGGCATAAACACAGCAGTGAAAAGCAGCTAAACCCCATTATAAAAATAAATTACTTTGAAAAACCCATGAAACAAAGACAGTGAAAGAGAGAGAAATTCTTACACAATGCGTTCAGGGGCTGTGATGCAACCTGGATTGACCATATCTAGACCCACAGCTGGATGAGACATAAGGGTGGACACTCTTGGGGCTGAGAGGTTTGGTGAGGTAGGGTGAGCAAACGCAGACCCTTTAAAGTAATACTGCGTGGTACCCATCGCATGGGTCCCAAATCTCCAGGTTCAAGGGCATCTTCCTACATCGAAAACATGCATGAGAAAACAAAAAGATGGTACACCATGTGATGGGGAAAGGTTTCTAAAACGCACCTCATTTCTCTTCTCCTTGTGCCCGGGTTTGCCATTCCAGCCGCTTTACTAACAATCTCCCTATTTGGAGCATCAGCACCTTTAACCTCCTGTTCCGTACAGGTTGCAATTTGTCCTGAGGATGAACGGGTAGACGGGGAACCAGTGAGAGACTAGCTCTTGGTGTTGGGACAGGCACAGGTCACTCTATTTTCCCATCAGGAAGAAGAATTAACCACAGGCTCATCCTCCCCCCCGGAACCAGAACAGGGCCTGAAGCCATCCTGCGCTTTTGCGGCCAGCTCCCAAAAAAGCGAGTTGTAAAATGGAGCTTCAGGGCACTGCAATTCCCAAACCTGCAGAGTTATAAATGATAACTCTCGTCCACAAATATATTGAGGGAAGGCAAAGAAGAGGATTTGAAATCAAGGCAGAATTGCAGGAAACAGATTTCAGGAGGTAGATTCGAATCGCCTTTAAAGCACATGAAAAGCGGCAAAACGTTGACAATGATGCCCTTGGCCAAAAAGGGCGTATGCGTTTTTTCCTGAATATATTCAGGAAAAAACGCATACGCCCTTTTTGGCCAACCAAGCAACCTGGAAAGGCAAATCAGGGCTACAAAGAAGACTCGCTACCCATCGGTCAAAAGGGCCATGCTGAAAAAAGTCTCAAAACCAGAAATGCAGGACAGGCCATGGAGAAATGGGAGCCTTGCTACACTGATGGGCGGGATGTAAATTGCCAACAGCCACTCTGGAGAAGTGTACGGTGTGTCCTGAAACATCTAAAAAACACAGCTTAGAGAGCTTAGGGCACTTCCACTCATGGGGGTATAAATTGGGAAAATGAAAAATCAGCAAGACACAAGCACCCCAAAGTTTAGGGCTGCTCTGTTGACAAGGACCTCCACTTCATTCCACCTTCAATATCCCAGGAAAGAGAAAAATGGATAAAGAAGTTGTGGTCCTTATGTACAATGGAATATCACTCAGCCATGAAATCAATGTCATAAGGCTAGTAGCAGCATGATGAGTGGATTTAGGTACGACGATTCTAAGGGAAATAAGTCACATAGAAAAGGACACTTCTCATAAGGTATCACTTATAGAGGGACTGTAAAAACCGTTACACTTGAACTGAATTACAAAACAGAACAGAGTCACACATGCAGAAAACACACTATGGCTGCTTAACGGGAAGGGTGAGGTGGGGTGATACATAAAACAAGGGTTTCAAATTAGCTCAGATACCGTTCCATAAACCCAATATGTAATAGACAAGACCTACTCCTTGCTCAGAGAACTGGACTCAACACGCCCTATTCACCGCACAAGAATATATCTGACTAGTAATAATCGTAAAACCTATGTATTGATATCTCTCTGTTAGTGTGTCAAGTGGGTGTAAAGCGGCATAAACACAGCAGTGAAAAGCAGCTAAACCCCATTATAAAAATAAATTACTTTTACAAACCCATGAAACAAAGACAGTGAAAGAGAGAGAAATTCTTACACAATGCGTTCAGGGGATGTGATGCAACCTGGATTGACCATTTCTAGACCCACAGCTGGATGAGACATAAGGGTGGACACTCTTGGGGCTGAGAGGTTTGGTGAGGTTGGGTGAGCAAACGCAGACCCTTTAAAGTAATACTGCGTGGTACCCATCGCATGGGTCCCAAATCTCCAGGTTCAAGGGCATCTTCCTACATCGAAAACATGCATGAGAAAACAAAAAAGATGGTACACCATGTGATGGGGAAAGGTTTCTAGAACGCACCTCATTTCTCTTCTCCTTGTGCCCGGGGTCGCCATTCCAGCCACTTTCCTAGCAATCTCCCTACTTGGAGCATCAGCACCTTTAACCTCCTGATCCATACAGGTTGCAATTTGTCCTGAGGATGAACGGGTAGACGGGGAACCAGTGAGAGACTAGCTCTTGTTGTTGGGACAGGCACAGGTCACTCTATTTTCCCATCAGGAAGAAGAATTAACCACAGGCTCATCCTCCCCCCTGGAACCAGAACAGGGCCTGAAGCCATCCTGCGCTTTCGCGGCCAGCTCCCAAAAAAGCGAGTTGTAAAATGGAGCTTCAGGGCACTGCAATTCCCAAACCTGCAGAGTTATAAATGATAACTCTCGTCCACAAATATATTGAGGGAAGGCAAAGAAGAGGATTTGAAATCAAGGCAGAATTGCAGGAAACAGATTTCAGGAGGTAGATTCGAATCGCCTTTAAAGCACATGAAAAGCGGCAAAACGTTGACAATGATGCCCTTGGCCAAAAAGGGCGTATGCGTTTTTTCCTGAATATATTCAGGAAAAAACGCATACGCCCTTTTTGGCCAACGAAGCCACCTGGAAAGGCAAATCAGCGCTACAAAGAAGACTCGCTACCCATCGGTCAAAAGGGCCATGCTGAAAAAAGTCTCAAAACCAGAAATGCAGGACAGGCCATGGAGAAATGGGAGCCTTGCTACACTGATGGGCGGGATGTAAATTGCCAACAGCCACTCTGGAGAAGTGTACGGTGTGTCCTGAAACATCTAAAAAACACAGCTTAGAGAGCATAGGGCACTTCCACTCATGGGGGTATAAATTGGGAAAATGAAAAATCAGCAAGACACAAGCACCCCAAAGTTTAGGGCTGCTCTGTTGACAAGGACCTCCACTTCATTCCACCTTCAATATCCCAGGAAAGAGAAAAATGGATAAAGAAGTTGTGGTCCTTATGTACAATGGAATATCACTCAGCCATGAAATCAATGTCATAAGGCTAGTAGCAGCATGATGAGTGGATTTAGGTACGACGATTCTAAGGGAAATAAGTCACACAGAAAAGGACACTTCTCATAAGGTATCACTTATAGAGGGACTGTAAAAACCGTTACACTTGAACTGAATTACAAAACAGAACAGAGTCACACATGCAGAAAACACACTATGGCTGCTTAACGGGAAAGGTGAGGTGGGGTGATACATAAAACAAGGGTTTCAAATTAGCTCAGATACCGTTCCATAAACCCAATATGTAATAGACAAGACGTACTCCTTGCTCAGAGAACTGGACTCAACACGCCCTATTCACCGCACAAGAATATATCTGACTAGTAATAATCTTAAAACCTATGTATTGATATCTCTCTGTTAGTGTGTCAAGTGGGTGTAAAGCGGCATAAACACAGCAGTGAAAAGCAGCTAAACCCCATTATAAAAATAAATTACTTTGAAAAACCCATGAAACAAAGACAGTGAAAGAGAGAGAAATTCTTACACAATGCGTTCAGGGGCTGTGATGCAACCTGGATTGACCATATCTAGACCCACAGCTGGATGAGACATAAGGGTGGACACTCTTGGGGCTGAGAGGTTTGGTGAGGTTGGGTGAGCAAACGCAGACCCTTTAAAGTAATACTGCGTGGTACCCATCGCATGGGTCCCAAATCTCCAGGTTCAAGGGCATCTTCCTACATCGAAAACATGCATGAGAAAACAAAAAGATGGTACACCATGTGATAGGGAAAGGTTTCTAAAACGCACCTCATTTCTCTTCTCCTTGTGCCCGGGTTCGCCATTCCATCCGCTTTACTAAAAATCTCCCTACTTGGAGCATCAGCACCTTTAACCTCCTGTTCCCTACAGGTTGCAATTTGTCCTGAGGATGAACGGGTAGATGGGGAACCAGTGAGAGACTAGCTCTTGGTGTTGGGACAGGCACAGGTCACTCTATTTTCCCATCAGGAAGAAGAATTAACCACAGGCTCATCCTCCCCCCCAGAACCAGAACAGGGCCTGAAGCCATCCTGCGCTTTTGCGGCCAGCTCCCAAAAAAGCGAGTTGTAAAATGGAGCTTCAGGGCACTGCAATTCCCAAACCTGCAGAGTTATAAATGATAACTCTCGTCCACAAATATATTGAGGGAAGGCAAAGAAGAGGATTTGAAATCAAGGCAGAATTGCAGGAAACAGATTTCAGGAGGTAGATTCGAATCGCCTTTAAAGCACATGAAAAGCGGCAAAACGTTGACAATGATGCCCTTGGCCAAAAAGGGCGTATGCGTTTTTTCCTGAATATATTCAGGAAAAAACGCATACGCCCTTTTTGGCCAACCAAGCAACCTGGAAAGGCAAATCAGGGCTACAAAGAAGACTCGCTACCCATCGGTCAAAAGGGCCATGCTGAAAAAAGTCTCAAAACCAGAAATGCAGGACAGGCCATGGAGAAATGGGAGCCTTGCTACACTGATGGGCGGGATGTAAATTGCCAACAGCCACTCTGGAGAAGTGTACGGTGTGTCCTGAAACATCTAAAAAACACAGCTTAGAGAGCTTAGGGCACTTCCACTCATGGGGGTATAAATTGGGAAAATGAAAAATCAGCAAGACACAAGCACCCCAAAGTTTAGGGCTGCTCTGTTGACAAGGACCTCCACTTCATTCCACCTTCAATATCCCAGGAAAGAGAAAAATGGATAAAGAAGTTGTGGTCCTTATGTACAATGGAATATCACTCAGCCATGAAATCAATGTCATAAGGCTAGTAGCAGCATGATGAGTGGATTTAGGTACGACGATTCTAAGGGAAATAAGTCACATAGAAAAGGACACTTCTCATAAGGTATCACTTATAGAGGGACTGTAAAAACCGTTACACTTGAACTGAATTACAAAACAGAACAGAGTCACACATGCAGAAAACACACTATGGCTGCTTAACGGGAAGGGTGAGGTGGGGTGATACATAAAACAAGGGTTTCAAATTAGCTCAGATACCGTTCCATAAACCCAATATGTAATAGACAAGACCTACTCCTTGCTCAGAGAACTGGACTCAACACGCCCTATTCACCGCACAAGAATATATCTGACTAGTAATAATCGTAAAACCTATGTATTGATATCTCTCTGTTAGTGTGTCAAGTGGGTGTAAAGCGGCATAAACACAGCAGTGAAAAGCAGCTAAACCCCATTATAAAAATAAATTACTTTTACAAACCCATGAAACAAAGACAGTGAAAGAGAGAGAAATTCTTACACAATGCGTTCAGGGGATGTGATGCAACCTGGATTGACCATTTCTAGACCCACAGCTGGATGAGACATAAGGGTGGACACTCTTGGGGCTGAGAGGTTTGGTGAGGTTGGGTGAGCAAACGCAGACCCTTTAAAGTAATACTGCGTGGTACCCATCGCATGGGTCCCAAATCTCCAGGTTCAAGGGCATCTTCCTACATCGAAAACATGCATGAGAAAACAAAAAAGATGGTACACCATGTGATGGGGAAAGGTTTCTAGAACGCACCTCATTTCTCTTCTCCTTGTGCCCGGGGTCGCCATTCCAGCCACTTTCCTAGCAATCTCCCTACTTGGAGCATCAGCACCTTTAACCTCCTGTTCCATACAGGTTGCAATTTGTCCTGAGGATGAACGGGTAGACGGGGAACCAGTGAGAGACTAGCTCTTGGTGTTGGGACAGGCACAGGTCACTCTATTTTCCCATCAGGAAGAAGAATTAACCACAGGCTCATCCTCCCCCCTGGAACCAGAACAGGGCCTGAAGCCATCCTGCGCTTTTGCGGCCAGCTCCCAAAAAAGCGAGTTGTAAAATGGAGCTTCAGGGCACTGCAATTCACAAACCTGCAGAGTTATAAATGATAACTTTCGTCCACAAATATATTGAGGGACGCCAAAAGAGGATTTGAAATCAAGGCAGAAATGCAGGAAACAGATTTCAGGAGGTAGATTCGAATCGCCTTTAAAGCACATGAAAAGCGGCAAAACGTTGACAATGATGCCCTTGGCCAAAAAGGGCGTATGCGTTTTTTCCTGAATATATTCAGGAAAAAACGCATACGCCCTTTTTGGCCAACCAAGCCACCTGGAAAGGCAAATCAGCGCTACAAAGAAGACTCGCTACCCATCGGTCAAAAGGGCCATGCTGAAAAAAGTCTCAAAACCAGAAATGCAGGACAGGCCATGGAGAAATGGGAGCCTTGCTACACTGATGGGCGGGATGTAAATTGCCAACAGCCACTCTGGAGAAGTGTACGGTGTGTCCTGAAACATCTAAAAAACACAGCTTAGAGAGCATAGGGCACTTCCACTCATGGGGGTATAAATTGGGAAAATGAAAAATCAGCAAGACACAAGCACCCCAAAGTTTAGGGCTGCTCTGTTGACAAGGACCTCCACTTCATTCCACCTTCAATATCCCAGGAGGGAGAAAAATGGATAAAGAAGTTGTGGTCCTTATGTACAATGGAATATCACTCAGCCATGAAATCAATGTCATAAGGCTAATAGCAGCATGATGAGTGGATTTAGGTACGACGATTCTAAGTGAAATAAGTCACACAGAAAAGGATACTTCTCATAAGGTATCACTTATAGAGGGAATGTAAAAACCGTTACACTTGAACTGAATTACAAAACAGAACAGAGTCACACATGCAGAAAACACACTATGGCTGCTTATCGGGAAAGGTGAGGTGGGGTGATACATAAAACAAGGGTTTCAAATTAGCTCAGATACCGTTCCATAAACCCAATATGTAATAGACAAGACCTACTCCTTGCTCAGAGAACTGGACTCAACACGCCCTATTCACCGCACAAGAATATATCTGACTAGTAATAATCTTAAAACCTATGTATTGATATCTCTCTGTTAGTGTGTCAAGTGGGTGTAAAGCGGCATAAACACAGCAGTGAAAAGCAGCTAAACCCCATTATAAAAATAAATTACTTTGAAAAACCCATGAAACAAAGACAGTGAAAGAGAGAGAAATTCTTACACAATGCGTTCAGGGGCTGTGATGCAACCTGGATTGACCATATCTAGACCCACAGCTGGATGAGACATAAGGGTGGACACTCTTGGGGCTGAGAGGTTTGGTGAGGTTGGGTGAGCAAACGCAGACCCTTTAAAGTAATACTGCGTGGTACCCATCGCATGGGTCCCAAATCTCCAGGTTCAAGGGCATCTTCCTACATCGAAAACATGCATGAGAAAACAAAAAGATGGTACACCATGTGATAGGGAAAGGTTTCTAAAACGCACCTCATTTCTCTTCTCCTTGTGCCCGGGTTCGCCATTCCATCCGCTTTACTAAAAATCTCCCTACTTGGAGCATCAGCACCTTTAACCTCCTGTTCCCTACAGGTTGCAATTTGTCCTGAGGATGAACGGGTAGATGGGGAACCAGTGAGAGACTAGCTCTTGGTGTTGGGACAGGCACAGGTCACTCTATTTTCCCATCAGGAAGAAGAATTAACCACAGGCTCATCCTCCCCCCCGGAACCAGAACAGGGCCTGAAGCCATCCTGCGCTTTCGCGGCCAGCTCCCAAAAAAGCGAGTTGTAAAATGGAGCTTCAGGGCACTGCAATTCCCAAACCTGCAGAGTTATAAATGATAACTCTCGTCCACAAATATATTGAGGGAAGGCAAAGAAGAGGATTTGAAATCAAGGCAGAATTGCAGGAAACAGATTTCAGGAGGTAGATTCGAATCGCCTTTAAAGCACATGAAAAGCGGCAAAACGTTGACAATGATGCCCTTGGCCAAAAAGGGCGTATGCGTTTTTTCCTGAATATATTCAGGAAAAAACGCATACGCCCTTTTTGGCCAACGAAGCCACCTGGAATGGCAAATCAGCGCTACAAAGAAGACTCGCTACCCATCGGTCAAAAGGGCCATGCTGAAAAAAGTCTCAAAACCAGAAATGCAGGACAGGCCATGGAGAAATGGGAGCCTTGCTACACTGATGGGCGGGATGTAAATTGCCAACAGCCACTCTGGAGAAGTGTACGGTGTGTCCTGAAACATCTAAAAAACACAGCTTAGAGATCATAGGGCTCTTCCACTCATGGGGGTATAAATTGGGAAAATGAAAAATCAGCAAGACACAAGCACCCCAAAGTTTAGGGCTGCTCTGTTGACAAGGACCTCCACTTCATTCCACCTTCAATATCCCAGGAAAGAGAAAAATGGATAAAGAAGTTGTGGTCCTTATGTACAATGGAATATCACTCAGCCATGAAATCAATGTCATAAGGCTAGTAGCAGCATGATGAGTGGATTTAGGTACGACGATTCTAAGGGAAATAAGTCACACAGAAAAGGACACTTCTCATAAGGTATCACTTATAGAGGGACTGTAAAAACCGTTCCACTTGAACTGAATTACAAAACAGAACAGAGTCACACATGCAGAAAACACACTATGGCTGCTTAACGGGAAAGGTGAGGTGGGGTGATACATAAAACAAGGGTTTCAAATTAGCTCAGATACCGTTCCATAAACCCAATATGTAATAGACAAGACGTACTCCTTGCTCAGAGAACTGGACTCAACACGCCCTATTCACCGCACAAGAATATATCTGACTAGTAATAATCTTAAAACCTATGTATTGATATCTCTCTGTTAGTGTGTCAAGTGGGTGTAAAGCGGCATAAACACAGCAGTGAAAAGCAGCTAAACCCCATTATAAAAATAAATTACTTTGAAAAACCCATGAAACAAAGACAGTGAAAGAGAGAGAAATTCTTACACAATGCGTTCAGGGGCTGTGATGCAACCTGGATTGACCATATCTAGACCCACAGCTGGATGAGACATAAGGGTGGACACTCTTGGGGCTGAGAGGTTTGGTGAGGTTGGGTGAGCAAACGCAGACCCTTTAAAGTAATACTGCGTGGTACCCATCGCATGGGTCCCAAATCTCCAGGTTCAAGGGCATCTTCCTACATCGAAAACATGCATGAGAAAACAAAAAGATGGTACACCATGTGATGGGGAAAGGTTTCTAAAACGCACCTCATTTCTCTTCTCCTTGTGCCCGGGTTCGCCATTCCATCCGCTTTACTAACAATCTCGCTATTTGGAGCATCAGCACCTTTAACCTCCTGTTCCGTACAGGTTGCAATTTGTCCTGAGGATGAACGGGTAGACGGGGAACCAGTGAGAGACTAGCTCTTGGTGTTGGGACAGGCACAGGTCACTCTATTTTCCCATCAGGAAGAAGAATTAACCACAGGCTCATCCTCCCCCCCGGAACCAGAACAGGGCCTGAAGCCATCCTGCGCTTTCGCGGCCAGCTCCCAAAAAAGCGAGTTGTAAAATGGAGCTTCAGGGCACTGCAATTCCCAAACCTGCAGAGTTATAAATGATAACTCTCGTCCACAAATATATTGAGGGAAGGCAAAGAAGAGGATTTGAAATCAAGGCAGAATTGCAGGAAACAGATTTCAGGAGGTAGATTCGAATCGCCTTTAAAGCACATGAAAAGCGGCAAAACGTTGACAATGATGCCCTTGGCCAAAAAGGGCGTATGCGTTTTTTCCTGAATATATTCAGGAAAAAACGCATACGCCCTTTTTGGCCAACCAAGCAACCTGGAAAGGCAAATCAGGGCTACAAAGAAGACTCGCTACCCATCGGTCAAAAGGGCCATGCTGAAAAAAGTCTCAAAACCAGAAATGCAGGACAGGCCATGGAGAAATGGGAGCCTTGCTACACTGATGGGCGGGATGTAAATTGCCAACAGCCACTCTGGAGAAGTGTACGGTGTGTCCTGAAACATCTAAAAAACACAGCTTAGAGAGCTTAGGGCACTTCCACTCATGGGGGTATAAATTGGGAAAATGAAAAATCAGCAAGACACAAGCACCCCAAAGTTTAGGGCTGCTCTGTTGACAAGGACCTCCACTTCATTCCACCTTCAATATCCCAGGAAAGAGAAAAATGGATAAAGAAGTTGTGGTCCTTATGTACAATGGAATATCACTCAGCCATGAAATCAATGTCATAAGGCTAGTAGCAGCATGATGAGTGGATTTAGGTACGACGATTCTAAGGGAAATAAGTCACATAGAAAAGGACACTTCTCATAAGGTATCACTTATAGAGGGACTGTAAAAACCGTTACACTTGAACTGAATTACAAAACAGAACAGAGTCACACATGCAGAAAACACACTATGGCTGCTTAACGGGAAGGGTGAGGTGGGGTGATACATAAAACAAGGGTTTCAAATTAGCTCAGATACCGTTCCATAAACCCAATATGTAATAGACAAGACGTACTCCTTGCTCAGAGAACTGGACTCAACACGCCCTATTCACCGCACAAGAATATATCTGACTAGTAATAATCTTAAAACCTATGTATTGATATCTCTCTGTTAGTGTGTCAAGTGGGTGTAAAGCGGCATAAACACAGCAGTGAAAAGCAGCTAAACCCCATTATAAAAATAAATTACTTTTACAAACCCATGAAACAAAGACAGTGAAAGAGAGAGAAATTCTTACACAATGCGTTCAGGGGATGTGATGCAACCTGGATTGACCATTTCTAGACCCACAGCTGGATGAGACATAAGGGTGGACACTCTTGGGGCTGAGAGGTTTGGTGAGGTTGGGTGGGCAAACGCAGACCCTTTAAAGTAATACTGCGTGGTACCCATCGCATGGGTCCCAAATCTCCAGGTTCAAGGGCATCTTCCTACATCGAAAACATGCATGAGAAAACAAAAAAGATGGTACACCATGTGATGGGGAAAGGTTTCTAGAACGCACCTCATTTCTCTTCTCCTTGTGCCCGGGGTCGCCATTCCAGCCACTTTCCTAGCAATCTCCCTACTTGGAGCATCAGCACCTTTAACCTCCTGTTCCATACAGGTTGCAATTTGTCCTGAGGATGAACGGGTAGACGGGGAACCAGTGAGAGACTAGCTCTTGTTGTTGGGACAGGCACAGGTCACTCTATTTTCCCATCAGGAAGAAGAATTAACCACAGGCTCATCATCCCCCCTGGAACCAGAACAGGGCCTGAAGCCATCCTGCGCTTTTGCGGCCAGCTCCCAAAAAAGCGAGTTGTAAAATGGAGCTTCAGGGCACTGCAATTCACAAACCTGCAGAGTTATAAATGATAACTTTCGTCCACAAATATATTGAGGGACGCCAAAAGAGGATTTGAAATCAAGGCAGAAATGCAGGAAACAGATTTCAGGAGGTAGATTCGAATCGCCTTTAAAGCACATGAAAAGCGGCAAAACGTTGACAATGATGCCCTTGGCCAAAAAGGGCGTATGCGTTTTTTCCTGAATATATTCAGGAAAAAACGCATACGCCCTTTTTGGCCAACCAAGCCACCTGGAAAGGCAAATCAGCGCTACAAAGAAGACTCGCTACCCATCGGTCAAAAGGGCCATGCTGAAAAAAGTCTCAAAACCAGAAATGCAGGACAGGCCATGGAGAAATGGGAGCCTTGCTACACTGATGGGCGGGATGTAAATTGCCAACAGCCACTCTGGAGAAGTGTACGGTGTGTCCTGAAACATCTAAAAAACACAGCTTAGAGAGCATAGGGCACTTCCACTCATGGGGGTATAAATTGGGAAAATGAAAAATCAGCAAGACACAAGCACCCCAAAGTTTAGGGCTGCTCTGTTGACAAGGACCTCCACTTCATTCCACCTTCAATATCCCAGGAGGGAGAAAAATGGATAAAGAAGTTGTGGTCCTTATGTACAATGGAATATCACTCAGCCATGAAATCAATGTCATAAGGCTAATAGCAGCATGATGAGTGGATTTAGGTACGACGATTCTAAGTGAAATAAGTCACACAGAAAAGGATACTTCTCATAAGGTATCACTGATAGAGGGAATGTAAAAACCGTTACACTTGAACTGAATTACAAAACAGAACAGAGTCACACATGCAGAAAACACACTATGGCTGCTTAACGGGAAAGGTAAGGTGGGGTGATACATAAAACAAGGGTTTCAAATTAGCTCAGATACCGTTCCATAAACCCAATATGTAATAGACAAGACCTACTCCTTGCTCAGAGAACTTGACTCAACATGCCCTATTCACCGCACAAGAATATATCTGACTAGTAATAATCTTAAAACCTATGTATTGATATCTCTCTGTTAGTGTGTCAAGTGGGTGTAAAGCGGCATAAACACAGCAGTGAAAAGCAGCTAAACCCCATTATAAAAATAAATTACTTTGAAAAACCCATGAAACAAAGACAGTGAAAGAGAGAGAAATTCTTACACAATGCGTTCAGGGGCTGTGATGCAACCTGGATTGACCATATCTAGACCCACAGCTGGATGAGACATAAGGGTGGACACTCTTGGGGCTGAGAGGTTTGGTGAGGTTGGGTGAGCAAACGCAGACCCTTTAAAGTAATACTGCGTGGTACCCATCGCATGGGTCCCAAATCTCCAGGTTCAAGGGCATCTTCCTACATCGAAAACATGCATGAGAAAACAAAAAGATGGTACACCATGTGATAGGGAAAGGTTTCTAAAACGCACCTCATTTCTCTTCTCCTTGTGCCCGGGTTCGCCATTCCATCCGCTTTACTAAAAATCTCCCTACTTGGAGCATCAGCACCTTTAACCTCCTGTTCCCTACAGGTTGCAATTTGTCCTGAGGATGAACGGGTAGATGGGGAACCAGTGAGAGACTAGCTCTTGGTGTTGGGACAGGCACAGGTCACTCTATTTTCCCATCAGGAAGAAGAATTAACCACAGGCTCATCCTCCCCCCCGGAACCAGAACAGGGCCTGAAGCCATCCTGCGCTTTCGCGGCCAGCTCCCAAAAAAGCGAGTTGTAAAATGGAGCTTCAGGGCACTGCAATTCCCAAACCTGCAGAGTTATAAATGATAACTCTCGTCCACAAATATATTGAGGGAAGGCAAAGAAGAGGATTTGAAATCAAGGCAGAATTGCAGGAAACAGATTTCAGGAGGTAGATTCGAATCGCCTTTAAAGCACATGAAAAGCGGCAAAACGTTGACAATGATGCCCTTGGCCAAAAAGGGCGTATGCGTTTTTTCCTGAATATATTCAGGAAAAAACGCATACGCCCTTTTTGGCCAACGAAGCCACCTGGAAAGGCAAATCAGCGCTACAAAGAAGACTCGCTACCCATCGGTCAAAAGGGCCATGCTGAAAAAAGTCTCAAAACCAGAAATGCAGGACAGGCCATGGAGAAATGGGAGCCTTGCTACACTGATGGGCGGGATGTAAATTGCCAACAGCCACTCTGGAGAAGTGTACGGTGTGTCCTGAAACATCTAAAAAACACAGCTTAGAGAGCATAGGGCACTTCCACTCATGGGGGTATAAATTGGGAAAATGAAAAATCAGCAAGACACAAGCACCCCAAAGTTTAGGGCTGCTCTGTTGACAAGGACCTCCACTTCATTCCACCTTCAATATCCCAGGAGGGAGAAAAATGGATAAAGAAGTTGTGGTCCTTATGTACAATGGAATATCACTCAGCCATGAAATCAATGTCATAAGGCTAATAGCAGCATGATGAGTGGATTTAGGTACGACGATTCTAAGTGAAATAAGTCACACAGAAAAGGATACTTCTCATAAGGTATCACTGATAGAGGGAATGTAAAAACCGTTACACTTGAACTGAATTACAAAACAGAACAGAGTCACACATGCAGAAAACACACTATGGCTGCTTAACGGGAAAGGTAAGGTGGGGTGATACATAAAACAAGGGTTTCAAATTAGCTCAGATACCGTTCCATAAACCCAATATGTAATAGACAAGACCTACTCCTTGCTCAGAGAACTTGACTCAACATGCCCTATTCACCGCACAAGAATATATCTGACTAGTAATAATCTTAAAACCTATGTATTGATATCTCTCTGTTAGTGTGTCAAGTGGGTGTAAAGCGGCATAAACACAGCAGTGAAAAGCAGCTAAACCCCATTATAAAAATAAATTACTTTGAAAAACCCATGAAACAAAGACAGTGAAAGAGAGAGAAATTCTTACACAATGCGTTCAGGGGCTGTGATGCAACCTGGATTGACCATATCTAGACCCACAGCTGGATGAGACATAAGGGTGGACACTCTTGGGGCTGAGAGGTTTGGTGAGGTTGGGTGAGCAAACGCAGACCCTTTAAAGTAATACTGCGTGGTACCCATCGCATGGGTCCCAAATCTCCAGGTTCAAGGGCATCTTCCTACATCGAAAACATGCATGAGAAAACAAAAAGATGGTACACCATGTGATAGGGAAAGGTTTCTAAAACGCACCTCATTTCTCTTCTCCTTGTGCCCGGGTTCGCCATTCCATCCGCTTTACTAAAAATCTCCCTACTTGGAGCATCAGCACCTTTAACCTCCTGTTCCCTACAGGTTGCAATTTGTCCTGAGGATGAACGGGTAGATGGGGAACCAGTGAGAGACTAGCTCTTGGTGTTGGGACAGGCACAGGTCACTCTATTTTCCCATCAGGAAGAAGAATTAACCACAGGCTCATCCTCCCCCCCGGAACCAGAACAGGGCCTGAAGCCATCCTGCGCTTTCGCGGCCAGCTCCCAAAAAAGCGAGTTGTAAAATGGAGCTTCAGGGCACTGCAATTCCCAAACCTGCAGAGTTATAAATGATAACTCTCGTCCACAAATATATTGAGGGAAGGCAAAGAAGAGGATTTGAAATCAAGGCAGAATTGCAGGAAACAGATTTCAGGAGGTAGATTCGAATCGCCTTTAAAGCACATGAAAAGCGGCAAAACGTTGACAATGATGCCCTTGGCCAAAAAGGGCGTATGCGTTTTTTCCTGAATATATTCAGGAAAAAACGCATACGCCCTTTTTGGCCAACGAAGCCACCTGGAAAGGCAAATCAGCGCTACAAAGAAGACTCGCTACCCATCGGTCAAAAGGGCCATGCTGAAAAAAGTCTCAAAACCAGAAATGCAGGACAGGCCATGGAGAAATGGGAGCCTTGCTACACTGATGGGCGGGATGTAAATTGCCAACAGCCACTCTGGAGAAGTGTACGGTGTGTCCTGAAACATCTAAAAAACACAGCTTAGAGAGCATAGGGCACTTCCACTCATGGGGGTATAAATTGGGAAAATGAAAAATCAGCAAGACACAAGCACCCCAAAGTTTAGGGCTGCTCTGTTGACAAGGACCTCCACTTCATTCCACCTTCAATATCCCAGGAAAGAGAAAAATGGATAAAGAAGTTGTGGTCCTTATGTACAATGGAATATCACTCAGCCATGAAATCAATGTCATAAGGCTAGTAGCAGCATGATGAGTGGATTTAGGTACGACGATTCTAAGGGAAATAAGTCACACAGAAAAGGACACTTCTCATAAGGTATCACTTATAGAGGGACTGTAAAAACCGTTACACTTGAACTGAATTACAAAACAGAACAGAGTCACACATGCAGAAAACACACTATGGCTGCTTAACGGGAAAGGTGAGGTGGGGTGATACATAAAACAAGGGTTTCAAATTAGCTCAGATACCGTTCCATAAACCCAATATGTAATAGACAAGACGTACTCCTTGCTCAGAGAACTGGACTCAACACGCCCTATTCACCGCACAAGAATATATCTGACTAGTAATAATCTTAAAACCTATGTATTGATATCTCTCTGTTAGTGTGTCAAGTGGGTGTAAAGCGGCATAAACACAGCAGTGAAAAGCAGCTAAACCCCATTATAAAAATAAATTACTTTGAAAAACCCATGAAACAAAGACAGTGAAAGAGAGAGAAATTCTTACACAATGCGTTCAGGGGCTGTGATGCAACCTGGATTGACCATATCTAGACCCACAGCTGGATGAGACATAAGGGTGGACACTCTTGGGGCTGAGAGGTTTGGTGAGGTAGGGTGAGCAAACGCAGACCCTTTAAAGTAATACTGCGTGGTACCCATCGCATGGGTCCCAAATCTCCAGGTTCAAGGGCATCTTCCTACATCGAAAACATGCATGAGAAAACAAAAAGATGGTACACCATGTGATGGGGAAAGGTTTCTAAAACGCACCTCATTTCTCTTCTCCTTGTGCCCGGGTTTGCCATTCCAGCCGCTTTACTAACAATCTCCCTATTTGGAGCATCAGCACCTTTAACCTCCTGTTCCGTACAGGTTGCAATTTGTCCTGAGGATGAACGGGTAGACGGGGAACCAGTGAGAGACTAGCTCTTGGTGTTGGGACAGGCACAGGTCACTCTATTTTCCCATCAGGAAGAAGAATTAACCACAGGCTCATCCTCCCCCCCGGAACCAGAACAGGGCCTGAAGCCATCCTGCGCTTTTTGGCCAGCTCCCAAAAAAGCGAGTTGTAAAATGGAGCTTCAGGGCACTGCAATTCCCAAACCTGCAGAGTTATAAATGATAACTCTCGTCCACAAATATATTGAGGGAAGGCAAAGAAGAGGATTTGAAATCAAGGCAGAATTGCAGGAAACAGATTTCAGGAGGTAGATTCGAATCGCCTTTAAAGCACATGAAAAGCGGCAAAACGTTGACAATGATGCCCTTGGCCAAAAAGGGCGTATGCGTTTTTTCCTGAATATATTCAGGAAAAAACGCATACGCCCTTTTTGGCCAACCAAGCAACCTGGAAAGGCAAATCAGGGCTACAAAGAAGACTCGCTACCCATCGGTCAAAAGGGCCATGCTGAAAAAAGTCTCAAAACCAGAAATGCAGGACAGGCCATGGAGAAATGGGAGCCTTGCTACACTGATGGGCGGGATGTAAATTGCCAACAGCCACTCTGGAGAAGTGTACGGTGTGTCCTGAAACATCTAAAAAACACAGCTTAGAGAGCTTAGGGCACTTCCACTCATGGGGGTATAAATTGGGAAAATGAAAAATCAGCAAGACACAAGCACCCCAAAGTTTAGGGCTGCTCTGTTGACAAGGACCTCCACTTCATTCCACCTTCAATATCCCAGGAAAGAGAAAAATGGATAAAGAAGTTGTGGTCCTTATGTACAATGGAATATCACTCAGCCATGAAATCAATGTCATAAGGCTAGTAGCAGCATGATGAGTGGATTTAGGTACGACGATTCTAAGGGAAATAAGTCACATAGAAAAGGACACTTCTCATAAGGTATCACTTATAGAGGGACTGTAAAAACCGTTACACTTGAACTGAATTACAAAACAGAACAGAGTCACACATGCAGAAAACACACTATGGCTGCTTAACGGGAAGGGTGAGGTGGGGTGATACATAAAACAAGGGTTTCAAATTAGCTCAGATACCGTTCCATAAACCCAATATGTAATAGACAAGACCTACTCCTTGCTCAGAGAACTGGACTCAACACGCCCTATTCACCGCACAAGAATATATCTGACTAGTAATAATCGTAAAACCTATGTATTGATATCTCTCTGTTAGTGTGTCAAGTGGGTGTAAAGCGGCATAAACACAGCAGTGAAAAGCAGCTAAACCCCATTATAAAAATAAATTACTTTTACAAACCCATGAAACAAAGACAGTGAAAGAGAGAGAAATTCTTACACAATGCGTTCAGGGGATGTGATGCAACCTGGATTGACCATTTCTAGACCCACAGCTGGATGAGACATAAGGGTGGACACTCTTGGGGCTGAGAGGTTTGGTGAGGTTGGGTGAGCAAACGCAGACCCTTTAAAGTAATACTGCGTGGTACCCATCGCATGGGTCCCAAATCTCCAGGTTCAAGGGCATCTTCCTACATCGAAAACATGCATGAGAAAACAAAAAAGATGGTACACCATGTGATGGGGAAAGGTTTCTAGAACGCACCTCATTTCTCTTCTCCTTGTGCCCGGGGTCGCCATTCCAGCCACTTTCCTAGCAATCTCCCTACTTGGAGCATCAGCACCTTTAACCTCCTGTTCCATACAGGTTGCAATTTGTCCTGAGGATGAACGGGTAGACGGGGAACCAGTGAGAGACTAGCTCTTGTTGTTGGGACAGGCACAGGTCACTCTATTTTCCCATCAGGAAGAAGAATTAACCACAGGCTCATCCTCCCCCCTGGAACCAGAACAGGGCCTGAAGCCATCCTGCGCTTTCGCGGCCAGCTCCCAAAAAAGCGAGTTGTAAAATGGAGCTTCAGGGCACTGCAATTCCCAAACCTGCAGAGTTATAAATGATAACTCTCGTCCACAAATATATTGAGGGAAGGCAAAGAAGAGGATTTGAAATCAAGGCAGAATTGCAGGAAACAGATTTCAGGAGGTAGATTCGAATCGCCTTTAAAGCACATGAAAAGCGGCAAAACGTTGACAATGATGCCCTTGGCCAAAAAGGGCGTATGCGTTTTTTCCTGAATATATTCAGGAAAAAACGCATACGCCCTTTTTGGCCAACGAAGCCACCTGGAAAGGCAAATCAGCGCTACAAAGAAGACTCGCTACCCATCGGTCAAAAGGGCCATGCTGAAAAAAGTCTCAAAACCAGAAATGCAGGACAGGCCATGGAGAAATGGGAGCCTTGCTACACTGATGGGCGGGATGTAAATTGCCAACAGCCACTCTGGAGAAGTGTACGGTGTGTCCTGAAACATCTAAAAAACACAGCTTAGAGAGCATAGGGCACTTCCACTCATGGGGGTATAAATTGGGAAAATGAAAAATCAGCAAGACACAAGCACCCCAAAGTTTAGGGCTGCTCTGTTGACAAGGACCTCCACTTCATTCCACCTTCAATATCCCAGGAAAGAGAAAAATGGATAAAGAAGTTGTGGTCCTTATGTACAATGGAATATCACTCAGCCATGAAATCAATGTCATAAGGCTAGTAGCAGCATGATGAGTGGATTTAGGTACGACGATTCTAAGGGAAATAAGTCACACAGAAAAGGACACTTCTCATAAGGTATCACTTATAGAGGGACTGTAAAAACCGTTACACTTGAACTGAATTACAAAACAGAACAGAGTCACACATGCAGAAAACACACTATGGCTGCTTAACGGGAAAGGTGAGGTGGGGTGATACATAAAACAAGGGTTTCAAATTAGCTCAGATACCGTTCCATAAACCCAATATGTAATAGACAAGACATACTCCTTGCTCAGAGAACTGGACTCAACACGCCCTATTCACCGCACAAGAATATATCTGACTAGTAATAATCTTAAAACCTATGTATTGATATCTCTCTGTTAGTGTGTCAAGTGGGTGTAAAGCGGCATAAACACAGCAGTGAAAAGCAGCTAAACCCCATTATAAAAATAAATTACTTTGAAAAACCCATGAAACAAAGACAGTGAAAGAGAGAGAAATTCTTACACAATGCGTTCAGGGGCTGTGATGCAACCTGGATTGACCATATCTAGACCCACAGCTGGATGAGACATAAGGGTGGACACTCTTGGGGCTGAGAGGTTTGGTGAGGTTGGGTGAGCAAACGCAGACCCTTTAAAGTAATACTGCGTGGTACCCATCGCATGGGTCCCAAATCTCCAGGTTCAAGGGCATCTTCCTACATCGAAAACATGCATGAGAAAACAAAAAGATGGTACACCATGTGATAGGGAAAGGTTTCTAAAACGCACCTCATTTCTCTTCTCCTTGTGCCCGGGTTCGCCATTCCATCCGCTTTACTAAAAATCTCCCTACTTGGAGCATCAGCACCTTTAACCTCCTGTTCCCTACAGGTTGCAATTTGTCCTGAGGATGAACGGGTAGATGGGGAACCAGTGAGAGACTAGCTCTTGGTGTTGGGACAGGCACAGGTCACTCTATTTTCCCATCAGGAAGAAGAATTAACCACAGGCTCATCCTCCCCCCCGAAACCAGAACAGGGCCTGAAGCCATCTTGCGCTTTCGCGGCCAGCTCCCAAAAAAGCGAGTTGTAAAATGGAGCTTCAGGGCACTGCAATTCCCAAACCTGCAGAGTTATAAATGATAACTCTCGTCCACAAATATATTGAGGGAAGGCAAAGAAGAGGATTTGAAATCAAGGCAGAATTGCAGGAAACAGATTTCAGGAGGTAGATTCGAATCGCCTTTAAAGCACATGAAAAGCGGCAAAACGTTGACAATGATGCCCTTGGCCAAAAAGGGCGTATGCGTTTTTTCCTGAATATATTCAGGAAAAAACGCATACGCCCTTTTTGGCCAACGAAGCCACCTGGAAAGGCAAATCAGCGCTACAAAGAAGACTCGCTACCCATCGGTCAAAAGGGCCATGCTGAAAAAAGTCTCAAAACCAGAAATGCAGGACAGGCCATGGAGAAATGGGAGCCTTGCTACACTGATGGGCGGGATGTAAATTGCCAACAGCCACTCTGGAGAAGTGTACGGTGTGTCCTGAAACATCTAAAAAACACAGCTTAGAGAGCATAGGGCACTTGCACTCATGGGGGTATAATTTGGGAAAATGAAAAATCAGCAAGACACAAGCACCCCAAAGTTTAGGGCTGCTCTGTTGACAAGGACCTCCACTTCATTCCACCTTCAATATCCCAGGAAAGAGAAAAATGGATAAAGAAGTTGTGGTCCTTATGTACAATGGAATATCACTCAGCCATGAAATCAATGTCATAAGGCTAGTAGCAGCATGATGAGTGGATTTAGGTACGACGATTCTAAGGGAAATAAGTCACACAGAAAAGGACACTTCTCATAAGGTATCACTTATAGAGGGACTGTAAAAACCGTTACACTTGAACTGAATTACAAAACAGAACAGAGTCACACATGCAGAAAACACACTATGGCTGCTTAACGGGAAAGGTGAGGTGGGGTGATACATAAAACAAGGGTTTCAAATTAGCTCAGATACCGTTCCATAAACCCAATATGTAATAGACAAGACGTACTCCTTGCTCAGAGAACTGGACTCAACACGCCCTATTCACCGCACAAGAATATATCTGACTAGTAATAATCTTAAAACCTATGTATTGATATCTCTCTGTTAGTGTGTCAAGTGGGTGTAAAGCGGCATAAACACAGCAGTGAAAAGCAGCTAAACCCCATTATAAAAATAAATTACTTTGAAAAACCCATGAAACAAAGACAGTGAAAGAGAGAGAAATTCTTACACAATGCGTTCAGGGGCTGTGATGCAACCTGGATTGACCATATCTAGACCCACAGTTGGATGAGACATAAGGGTGGACACTCTTGGGGCTGAGAGGTTTGGTGAGGTTGGGTGAGCAAACGCAGACCCTTTAAAGTAATACTGCGTGGTACCCATCGCATGGGTCCCAAATCTCCAGGTTCAAGGGCATCTTCCTACATCGAAAACATGCATGAGAAAACAAAAAGATGGTACACCATGTGATGGGGAAAGGTTTCTAAAACGCACCTCATTTCTCTTCTCCTTGTGCCCCGGTTTGCCATTCCATCCGCTTTACTAACAATCTCCCTATTTGGAGCATCAGCACCTTTAACCTCCTGTTCCGTACAGGTTGCAATTTGTCCTGAGGATGAACGGCTCGACGGGGAACCAGTGAGAGACTAGCTCTTGGTGTTGGGACAGGCACAGGTCACTCTATTTTCCCATCAGGAAGAAGAATTAACCACAGGCTCATCCTCCCCCCCGGAACCAGAACAGGGCCTGAAGCCATCCTGCGCTTTTGCGGCCAGCTCCCAAAAAAGCGAGTTGTAAAATGGAGCTTCAGGGCACTGCAATTCCCAAACCTGCAGAGTTATAAATGATAACTCTCGTCCACAAATATATTGAGGGAAGGCAAAGAAGAGGATTTGAAATCAAGGCAGAATTGCAGGAAACAGATTTCAGGAGGTAGATTCGAATCGCCTTTAAAGCACATGAAAAGCGGCAAAACGTTGACAATGATGCCCTTGGCCAAAAAGGGCGTATGCGTTTTTTCCTGAATATATTCAGGAAAAAACGCATACGCCCTTTTTGGCCAACCAAGCAACCTGGAAAGGCAAATCAGGGCTACAAAGAAGACTCGCTACCCATCGGTCAAAAGGGCCATGCTGAAAAAAGTCTCAAAACCAGAAATGCAGGACAGGCCATGGAGAAATGGGAGCCTTGCTACACTGATGGGCGGGATGTAAATTGCCAACAGCCACTCTGGAGAAGTGTACGGTGTGTCCTGAAACATCTAAAAAACACAGCTTAGAGAGCTTAGGGCACTTCCACTCATGGGGGTATAAATTGGGAAAATGAAAAATCAGCAAGACACAAGCACCCCAAAGTTTAGGGCTGCTCTGTTGACAAGGACCTCCACTTCATTCCACCTTCAATATCCCAGGAAAGAGAAAAATGGATAAAGAAGTTGTGGTCCTTATGTACAATGGAATATCACTCAGCCATGAAATCAATGTCATAAGGCTAGTAGCAGCATGATGAGTGGATTTAGGTACGACGATTCTAAGGGAAATAAGTCACATAGAAAAGGACACTTCTCATAAGGTATCACTTATAGAGGGACTGTAAAAACCGTTACACTTGAACTGAATTACAAAACAGAACAGAGTCACACATGCAGAAAACACACTATGGCTGCTTAACGGGAAGGGTGAGGTGGGGTGATACATAAAACAAGGGTTTCAAATTAGCTCAGATACCGTTCCATAAACCCAATATGTAATAGACAAGACCTACTCCTTGCTCAGAGAACTGGACTCAACACGCCCTATTCACCGCACAAGAATATATCTGACTAGTAATAATCGTAAAACCTATGTATTGATATCTCTCTGTTAGTGTGTCAAGTGGGTGTAAAGCGGCATAAACACAGCAGTGAAAAGCAGCTAAACCCCATTATAAAAATAAATTACTTTTACAAACCCATGAAACAAAGACAGTGAAAGAGAGAGAAATTCTTACACAATGCGTTCAGGGGATGTGATGCAACCTGGATTGACCATTTCTAGACCCACAGCTGGATGAGACATAAGGGTGGACACTCTTGGGGCTGAGAGGTTTGGTGAGGTTGGGTGAGCAAACGCAGACCCTTTAAAGGAATACTGCGTGGTACCCATCGCATGGGTCCCAAATCTCCAGGTTCAAGGGCATCTTCCTACATCGAAAACATGCATGAGAAAACAAAAAAGATGGTACACCATGTGATGGGGAAAGGTTTCTAGAACGCACCTCATTTCTCTTCTCCTTGTGCCCGGGGTCGCCATTCCAGCCACTTTCCTAGCAATCTCCCTACTTGGAGCATCAGCACCTTTAACCTCCTGTTCCATACAGGTTGCAATTTGTCCTGAGGATGAACGGGTAGACGGGGAACCAGTGAGAGACTAGCTCTTGTTGTTGGGACAGGCACAGGTCACTCTATTTTCCCATCAGGAAGAAGAATTAACCACAGGCTCATCCTCCCCCCTGGAACCAGAACAGGGCCTGAAGCCATCCTGCGCTTTTGCGGCCAGCTCCCAAAAAAGCGAGTTGTAAAATGGAGCTTCAGGGCACTGCAATTCACAAACCTGCAGAGTTATAAATGATAACTTTCGTCCACAAATATATTGAGGGACGCCAAAAGAGGATTTGAAATCAAGGCAGAAATGCAGGAAACAGATTTCAGGAGGTAGATTCGAATCGCCTTTAAAGAACATGAAAAGCGGCAAAACGTTGACAATGATGCCCTTGGCCAAAAAGGGCGTATGCGTTTTTTCCTGAATATATTCAGGAAAAAACGCATACGCCCTTTTTGGCCAACCAAGCCACCTGGAAAGGCAAATCAGCGCTACAAAGAAGACTCGCTACCCATCGGTCAAAAGGGCCATGCTGAAAAAAGTCTCAAAACCAGAAATGCAGGACAGGCCATGGAGAAATGGGAGCCTTGCTACACTGATGGGCGGGATGTAAATTGCCAACAGCCACTCTGGAGAAGTGTACGGTGTGTCCTGAAACATCTAAAAAACACAGCTTAGAGAGCATAGGGCACTTCCACTCATGGGGGTATAAATTGGGAAAATGAAAAATCAGCAAGACACAAGCACCCCAAAGTTTAGGGCTGCTCTGTTGACAAGGACCTCCACTTCATTCCACCTTCAATATCCCAGGAGGGAGAAAAATGGATAAAGAAGTTGTGGTCCTTATGTACAATGGAATATCACTCAGCCATGAAATCAATGTCATAAGGCTAATAGCAGCATGATGAGTGGATTTAGGTACGACGATTCTAAGTGAAATAAGTCACACAGAAAAGGATACTTCTCATAAGGTATCACTTATAGAGGGAATGTAAAAACCGTTACACTTGAACTGAATTACAAAACAGAACAGAGTCACACATGCAGAAAACACACTATGGCTGCTTAACAGGAAAGGTGAGGTGGGGTGATACATAAAACAAGGGTTTCAAATTAGCTCAGATACCGTTCCATAAACCCAATATGTAATAGACAAGACATACTCCTTGCTCAGAGAACTGGACTCAACACGCCCTACTCACCGCACAAGAATATATCTGACTAGTAATAATCTTAAAACCTATGTATTGATATCTCTCTGTTAGTGTGTCAAGTGGGTGTAAAGCGGCATAAACACAGCAGTGAAAAGCAGCTAAACCCCATTATAAAAATAAATTACTTTGAAAAACCCATGAAACAAAGACAGTGAAAGAGAGAGAAATTCTTACACAATGCGTTCAGGGGCTGTGATGCAACCTGGATTGACCATATCTAGACCCACAGCTGGATGAGACATAAGGGTGGACACTCTTGGGGCTGAGAGGTTTGGTGAGGTTGGGTGAGCAAACGCAGACCCTTTAAAGTAATACTGCGTGGTACCCATCGCATGGGTCCCAAATCTCCAGGTTCAAGGGCATCTTCCTACATCGAAAACATGCATGAGAAAACAAAAAGATGGTACACCATGTGATAGGGAAAGGTTTCTAAAACGCACCTCATTTCTCTTCTCCTTGTGCCCGGGTTCGCCATTCCATCCGCTTTACTAAAAATCTCCCTACTTGGAGCATCAGCACCTTTAACCTCCTGTTCCCTACAGGTTGCAATTTGTCCTGAGGATGAACGGGTAGATGGGGAACCAGTGAGAGACTAGCTCTTGGTGTTGGGACAGGCACAGGTCACTCTATTTTCCCATCAGGAAGAAGAATTAACCACAGGCTCATCCTCCCCCCCGGAACCAGAACAGGGCCTGAAGCCATCCTGCGCTTTCGCGGCCAGCTCCCAAAAAAGCGAGTTGTAAAATGGAGCTTCAGGGCACTGCAATTCCCAAACCTGCAGAGTTATAAATGATAACTCTCGTCCACAAATATATTGAGGGAAGGCAAAGAAGAGGATTTGAAATCAAGGCAGAATTGCAGGAAACAGATTTCAGGAGGTAGATTCGAATCGCCTTTAAAGCACATGAAAAGCGGCAAAACGTTGACAATGATGCCCTTGGCCAAAAAGGGCGTATGCGTTTTTTCCTGAATATATTCAGGAAAAAACGCATACGCCCTTTTTGGCCAACGAAGCCACCTGGAAAGGCAAATCAGCGCTACAAAGAAGACTCGCTACCCATCGGTCAAAAGGGCCATGCTGAAAAAAGTCTCAAAACCAGAAATGCAGGACAGGCCATGGAGAAATGGGAGCCTTGCTACACTGATGGGCGGGATGTAAATTGCCAACAGCCACTCTGGAGAAGTGTACGGTGTGTCCTGAAACATCTAAAAAACACAGCTTAGAGAGCATAGGGCACTTCCACTCATGGGGGTATAATTTGGGAAAATGAAAAATCAGCAAGACACAAGCACCCCAAAGTTTAGGGCTGCTCTGTTGACAAGGACCTCCACTTCATTCCACCTTCAATATCCCAGGAAAGAGAAAAATGGATAAAGAAGTTGTGGTCCTTATGTACAATGGAATATCACTCAGCCATGAAATCAATGTCATAAGGCTAGTAGCAGCATGATGAGTGGATTTAGGTACGACGATTCTAAGGGAAATAAGTCACACAGAAAAGGACACTTCTCATAAGGTATCACTTATAGAGGGACTGTAAAAACCGTTACACTTGAACTGAATTACAAAACAGAACAGAGTCACACATGCAGAAAACACACTATGGCTGCTTAACGGGAAAGGTGAGGTGGGGTGATACATAAAACAAGGGTTTCAAATTAGCTCAGATACCGTTCCATAAATCCAATATGTAATAGACAAGACGTACTCCTTGCTCAGAGAACTGGACTCAACACGCCCTATTCACCGCACAAGAATATATCTGACTAGTAATAATCTTAAAACCTATGTATTGATATCTCTCTGTTAGTGTGTCAAGTGGGTGTAAAGCGGCATAAACACAGCAGTGAAAAGCAGCTAAACCCCATTATAAAAATAAATTACTTTGAAAAACCCATGAAACAAAGACAGTGAAAGAGAGAGAAATTCTTACACAATGCGTTCAGGGGCTGTGATGCAACCTGGATTGACCATATCTAGACCCACAGCTGGATGAGACATAAGGGTGGACACTCTTGGGGCTGAGAGGTTTGGTGAGGTTGGGTGAGCAAACGCAGACCCTTTAAAGTAATACTGCGTGGTACCCATCGCATGGGTCCCAAATCTCCAGGTTCAAGGGCATCTTCCTACATCGAAAACATGCATGAGAAAACAAAAAGATGGTACACCATGTGATGGGGAAAGGTTTCTAAAACGCACCTCATTTCTCTTCTCCTTGTGCCCGGGTTTGCCATTCCATCCGCTTTACTAACAATCTCCCTATTTGGAGCATCAGCACCTTTAACCTCCTGTTCCGTACATGTTGCAATTTGTCCTGAGGATGAACGGGTAGACGGGGAACCAATGAGAGACTAGCTCTTGGTGTTGGGACAGGCACAGGTCACTCTATTTTCCCATCAGGAAGAAGAATTAACCACAGGCTCATCCTCCCCCCCGGAACCAGAACAGTGCCTGAAGCCATCCTGCGCTTTTGCGGCCAGCTCCCAAAAAAACGAGTTGTAAAATGGAGCTTCAGGGCACTGCAATTCCCAAACCTGCAGAGTTATAAATGATAACTCTCGTCCACAAATATATTGAGGGAAGGCAAAGAAGAGGATTTGAAATCAAGGCAGAATTGCAGGAAACAGATTTCAGGAGGTAGATTCGAATCGCCTTTAAAGCACATGAAAAGCGGCAAAACGTTGACAATGATGCCCTTGGCCAAAAAGGGCGTATGCGTTTTTTCCTGAATATATTCAGGAAAAAACGCATACGCCCTTTTTGGCCAACCAAGCAACCTGGAAAGGCAAATCAGGGCTACAAAGAAGACTCGCTACCCATCGGTCAAAAGGGCCATGCTGAAAAAAGTCTCAAAACCAGAAATGCAGGACAGGCCATGGAGAAATGGGAGCCTTGCTACACTGATGGGCGGGATGTAAATTGCCAACAGCCACTCTGGAGAAGTGTACGGTGTGTCCTGAAACATCTAAAAAACACAGCTTAGAGAGCTTAGGGCACTTCCACTCATGGGGGTATAAATTGGGAAAATGAAAAATCAGCAAGACACAAGCACCCCAAAGTTTAGGGCTGCTCTGTTGACAAGGACCTCCACTTCATTCCACCTTCAATATCCCAGGAAAGAGAAAAATGGATAAAGAAGTTGTGGTCCTTATGTACAATGGAATATCACTCAGCCATGAAATCAATGTCATAAGGCTAGTAGCAGCATGATGAGTGGATTTAGGTACGACGATTCTAAGTGAAATAAGTCACACAGAAAAGGACACTTCTCATAAGGTATCACTTATAGAGGGACTGTAAAAACCGTTACACTTGAACTGAATTACAAAACAGAACAGAGTCACACATGCAGAAAACACACTATGGCTGCTTAACGGGAAGGGTGAGGTGGGGTGATACATAAAACAAGGGTTTCAAATTAGCTCAGATACCGTTCCATAAACCCAATATGTAATAGACAAGACGTACTCCTTGCTCAGAGAACTGGACTCAACACGCCCTATTCACCGCACAAGAATATATCTGACTAGTAATAATCTTAAAACCTATGTATTGATATCTCTCTGTTAGTGTGTCAAGTGGGTGTAAAGCGGCATAAACACAGCAGTGAAAAGCAGCTAAACCCCATTATAAAAATAAATTACTTTTACAAACCCATGAAACAAAGACAGTGAAAGAGAGAGAAATTCTTACACAATTCGTTCAGGGGCTGTGATGCAACCTGGATTGACCATATCTAGACCCACAGCTGGATGAGACATAAGGTGGACACTCTTGAGGCTGAGAGGTTTGGTGAGGTTGGGTGAGCAAACGCAGACCCTTTAAAGTAATACTGCGTGGTACCCATCGCATGGGTCCCAAATCTCCAGGTTCAAGGGCATCTTCCTACATCGAAAACATGCATGAGAAAACAAAAAGATGGTACACCATGTGATGGGGAAAGGTTTCTAGAACGCACCTCATTTCTCTTCTCCTTGTGCCCGGGGTCGCCATTCCAGCCACTTTCCTAGCAATCTCCCTACTTGGAGCATCAGCACCTTTAACCTCCTGTTCCATACAGGTTGCAATTTGTCCTGAGGATGAACGGGTAGACGGGGAACCAGTGAGAGACTAGCTCTTGTTGTTGGGACAGGCACAGGTCACTCTATTTTCCCATCAGGAAGAAGAATTAACCACAGGCTCATCCTCCCCCCTGGAACCAGAACAGGGCCTGAAGCCATCCTGTGCTTTTGCGGCCAGCTCCCAAAAAAGCGAGTTGTAAAATGGAGCTTCAGGGCACTGCAATTCACAAACCTGCAGAGTTATAAATGATAACTTTCGTCCACAAATATATTGAGGGACGCCAAAACAGGATTTGAAATCAAGGCAGAAATGCAGGAAACAGATTTCAGGAGGTAGATTCGAATCGCCTTTAAAGCACATGAAAAGCAGCAAAACGTTGACAATGATGCCCTTGGCCAAAAAGGGCGTATGCGTTTTTTCCTGAATATATTCAGGAAAAAACGCATACGCCCTTTTTGGCCAACCAAGCCACCTGGAAAGGCAAATCAGCGCTACAAAGAAGACTCGCTACCCATCGGTCAAAAGGGCCATGCTGAAAAAAGTCTCAAAACCAGAAATGCAGGACAGGCCATGGAGAAATGGGAGCCTTGCTACACTGATGGGCGGGATGTAAATTGCCAACAGCCACTCTGGAGAAGTGTACGGTGTGTCCTGAAACATCTAAAAAACACAGCTTAGAGAGCATAGGGCACTTCCACTCATGGGGGTATAAATTGGGAAAATGAAAAATCAGCAAGACACAAGCACCCCAAAGTTTAGGGCTGCTCTGTTGACAAGGACCTCCACTTCATTCCACCTTCAATATCCCAGGAGGGAGAAAAATGGATAAAGAAGTTGTGGTCCTTATGTACAATGGAATATCACTCAGCCATGAAATCAATGTCATAAGGCTAATAGCAGCATGATGAGTGGATTTAGGTACGACGATTCTAAGTGAAATAAGTCACACAGAAAAGGATACTTCTCATAAGGTATCACTTATAGAGGGAATGTAAAAACCGTTACACTTGAATTGAATTACAAAACAGAACAGAGTCACACATGCAGAAAACACACTATGGCTGCTTAACGGGAAAGGTGAGGTGGGGTGATACATAAAACAAGGGTTTCAAATTAGCTCAGATACCGTTCCATAAACCCAATATGTAATAGACAAGACCTACTCCTTGCTCAGAGAACTGGACTCAACACGCCCTATTCACCGCACAAGAATATATCTGACTAGTAATAATCTTAAAACCTATGTATTGATATCTCTCTGTTAGTGTGTCAAGTGGGTGTAAAGCGGCATAAACACAGCAGTGAAAAGCAGCTAAACCCCATTATAAAAATAAATTACTTTGAAAAACCCATGAAACAAAGACAGTGAAAGAGAGAGAAATTCTTACACAATGCGTTCAGGGGCTGTGATGCAACCTGGATTGACCATATCTAGACCCACAGCTGGATGAGACATAAGGGTGGACACTCTTGGGGCTGAGAGGTTTGGTGAGGTTGGGTGAGCAAACGCAGACCCTTTAAAGTAATACTGCGTGGTACCCATCGCATGGGTCCCAAATCTCCAGGTTCAAGGGCATCTTCCTACATCGAAAACATGCATGAGAAAACAAAAAGATGGTACACCATGTGATAGGGAAAGGTTTCTAAAACGCACCTCATTTCTCTTCTCCTTGTGCCCGGGTTCGCCATTCCATCCGCTTTACTAAAAATCTCCCTACTTGGAGCATCAGCACCTTTAACCTCCTGTTCCCTACAGGTTGCAATTTGTCCTGAGGATGAACGGGTAGATGGGGAACCAGTGAGAGACTAGCTCTTGGTGTTGGGACAGGCACAGGTCACTCTATTTTCCCATCAGGAAGAAGAATTAACCACAGGCTCATCCTCCCCCCCGGAACCAGAACAGGGCCTGAAGCCATCCTGCGCTTTCGCGGCCAGCTCCCAAAAAAGCGAGTTGTAAAATGGAGCTTCAGGGCACTGCAATTCCCAAACCTGCAGAGTTATAAATGATAACTCTCGTCCACAAATATATTGAGGGAAGGCAAAGAAGAGGATTTGAAATCAAGGCAGAATTGC